>NC_092382.1:109480084-109780084 GCF_030028105.1 Mobula birostris | reverse complement strand
AAACATCACTCCACGTCTGACCGCTGGAATGTGTGATAAGCCCATGAGAGAGAGATTCACTCTGTTTCTGACGCAGGGAGTACGTGACGAGGCTTTGTAGAGGGAACTAAACTCGGCGTCTGATTCCCGGAGTGTATGATGTGACAATGTGGACGTGAGCTTCACTCCACGTCTGACGCCTAGAGTGTGTGCTGAGACCGTGGAGAGAGAGATTCCATTTGCGCCTGACCGTTTTAGTCTGTGATCTGATCGTATGCAGGGAGCTTAAATCTGTGTCTCACCCCGTGTGTGTATCATTGGACTCTGTGACACGATGTGCGTGTGATGGGAAGGAATAGCGGAGGTGGGGTGGTGGGTGAGTGCGTTTGGGAGGGAGGTCATGTGTGTGACTGACAGCGGGAACATTGACGCGTGCCTGGATGGTGTTCCGCTCTGTGTCTGATAACAGAGGTGTGAGATAGAACGATGCAGAGGGAGCATCTCTAGTTTTCTGACCCCTGTGTTGTGTGATGTGACGGGGTAGAAGAAGCATCATACTGTGTCGGACCACGGGAGTATGCGGTCGGGTGGTGCCGAGAGCATTTCATTTCCTATCTGATCACGGGCGGGTGTAACGGGGTAGTGTGGGCGGAGGTTGACTCTGTGTGTGCCCGCAGGACTGTGTGATGTGACAGTGTGCAGGGAGCTTCACTCCATGTCTGACCCAGGCGTGTCTGATAGTGTGGTGCAGAGAAAGCTTCAGTCTGAGGCTGAACCCGGGACAGTGCGGAAGGAGCATAACTCTGTGTCTGACACCGGGGGAGTATGATGGGCCCGTGAGACAACAGCGTCATTCTTCGTCTCTCCCCGAGAGCGTGTGACGGGTCATTGCGGATGGAACGCAATGTGTGTCCGACCCATCAGGAAGTCTGTGACTGAATGGCGTGCGGAGACCAACACTGTATAACTGACTCCGGGTGTCTGTGATGCGTCTGTTTCTGATCCTGCTCGTGTGTCACGGGAGAGTGGAAGAGAGCTTCACTCCATGTCTTTCACAAGGTGTCAGTAATCAGACGGTGCTGAAGCAGCTACACTGTGCCTGATCCCTGGAGTGTTCTCTATGCCTTACCGCTCGATTTTATGGTGGGAGGGTATGGAGCAGACGTCTCTCTGTTTTTCACCCGGGAGTATGCGATAGGATGGTGTGGAGGGAGCTTCTTGCGTATCTGACCTCTGTGTTGTGTGATCTGACGGGAAAGAAGAGCAGCAGACTGTGTCTGACCACGGTGAGATAGGGCTGAAAGTGTTTCGTTTTCTGTCTTATCACGGGAGAGTGGAATGGGGAAGAGTAGACGGAAATGTACCATGGACATGTGGTCGATGTTTAGAGATCTCTTGCAGGATGTTAGGGATAAATTTGTCCCGGTGAGGAAGATAAAGAATGGTAGGGTGGAGGAACCATGGGTGACAAGTGAGGTGGAAAATCTAGTTAGGTGGACGAAGGCAGCATACATGTGGTTGAGGAAGCAACGATCAGATGGGTCAATTGAGGAATATATGGAAACAAGAAAGGAGCTTAAGAAGGGGCTGAGAAGAGCAAGAAGCGTGCATAAGAAGGCCTTGGCGAGTAGGGTAAAGGAAAACCCCAATGCATTCTTCAATTATGTGAATAAAAAAAGGATGACAGAAGTGAAACATAGAAACATAGAAAATAGGTGCAGGAGTAGGCCCTTCGGCCCTTCGAGCGTGTACCACCATTCAGTATGATCATGGCTGATCATCCAACTCAGAACCCTGTACCAGCCTTCTCTCCATACCCCCTGATCACTTTAGCCACAAGGGCCATATCTAACTCCCTCTTAAACAGAGCCAATGAACTGGCCTCAACTGTTTCCTGTGGCAGAGAATTCACAGATTCACCACTCTCTGTGTGAAGAAGTTTTTCCTAATCTTGGTCCTAAAAGGCTTCCCCTTTATCCTCAAACTGTGACCCCTCGTTCTGGACTTCCCCAACATCGGGAACAATCTTCCTGCACCTAGCCTGTCCAATCCCTTTAGAATTTTATACGTTTCGATAAGATCTCCCCCTCAATCTTCTAAATTCCGGCGAGTATAAGCCTAGTCGATCCAGTCGTTCATCATATGAAAGTCCTGCCATACCAGGAATCAATCTGGTGAACCTTCTTTGTACACCCACTCCGGCAAGAATGTCTTTCCTCAGATTAAGGCAGTGGTCCCCAATCACCGGGCCGCAAAGCATGCGCTACAGGGCCAGGAGAAAACGATATAATTTAGCGACAGGAGTCATCCGAGCTTGTCCTCATTTACTGTCTCGGTCACTGAGGAGCTTGAAAGCACACGACGTCATTACCCGCGCGTCATGCATGTCAGCGCGGGAAGGAGATCAACTCCTCAAGCTTACAAATGACGGCGGGCTGAAAAGTATGTTTGATATAACATCTCTGCCGGCATTCTAGATCAAAGTCACCGCTAAATATCCTGAGATATCATTAGGGTACCAAAACTGCACACAATACTCCAGGTGTGGTCTCCCTAGGACTTGTACAGCTGCAGTAGTACCTCCCTGCTCCTGTACTCGAATCCTTTTGCTATGAATGCCAGCATACCATTCGCCTTTTTCACCGCCTGCTGTACCTGCATGCCCAGTTTCAATGACTGCTGTATAATGACACCCAGGTCTCGTTGCACCTTCCCTTTTCCTAATCGGCCGCCATTCAGATAATAATTTGTTTTCCTGTTTTTGGCACCAAAGTGGATAACCTCACATTTATCTACATTAAGTTGCATCTGCCATGAATTTGCCCACTCACCCAACCTATCCAAGTCACCCTGCATCCTCCTCACAGCTAATACTGCCGCCCAGCTTCGTGTCATCCGCAAACATGGAGATGCTGCATTGAATTCCCTCATCTAAATCATCAATATATAATGTAAACAACTGGGGTCCCGGCACTGAGCCTTCAGGCACCCCACTAGTCTCTGCCTGCCATTCTGAAAAGATACCGTTTATTCACACATTTTGCTTCCTATCTGCCAACCAATTCTCTATCCATAGCAATACCATACCCCCAATACCGTGTGCTTTAAGGTTGCACACTACTCTCCTGTGTGGGACCTTGTCAAAAGCCTTTTGAAAATCCAAATATACCACATCCACTGGTTCTCCTCCATGCACTCTACTAGTTACATCCTCAAAAAATTCTATGAGATTCGTCAGACATGATTTTCCTTTCACAAATCCATGCTGACTTTGTCCGATGATTTCACCGCTTTCCAAATGAGCTGCTATCACATCTTTGACTCTAGCATTTTCCCTACCACCGAAGTCAGGCGAACCGGTCTATAATTCCCCCGTTCTCTCTCTCTTTCTCTCTCTCACTCTCTCTCTCTCTCTCTCTCTCTCTCTCTCTCTCTCTCTCTCTCTCTCTCTCTCTCTCTCTCTCTCTCTCTCTCTCTCTCTCTCTCTCTCTCTCTCTCGTTTAAAGCGAGGTTGCATTACCCTCCCTCCAATCCTCAGGAACTAGTCCAGAATCTAAAGAATTTTGAAAAATTATCACTAATGCATTCACTATTTCTTGGGCTACTTCCTTAAGCACTCTGGGATGCAGACCATCTGGCCCTGGGGATTTATCTGCCTTTAATCCCTTCAATTTACCTAACACCACTTCCCTACTAACATGTATTTCCCTCAGTTCTTCCATCTCACTAGTCCCTCCGTCTCCTACTATTTAGGGAAGATTATTTATGTCCTCCTTAGTGAAGACAGAACCAAAGTAGGTATTCAATTGGTCTGCCATTTCCTTGCTCCACGTAATCAATTTATCTGTGTTTCGTCTGCAAGCTTGCCAACCCAGCCTTCCACCCCCACATCCAGGTCGTTAATAAAAATCACGAAACGTAGAGATCCCAGAACGGATCCTTGTGCGACACCTCGAGTCACAACCCTCCAATCCGAATGTATGCCCTCCACCACGACCTTATGCCTTCTGCATGCAAGCCCTTTCTGAATCCACCTGGCCAAACCTCCCTGGATCTCATGCCTTCTGACCTTCTCAATAAGCCTGCCGTGTGGAACCTTGTCAAATGTCTTACTAAAATCCATAGAGATCACATCCACATCGATACCCTCATCTATATGCCCGGTCACCTTCTCAAAAAACTCTATCAGGCTTGTTAGATACCATCTGCTCTTCAAGAAGGCTTAAGGAATTCTTGTCTTTATTAGTCGAGGCATTGAATACAAATGTCAGGGAGTTATGTTGCAACTTTATAAACATCACCAGTTAGTATGAATCAGGCGTTTCGTATGCAGCTCTGGTCACCAGATTATCGGAAGTATGTCAAGGCGCTGGGTACCCACCAGAGAGGTGTAACAGGATGCTGCCTGGATTCGATGGCATGTGTTACAACGAGAGGTCGGACACATGCGTTGCTTCCTACAGAGCGGAGGAGGCTCCGGGGAGATCCGACTGATCTCTGGAATCCGTCAGACTCCTGTCAGCCAAACACAAGCCAAGGAATTTGGACTCTCAGCGACGACGGCTGACAATAGCTGAGATTGAGAGAGGGAGAGGGTGATCGTGATGGAAGGAGACAGCGTGGATCGTGGGTGGAAGCGAGTCCCAGTGGGAGTCACGGCTGAATTCACGCACAAACTGAAAGTTCTCTCTACAGGTCCGCATAAACAAAAGTCGAAAGAAAACATCGGAAATAGAGCGTACCATAAGATCTGCCTACTCTGCCTCGTTACATCCATCCTCGTCGCGATAGTGGCCGGCCTCTCGATCCATGGTGAGTCGAACGAGCTCCGGCAGGAGTCAGACCATAAACAAACAGAGTGGGATGAAATGTTAGCGCATAACCTCACCGTGACACCGACACGCCCCCCACAGTGACACCGACACACCCCACATCATAAGACTGAGTCTCCCCTCACAAGGATACAGTAACACCCTTCACCGTGACACCGGCCGTCCCCACACCGTGAAATTCTCACGGCCCACACCGTAATACTGACACTCCCCCTCACTGTGACACGGACACTTCCCTCACTGTGACACCGCCTCTCTCTTCACCGTGACACTTATACACTGCACATAGAAACACTGACACGCCCTCCACCGTAACACCGACCCTTCACTCACTGTGACACCGACACAACTCTCTCCGTGACACTGTTACACCCCTGTGCGTGAAGCCGATACTCCGCTCACCGTGTCCCAGTGAGGCCCCTCACTGTGAACCACACACCCCTCACTCTGACAGGGACACACCTCACACCGTGCCACTGACACACCCCTTACCATCACCCTCAGTATCACAGACTCGTCAGTCTCTGATTGACTCCGACCGAAACTACCGGAGACTTTGGGAACAACATAAGGAGATGAACAGGAGCCAACGCCAATGTCAACAGCGAGTTCGTGAGTTTAACTCAACCGTTAAATCCAGGACATCTGAGAATTCCTGCCTGGATCTCTCCCAGAGAAACTGTCTGAAGAATATTTCCGTCCTCAACAACAACCTCTCCAAACTCGAAAACAACATTACCGTCCTCAACTCCGATCTCTCAGAGCTGAATCGAACGCAAATCGATCTCCGTCATCAATTCCAGCAGCTCAAAACGAAGTACAGAACCATCTCCGAAAACAAAGCTCAGATTTGCCAATACTTCACCAGCAGAAGAGGTGAGATAACGTCCCCCGCTTCCCCTTGCTCCTCATCCGCGGCGGTGAGAGACGGGGAGGGAGGAGGCGGAGAGCTGTGTGATGGGACGGTGTGCGGGGTGATTCCCTCTGTGTCTGACCCGGAAATCAGTGATGTTACTGTTTCAAAGGATCTACACTGTGTTTTACCTTGGGATTGTGCAATGGGACGGCGTGGAGTAACATGACACTATGTCTGACCCAGGAAGTTTGTGATGGAACGGCGTGGAGGGAGATTCACTCTATGTCTGACCCTGGGAGTGCGGGATCGGACGGTGTGGAGGGAAATTCACACCATGTCCGATGCCCGGAGTGTGTGATGAAACAGTGTAGAGGGAGCTTCACTCTGTGTCTGATACCGGGAGTGTGTGATGGGACGGTGTGGAGGGAACTTCACAAAGTGTCTGATGCCGTGAGTGTGTGATGGGACCGTATGACAGCAGCGTCACCTGCTGTGCTTACTGCGACATTTGGAGGGAGATTCTCTCCCTGCCTGACCCGGAAATCCTTTGATGTTACGGTTTCTAGGAATCTGCACTTTTTTTTTAACCATGGGATTGTACAATGGCACAGTATGGAGTAAGCATGCCGCTGTAATTGACCACGGGAGTGTGTGATGCGACGGTGTGGAGGCAGCTTCACTCTGTTACTGACACCGGGACTGTGTGAAAAGACGTTGCGGAGGGTACTTCACTGTGTGTCTGATTCCGGGATCTGTGATGTGACGGAGTAGAGGGAGGTTGCCTTTCTCCGAGCCCTGCTGGTGAAATGAGCGTTCTGGCAAATTATTCACTATTTCCTGATTTGCAGGGCAAACGTGTCCCCAGTACTGGCACAGAAATAAAGACCGGTGTTATTTCATATCCACGTGGGGGAAATCTTATGATGAAGCGAGGGAATATTGCTCAGACCTTGATGCAAGACTCCTCGAAATAAATTCAAAGGAGGAAAAGGTATGTGTCACATCGTGAGAAGAGATACCAATAACAATCACATACTCCCGGGTTCTAACATGCAGTAAATCAGTCCACAGCGTACCATCACACACTCCCGTGGAAGACTCGGTGAATGTCCTTCCACACTGTCCCATCACACACACTCGCGGTCAGCCAGAGAGTGAAGCTCTCTCCACATCGTCCCATCACACACTCCCGGGGTCCGACACAGAGTGAAGCTCCCTCCACACCGTCCCATCACACACTCTCGAGGTCAGACACAGAGCGAAGCTCCCTCCACACCGTCCCATCACACACTCCCGAGGTCAGACACAATGTGAAGCTCCCTCCACATCGTCGCATTACACACAGCCGAAGTCCAACACAGAGTTAAGCTCCCACGACACTGTCCCATTACAGACTCCTGGGATCAGACACAGAGTGATGCTCCCTCGACACCGTCAAATCACACATTCCAGGAGTCAGACACAGAGTGAATTTCCCTCCACACCGTCCCATCACACACTCCCGGGATGAGACACTCAGCGAATTTCCCTTCACACCGTCCCATCACACAGTCCCAGGGTCAGTCACAAAGTGAAGCTCTCTCCAAACCGTCCCACAACACACTCCCGAGGTCAGACGTAGAGTAAAACGCCCTCGACACCGTCGCTTCACACACTCCCGGGGGCAGACACAGAGTGAGGCTCCGACCACAATTTCCCATCACACACTCCTGGGGTCAGACAGAGAGTGAAGCTCCTTCCACACTGTCCCATCACATACTCCGGAGATCAGACGTAGAGTGAAATTCCCTGCACACCGTCCCATCACACACTCCCGGGGTTAGACATAGAATGGAACTTCCTCGACACCGTCCCTTCACACACTCCCGGGGTCAGACACAGAGGGAAGCTCCCTCCACAACGGTCCCATCGCACACTCAAGGGGTCCGAGACTGGGCAATTCTCTCTTTATACCAACGCTTCACATGCTCTCCTGTTCAGGCATGGAGAGAGGCCAAATGTAACCCTCAGGTTCGAGCATCATGCGTTTGTCTGGGCGGGGTCGAGGCGAGACTGTCCACGGCCCGTCCATGCTGTGAAATATCATTTGTATGGATGCTGCGTGATGAGTTCCCCGGTTACAAATTGCTCGCACAAAGTAACGAGAAGTACACCATATGCAATTTAACCATTGAGCTTTATATTTCTTCATTTGACTGCAGGGTTAGTGTAGAAAACAAGGAGAAAAAAGGCCCATTGTAACTAATCTGTCTAAAACGCTTGTTGTATCTTACTGCCTTCCCGTCCGTTCGTTCTCTATCGATTTCCCCCGGGGTGTCGTCGACTCCCGACACCATTCCAAGTCCGCTCAGGCCTGCAGTCTACGACTTCCCCGTTGTGGCATTTCCTATCTGTATCTTTTCTTGAAATAAAGCCCGAGGAACCCTCGCTGTCGGACACACAAGAAAGAAACCTCCTCCCATCATGGGACGCCGCACATTCCCAAGGCCCCCGTTATCTCTGGTCATAACCCAAACACACTACTGCTGCAGAGAAACCATTACATTAGCAGTGGAACATTTCCCAGCGCGTTACATGCACATTAATCGAAGGAATTTAATTTCACAGGATTTTGTTTCCAGCTCTATCGGCTATGCAGACAGATCTTACTGGATTGGAAAATGCAGAGACGGGTGAGGTTTGGACTCTTGCAGGTCGGTGGTGTGCGAGTGACACGAGGATGTGGGGAGAGCGTTTGAAATTGAGATTAGTTTGTTGACTGATACTGGCTTGTCGGGAGAGGCTGGTGCAGTGGGATTAATTTAGGAACTGACTCAGGATTGCATGGGACAGCACTGTAGTGGGATTCGTACGGCGTTGGACCTGGCTCTGTACGGAGAGCGCGGTATCATGGGATTAGTTCAGAGTCTGACAAGGGGCTGTGGGGAGAGCGCAGGTTAGAGGGATGAGCTTGGCCACGTTCTCCGGTTGTCTGCTGGGTCTGCTGGGTCTCTGTTGAAATTGTCTAATCCTCTTTGATAGGAATGTGGCCTCTTATCTTCTCTACGAGATGTCCCAGGGATCGCCCACCTGCAGTAAGTGCGACTCGTACGGATGGATTTACAATTGCAAAAGTAAATATGAATTCATCTGCGAGAAGTCTGCATATTTATACCCGGATATTCCTGAAGAGATCCAGGATCTTTGTCAACAGCCTGACGGGACGACTTCAATCAAGTGACTACACCCAACTTCTCCCCATTCAATCTACCCCACTCTCACTCTCCCATCCCTTCAATCCCCTCCCACCCTCTCTTCCCCTCCCTTCTACCCCATTCTCCTCTTCTTCTCGCATCCACATTCTCCCCAAATACTCTCCCTCTCCCCATCTGGAGCACTCGTCTCACTTCCCGGCCCCGCTCCCCCCATTTATTCCCCCTTTCCACCCTCTTCTCTCTCCGCTCTTCTTATCCCCAACTCATTCCGCTTCTCCTCCTTTCTCTCCCCCTCGGACCCCATTCTCTGCCTCTCCTCTCTCTTTTCCCTCCAACCACTCTGGCCTCAATTCTGTGCGCACTGGCCCTCAGTTCACAACGGCGGTGGGGCGGGTTGGGGAGTGGGGGGGAAGAATATTCACGTTCACCCAAACTGTGCCTCTCCTGGCTTCATACCAACGCTCCAAGTAACAAAGTTCCATCCTTCTTGCCTTCTCTCCATAACTCAGACCCTCGAGTCCCGGTAACATCTTCGTGAATCTCCCTCTGTACTCTTTCCAGCTCAGTGGCATCTTTCCTACAGCAGCGCGACCAGAACTGAACACCGTACTCCTCGCCGACGTTTTGTACAACTACAACGTGACCTCAGTGCGGTGCAAAGATGTAAAATTAACGTAAATAAGGAAAATTAATAAATACTGAAAAATAGGTGAGCACCATGGGAACGTTCGCAAACTGATACTGACAACACCCTGGAGAAATGCAGCAGGTCGGGCAGCATCCGTGGAAAAGATCGGTCGACGTTTCGGGCCCGAAAGTGAAGGGGCAGATGCCCTATAGAGAAGGTGGGGGAGGGTGGGAAGGAGAAGGCTGGTAGGTTCCAGGTGAAAAACCAGTAAGGGGAAAGATAAAGAGTTGAGGGAAGGGAGGCAGGGAGGTGACAGGCCGAAAAGGTGAAGAAAGAATAGGGGAAAACACAATGGGTAGTAGAAGGAGGCGGAACCATGGGGGAGGTGATAGGCAGCTGAGGGAGGGGGCAGAGTGACATAGGCCTAGGGGAAGGGAGGGGGAGGGAATTACCAGAAGTTGGAGAATTGTATGTTCATACCAAGGGGCTGGAAACTACCTAAACTGTATATGAGGTGTTGCACCTCCAACCTGAGTTTAGCCTCATCAGGGCAGTAGAGGAGGCCATGTATGGACATATCTGAATGGGAGTGTGAAGGAGAATTGAAGTGGGAGGCTACTGGGAGATCCTATCTGTTTTGGCGGACGGTCCGGAGGTGCTCGACGAAGCGGTCCCCCAATCTGCGCCGGGTTTCACCGATGTAGAGGATGCCACACTGGAGTACCGGATGCAATAGATGACCCCAACAGACTCACAAGTGAAGGGTTGCCTCACTTGGGAGGACTGTTTGGGGCTCTGAATGGTGGCAAGAGAGGAGGTGTAGGGACGGGTGTAGCACTTGCGCTTACAGAGATAAGTGCCGGGTGGGAGATCCGTGGGGAGGGACATGTGGACCAGGGAGTCGCGGAGGGACCGATCCCTGTGGAAAGCTGAGAGGGTGGAGAGGGTAACATGTGCTTAGTGGTGGGGTCCTGTTGAAGGTGGCGGAAGTTGTGGAGGATAATGTGCTGGATCCGGAGGCTGCTGGGGTCGTAGCTGAGTAGAAGGGCAACTCTGTCCCTTCCGTGGTGGCGGGAGAATGGGATGAGGGCTGAAGTGCGGGAAATGGAGGAGATGTGAGTGAGGGCATCATTGATGACAGCAGAAGGGAAACCACGATCCTTAAACAAAGAGGACATTTGAGATGTCCTAGAAGTGAAAATCTCATCCTCGGAGCAGATGCGGCGAGACGGAGGAACAGGGAACAGGGAATTGCATTTTTCACGTGGCGGGGTGGGAAGAGGTACGATTGAGGTAGTTATGAGAGTCAGTGAAGATATCAGTGGACAGTCTGTCTCCAGAGATGGAGGCCGAGAGATCGAGAAAGGGGAGAGAAGTTTCCGCGATAAACCAAGTGAATTTGCAGGCTGGATGGAAGTTAGAAGTAAAGTCGATGAAATTGACGAGCTCAGCATGGGCGCAGGAAGCAGCACCAATGTAGTCGTCAATGTCCGGAAGGAAAAGTTGGGGAGCAGTACCAGAATAGGTTTGGAGCACAGGATGTTCAACATAACCAACGAAGAGGCAGGCATAGCTGGGGCCCATGCGAGTTCCCATAGCTACACCGTTAGTCTGAAGAAAGTGGGAAGGGCCAAAAGAGAAGTTATTAAGTGTAAGAACCAGTTCTGCCAACCGGAGGAGGGTAGTGGTGTTGGGGAACTGGTGAGGTATATTATCTAGAATGTAGCGGAGGGCTTTGACGCCTTCTTGATGGGGAATGCAGGGGTACAGGGATTGGACATCCATTGGGAAAATGAAGCGGTTGGAACCGGGGAACTGGAAGTTATTGAAGAGGTGGAGGGCGTGGGATGTATCCTGGATGTAGGTGGGGAGGGACTGAACTATGGGTGATAAAATGGAATCCAGGTAGGCAGATACAAGTTCGGTGGGATAGGAGCAGGTAGAAACTATGGGTCTACCGAGACAGCCAGGCTTGTGGATCTTGGGGAGGATGTAAAACCAAGCGGTACGGGGTGTGGGAATTCAAGCAACACACATCAAAGTTGCTGGTGAACGCAGCAGGCCAGGTAGCATCTCCAGGAAGAGATGCAGTCGACGTTTCGGCCGAGACCCTTCGTCAGGACTAACTGAAGGAAGAGCTAGTAAGAGATTTGTAAGTGGAAGTGTTGGGGTAGATCCAAAATGATAGGGGAAGACAGGATGGGGAGGGATGGAGCCAAGAACTGGACAGTTAATTGGCAAAAGGGATATGAGAGGATCATTGTACAGGAGGACCAGTGAGACGTAAAAGGAGGAAGGGGCGTAAACCCAGAGGATGAACAAGGGGTATATTCAGAAGGACAGAGGAAGGAAAAGGAGAGAGTGAGAGAAAGAATGTGTGTATATAAATAAGTAACGGATGGGGTAGGAGGGGGCGGGGAGGGTCATTAGCGGAAGTTTGAGAAGTCAGTGTTCATGGCATAAGGTTGGAGGCAACCAAGACTGAATATAAAGTGTTGTTCCTCCAACCTGAGTGTACCTTCATCTTTACAGTAGAGGAGGCCGTGGACAGACATATCAGAATGGGAATGGGATGTTGAATTAAAATGTGTGGTTACTGGGAGATCCTGCTTTCTCTGGCGGACAGAGCGTAGGTGATCAGCAAAGCGGTCTCCCAGTCTGCGTCGGGTCTCGCCAATATATAAAAGGCCACATCGGGAACACCGGACGCAGCATGTCACCCCAGCCGACTCACAGGTGAAGTGTTGCCTCACCTGGAAGGACTGCCTGGGGCCCTGAATAGTGGTGAGGGAGGAAGTGTAAGGGCATGTGTAGTATTTGTTCCGCTTACACGGATAAGTGCCAGGAGGGAGATCAGTGGGGAGGGATGGGGGGGACGAATGGACAAGGGAGTCGCGTAGGGAGCGATCCCTGCGGAAAGCGGAGAGAGGTGGGGAGGGAAAGATGTGCTTAGTGATGGGATCCCGTTGGAGGTGGCGGAAGTTACGGATAATAATATGTTGGACCCGGAGGCTGGTGGGGTGTTAGGTGAGGACAAGGGGGAACCCTATTCCTAGTGGGGTGGCGGGAAGATGGAGTGAGAGCAGATGTGCATAAAATGGGAGAGATGCGTTTGAGAGCAGAGTTGACAGTGGAGGAAGGGAATCTCCTTTCTTTAAAAAAGGAGGACATCTCCCTCGTCCTGGAATGAAAATCCTCATCCTGAGAGCAGATGCGGTGGAGACGGAGGAATTGCGGAAGGGGATGGCAATTTTATTATGAGTTTTCTGTTTATTGTTTTATTTTGTGTTTACGGTTCGCAAACTCATGTCGGAGAGGAAGCCACTGCTTGTAAATTGTTGAGTTTTCCGGCTCCGGTATCCTGATGGTACCGATGAGCACAGGACATTTCCCAGCTGGTGAGGGTCCTTTCAAATGTATGCTGTCTTCCCGAGGCATTCCGTCTTGAACATGTCATCGATGGATGGAAGGGTTGTACCCGTGATGGAGTTGATTCAGTCTAGAACATTCTGTAGTCCGTGGCGACCCTCTGCGTTGCAGCCTCCACACCACACGGCCATGCATCAAGTCAAAATGCTGTCCACCGTACAACCCGGGAAAAATACGAAGCTTCAATGAGAGCCCTCATCTCCTCACACTCCTAACGCAGTAATCCCTTTTGTAACGAGAGAGATATGAATGATGGTGAAGGCAATTGCCGAGTAAGGTCCAGAATACACTCCGACTCAGACTTGAAATAAACAAGAGGACAGTGAAGAAATCCAGAGACAAAATCACAAACAGTAGTACTGGAACTGGGTCTCCTACGGTTGAGCATTGAGTGCTCGGCTCGAGACCTTCATGGACAGACATTCCATGCATCAATGTTGACAGGCAATAATTTGCAGTCTGACCCTTAAAGGGAAGGTGGCAGCTAACAACACTATGGGGAATGCTTTGTTGCCTCCCAGGTGCCAGAGTACGGGATGTCTCGGATCGGGTCCAGAAAATTCTGAAGGGAGAGGGCGAGCAGCCAGCTCTCTTGGTACATGTTGGTACCAGTGACATCGATAGGAAAATGGAGGTGGTCCTGAAGAGAGATTTTCGGGAGTTAGGAAGGAAGCTGAGAAGCAGGACCTCCAGGGTAGTAAACTCGGGATTGCTACATGTGCCACATGCTAGCGAGGGCAAGAATAGTAGGATCAGGCAGATGAATGCGTGGCTGAGAGGCTGGTGCAGGGGGCAGGGCTTCAGATTCGTGGATCATTGGGATCTCTACTGGGGGAAGTATGACCTGTTCAAAATGGACGGGTTACACCTGAACCCGAAGGCGATCAATATCCTGGTGGGAAACTTTAATAGAGCTGTTAGGGAAGGTTTAAACTAATTTGACAGGGGTATGGAACCGGAATGAAAGAGCAGAGCAGGGGGAAACAGAATTATATCTAACATAGTGAGCAGTGAAGATGTCAGGAAAGACAGACAGGCGTTTGGGCAAATTTGCAGCCATTGGGATAAATTGCGGTGCAATAAAGTTGCGGTGCAATCAAAGCAAAGGTACCGAGTACTGGTCTTAGGTGTTATACTTAAATGCACTCAGCATAAGGAATAAGGTGGATGATCTTTTGGTACAGTTACAGATTGGCAGGTATAATATTGTGGTCATCACTGAGACGCGGCTAAAGGATGCACGTCTCTGGTAGCTGACGTCCAATGATACACGGTGTATCAGAAGGATATGCATGTAGGCAGAGTGGGTGGCGTGGCTTTATTGGTAAGAAATGATATTAAATCATTAGAAAGAGGTCACCTAGGATCGGAGGGTGAAGAATCATATGGGTAGAGCTACGAAATCGCAGGGGTAAAAGGACACTGATGGCAGTTATATGCAGGCCTCCAAACAGCTGCAGTAATGTGGATTACAAAATGCAACAGGAAATAGGAAAGGCTTGTCAGAAGGGCAGTGTTATGATAATTGTGGGGAATTTAACATGCGAGTGGATGGGAAAATTAGGTCGGCACTGGATCTCAAGAGAGAGAATTTGTAGAATGACTGCGAGATGGATTTTTAGAACAGCTTGTTGTTCAGCCCACTAGGGGATCGGCTGTACTGGTTGGATATTGTGCAGAGAGATTGAGGTGAAGGAACCGGTAGGAGGCAGTGATCATAAAATGATTGAGTTCATGAGAAGCTGAAATTCGATGTGTCGGTATTTCATAGAAACATGGAAATATAGAAAATAGGTGCAGGAGTAGGCCCTTCGGCCCTTCGAGCCTGCACCGCCATTTATTATGATCATGGCTGATCATCCAACTCAGAACCCCGTCCCAGCCTTCCCTCCATACCCCCTGATCCCGGTAGCCACAAGGGCCATATCTAACTCCCTCTTAAATATAGCCAATGAACTGACCTCAACTGTTTCCTGTGGCAGAGAATTCCACAGATTCACCACTCTCTGTGTGAAGAAGTTTTTCCTAATCTGGGTCCTAAAATCTTCCCCTCTATCCTCAAACTGTGACCCCTTGTTCTGGACTTCCACAACATCGGGAACAATCTTCCTGCATCTAGCCTGTCCAATGCCTTTAGGATTTTATACGTTTCAAAAAGATCCCCCCTCAATCTTCTAAATTCCAACGAGTACAAGCCCAGTTCATCCAGTCTTTCTTCATATGAAAGTCCTGCCATCCCAGGAATCAATCTGGTGAACCTTCTTTGTACTCCCTCTATGGCAAGGATGTCTTTCCTCGGAGTAGGGGACCAAAACTGCACACAATACTCCAGGTGTGGTCCCACCAAGGCCTTGTATAACTGCAGTAGTACCTCCCTGCTCCTGTACTCGAATCCTCTCGCTATAAATGCCAGCATACCATTCGCCTTTTTCACTGCCTGCTGTACCTGCATGCCCACTTTCAATGACTGGTGTATAATGACACCCAGGTCTCGATGCACCTCCCCTTTTCCTAATCGGCCACCATTCAGATAATAATCTGTTTTCCTGTTTTTGCCACCAAGGTGGATAACTTCACACTTATCCACATTAAATTGCATCTGCCATGAATTTGCCCACTCACCCAACCTATCCAACTCACTCTGCATTCTCTTAGCATCCTCCTCACAGCTAACACTGCCACCGAGCTTCGTGTCATCCGCAAACTTGGAGATGCTGCATTTAATTCCCTCATCCAAGTCATTAATATATATTGGAAACAACTGGGGTCGCAGCACTGAGCCTTGCGGTACCCCACTAGTCACCGCCTGCCATTCTGAAAAGGTCCCGTTTATTCCCACTCTTTGCTTCCTGTCTGCTAACCAATTCTCCATCCACATCAATACCTTACCCCCAATACCGTGTGCTTTAAGTTTGCACACTAATCTCCTGTGTGGGACCTTGTCAAAAGCCTTTTGAAAATCCACATGTACCAGATCCACTGGTTCTCCCCTATCCACTCTACTAGTTGCATCCTCAAAAAATTCTATGAGATTCGTCAGACATGATTTTTCTTTCACAAATCCATGTTGACTTTGTCCGGTGATTTCACCGCTTTCCAAATGTGCTGTTATCACATCTTTGATAACTGACTCCAGAAATTTCCCCACCACCAACGTTAGGCTAACCGGTCTATAATTCCCCGGTTTCTCTCTCCTTCCTTTTTTAAAAAGTGGGGCTACATTAGCCACCCTCCAATCCTCAGGAACTAGTCCAGAATCTAACGAGTTTTGAAAAATTATCACTAATGCATCCACTATTTCTTGGGCTACTTCCTGAAGCACTCTAGGATGCAGACCATCTGGCCCTGGGGATTTATCTGCCTTCAATCCCTTCAATTTACCTAACACCACTTCCCTACTAACATGTATTTCGCTCTGTTCCTCCATCTCACTGGGCCCTCTTTCCCCTACTATTTCTGGAAGATTATTTATGTCTTCCTTAGTAAAGACAGAACCAAAGTAATTATTCAATTGGTCTGCCATGTCCTTGGTCCTCATAATCAATTCACCTGTTCCTGTCTGTAGGGGACCTACATTTATCTTTAACAGTCTTTTCCTTTTTACATATCTATAAAAGTTTTTACAGTCAGTTTTTATGTTCCCTGCCAGTTTTCTCTCATAATCCTTTTCCCCCTTCCTAAGTAATCCCTTTGTCCTCCTCTGCTGAACTTTGAATTTCTCCCAGTCCTCAGGTGAGACACTTTTTCTGGCTAATTTGTATGCTTCTTCTTTGGAATTGATACTATCCCTAATTCCTCTTGTCAGCCACGGGTGCACTACCTTCCTTGATTTATTCTTTTGCCAAACTGGGATGAACAATTGTTGTAGTTCATCCATGGAAACTTTAAATGCTTGCTATTGCATATCCACCGTCAATCCTTTAAGTGTCATTTGCCAGTCTATCTTAGCTAATTCACTTCTCATACCTTCAAAGTTACCCCTCTTTAAGTTCAATAGCTTTGTTTCTGAATTAACTATGTCACTCTCCATCATAATGAAGAATTCCACCATATTATGGTCACTCTTACCCAAGGGGCCTCTCACGACAACATTGCTAATTAACCCTTCCTCATTGCTGAAAACCCAGTCCAGAATAGCCTGCTCTCTAGTTGGTTCCTCGACATGTTGGTTCAAAAAACCATCCCGCATACATTCCAAGAAATCCTCTTCTTCAGCACCTTTACCAATTTGGTTCACCCAATCTACATGTAGATTGATGTCACCCATTATAACTGCTGTTCCTTTATTGCACACATTTCTAATTTCCTGTTTAATACCATCTCCGACCTCACTACTACTGTTAGGTGGCCTGTACACAACTCCCACCAGCGTCTTCTGCCCCTTAGTGTTACGCAGCTCTACCCATATCGATTCCACGTCTTCCCGGCTTATGTCCTTCCTTTCTATTGCGTTAATCTCTTCTTTAACCAGCAACGCCACCCCACCTCCCCTTCCTTCATGTCTATCCTTCCTGAATATTGAATATCCCTGAACGTTGAGCTCCCATCCCTGGTCACCCTGGAGCCATGTCTCTGTGATCCCAGCTATATCATAATTATTAATAGCAATCTACACTTTCAATTCATCCACCTTATTACGAATGCTCCTTGCCTTGACACACAAAGCCTTCAGGCGCTCTTTTACAACTCTCTTAGCCCTTATAAAATTATGTTGAAAAGTGTCCCTTTTTAATACTTGCCCTGGATTTGTCGGCCTGCCACTTTTACTTTTCCCCTTACCACTTTTTGTTTCTGCCCTCACTTTACACCCCTCTGTCTCTCTGCACTCGTTTCCATCCCCCTGTTGTGAACTAACCTTCTCTCGCCTAGCCTCTTTAATTTGATTCCCACCCCCCAACCATTCTAGTTTAAAGTCACCTCAGTAGCCCTCACTAATCTTCCTGCCAGGGTATTGGTCCCCCTGGGATTCAAGTGTAGCCCGTCCTTTTTGTACAGGTCACGCCTGCGCCAAAAGAGGTCCCAATGATCCAAAAACTTGAATTCCTGCCCCCTGCTCCAATCCCTCAGCCACGCATTTATCCTCCACCTCATCGCATTCCTACTCTCACTGTCGCGTGGCACAGGCAGTAATCCCGAGATGACTACCTTTGAGGTCCTTTTTCTCAATTCCCTTCCTAGCTCGCTATATTCTTCTTTCAGGACCTCATCCCTTTTGCTACCTATGTCATTGGTACCTATATGTACCACGACCTCTGGCTCCTTCAGGATATCTTAAACACGATCAGAAATACCCCGGACCCTGGCACCAGGGAGGCAAACTACGATCCGGATCTCTGGACTGCGTCCACAGAATCGCCTATCTGACCCCCTTACTATCGAGTCCCCTATCACAACTGCCCTCCTCTTCCTTGCCCTACCCTTCTGAGCTACAGGGACAGACTCTGTGCCGGAGGCACGGCCACTGTCGCTTCCCCCGGGTAAGCTGTTCCCCCCAACAGTACTCAAACAGGAGTACCTATTGTTAAGGGGCACAGCCACCGGGGTACTCTCTATTACTTGACTCTTCCCCTTCCCTCTCCCAACCGTGAACTACTTGTCTGCCTCCCGTGGCCCCAGTGTGACCACTTGCCTATAACTCCTCTCTATCAACTCCTCACTCTCCCTGACCAGACGAATGTCATCGAGCTGCAGCTCCAGTTCCGTAACGCGGTCTCTTAGGAGCTGCATCTCGATGCACCTGGCGCAGATGTGAGAGTCCGGGAGGCTTGGAGACTCCAGGGCCTCCCACATCCGACACCGAGAACAACAAACTGCCCTCACACTCATACTGCCCCTCTCCTCAATTAACAACAGAAAATGAATTCCAAACCTTCCTCGCCTCGCTCGTTTCCGCCTAAGCCCGTTGAGCCGAAGCCCTTAAGTCTTCACTCTGCTCCCGGCTCACTCCGCCGCCCGCAAACTACGCTGCCGCTCTATGAGGCTCTGCCCCTTTTAAATCTGCCGCGCTGCACTGCCCGACGTCACACGCCTGCGCAGTCCCGCTTCTCAGAACGCCGTTAGAGAAAAAAAAATAACGAAAATTTCAAAAGTATCTTTCTCGGCACTCGTCACGTACCTCGTGACGGGTAAAAGAAGAAGCATAAATTGAAAGCACTTTGGAGTCCAGTGTTGCTATTAACTGATGGTATTTATTAGTAACTACGCAATAGAGTAATATAAATGCAGATATCTCACACAGGTTATCAATGAATATATATTGATGGAGAGAGAGACGGGGAGAGGTTTGAGTCTTCAGGTGAGCTGACGCCGTCGATCTTCCAGTTATCTTTAGATCACCAACTGTGAACAAAACAAAGGGTACCGTTCTTCTGTGGTGGAATTATCAACCCAGGCGATGTTTGGAGACATAAACACCTCCCCACCAGTCACCCCCTTTTCACCCTGCGAGAGTCATTGATCTATTCGCCTGATTGATCCTCCAAAACTATAAACCTCACTCAGTTCCCAAAACCATGTCTGAGGTCTACTGCCTGAACTTTTATTTATTACCCGTGTTAAATGCCAACTGTTACCTAAACAGTTCCTCCCTTCTCTGTCTGTAAGAATGCAGAAGCTGAAAGCAGTGCCCTTGTACAGATGTCAGCATGCTGTGAGCAGTCCTCGACTCTCTCTCTCTCTCTCTTGAAAACAAATGTCGGTGTTAAATAATTCTGTCTTTTTAACAAGGTTTTTGTGCTGGACACCTCTCTCTCTTTGTCCTTTTTAAAAGCACAGTACATAGGGGTAAATCAGGACCTCGTCATACAGATAATAAATGAAATTACCATTCCGGTAGGAAACATCCGATACGAGTGGGCAGGGCTCTTGGCCCGCTGGTCTTCACCACTGAGGGCACCGGCGTACAGGAGTGAGGAGCTCACATTGCAGTCGGTGTGGCCGCACACAGTTTTAGGGGAAAATGCCATTGAACTGGATAGAATGTACAGGGAGTTCTACAAGGATATTACTAAACTCGGAGGACTGAGTTATCGAGAGAGGAAGGGTAGGTTGGGACGTTATTGCCTGGAGCGTAGTTGTAAATTTACACAGTTCCATAAACGCCAGAGGGGCACAGACAAAGGGAATAGGCATAGTGTCTTACCCAGGGTTGAGTTATCGAGCACCGGACGGCACAGGATTGAGCTCAGAGTGGGTGGAAAGGCGAAAGAGAGAGGGATAAGGGAGACAGATTGTTTAGAGAGAACAGGGAGGGGGGAGAGAAAGAGTGCCGTGGGGGAGCGTGAAAGAAGTGAAAGAGGTGTGCAGAGGGAGCAGGGAAAGAGCGGGCGGAGAAAGCTCGACAAAATGAGGGGAGATGAGGGGGTAGAGAGAAAGGTGGAGGGAGCGGGGAAGAACGGAACTGGGGGAATAGTGAGAAATGTGGGGATAGATGGCGAGAGAGGTTTGACGATGTTTCGCAGGGAGAATATGATGGCGACAAGAGGAGGTGTGAGAGTAGGAGGGAAGGGGCAGAGAATGTGAGGAGGGAATTTGAAAGGATCGGGGAGTGAGAGTGAAGGGCAAACAAGGAGGAGAAATTGGGGTAAATGACTTGATTCACGTCTCCTCCAGTGGCTGTCGACAGAGATCCTTAATCTTTTCAGGAACATCCGGGAACAAAGGTGCCGACTTCTCGCAGATGAAACGCCAATCACGATTGCAACGGTCGTTCCCTAGATGGGAGTTGCAATCTCTGCAGACGGACGATCTAGAGAACACGCTGTACAGGAGACTCGGGCCCGCATTCCTGTCCAACGGGGATAAACAATTTAAGCAGAGACAAAACAGCTCCAGCAGAGAACCCGAACCGAGATCGTCCACAAGCTAACCCATGAAATCGCTCTCTCCTAACAGGCTGAGTCAGTCCGCAAACTCATCCCACTCATCCACTGTCAGGCCAGTACCCAGACAGATACCACGGTCCCAATGTCTCCCCAGAATACTGTGGCTGTCCCTAAATTAATCGTACTGATCCAATGTCACCCCACAGCCCCGTGTCTCTCCAAACTAACTCACCGATCCACTTTTTCACCACAGTCCCCTGTCAGTCCCCATACTAATCGAACAGGCCCACCCTCTCCCCTCAGATCTGTTTAACTCCCCGAACAAACCCCACTGTCCCACCGTCTCCGCACAGACTTATGTCTTTCCCGAGATGAATCCCACTTGTCCACAAACTTCCCTCAGCCCTAGTCGGTCCCAGATTAATCCCGTTGCTCTTCCCTCTACCCAGAGCTTCGCGCCAGTCTGCTAACATATCCCACTGCACCGCACTCTCCTCATAGCTTCGGGTCCGTCTCCAGACTTACACCACTGGCACCCTCCCTCCCACATCCGTGCGTCAGTTCGCAAACTAATCCCATTAACCCACTGTGTGTCCACCGCCCTGTATCGGTCTCCAAACTAATCCAGTTGTCCTACTCTCGGCCTTCAGATCTCTGACATTCACCAAACTAATCCTGCTGTTGCTCCCCCTCCTCACAGCCCGGCGACTATCTCCAAAATGATCCCACTCCACCGCGCCCTCCTCACCGACAATCGTCAGTACCCAAATGACGTAATCCCTGTGTTCTGAGCTCTCCCCACTGCCCCCTGGAGGTTTCCGAAATATTCACACTGCTCCGTCCTTCCCCGACAGACACATGTCGGCCTCAAAATGTTCCCATTGTACCAAACTCTCCCGACAACCTCATACTGCCTCATCGTAAACGAATCCCTTTTCCCCCCGTCAGGACTATGTCAATGACCAACTCTCACCCCACAGATCAGTCCAAATCTTACCCGTCTTCGCATTTTGCAATCCAGTATGCACGGTATCGGTACACAAGTTTCTGGGATAGAAAACTCTGGGAAATTAAATTTATCTGATTAATGCCAAGAAACGAAAATTATTTAGAGAGCTTCTCTCGGTTGATTACAACAGGAATCTGTGATGGGATGGTGTGGAGGGAGCTTCGCTTTATGTCTGACCCCGGAGTGTGTGATGGGACGGTGTGGAGGGAGATTCACTCTGTGGCTGACCCGGAGGTGTGTGATGGTACGTTGTGGAGGGAGATTCACTCTATGTCTGATCCCGGGAGTGTGTGATGGGATGGTGTGGAGGAAGATTCACTTTGTGTGTGACCCCGGAGTGTGTGATGGGACGGTGTGGAGGGAGATTCACTCTGTGTCTGACCCCGGGAGTGTGTGATGGGACGGTGCGGAGGGAGATTCACTCTGTGTCTGATCCCGGGAGTGTGTGATGGGACGGTGTGGAGAAAGATTCACTTTGTGTCTGACCCCGGAGTGTGTGATGGGACGGTGAGGAGGGAGATTCACTCTGTGTCTGAACCCGGAGGCGTGTGATGGTACGTTGTGGAGGGAGCTGCACTCTGTGTCTGACTCCGAGTATGTGTCTTGGGAGTGTAGTATGGGTGTCACTCTGTGTCTCACCCGGGACTGTGTGCTGGGAGTATATTGTGGGTGTCATTCTGTGTCTGACCCCGGGAGTGGGTGATGATTCCTGTGGGATCTTCTTGTGCTGTGGCACATACCGCTTCATCCCTTGATTTGACTTCAAGCAGACTTGCATTGCGGTTTGAACATTCCTGCACCGCTGTGTTGAAAGATGTATCAAACATGGATACGTAATAACACCGATCTTTATTTTGGATCCACTCCTCGGAACACGTATGCTCTGGAAATTAGGAATAAGTAGCAGTGAATATCATTCCCTACAGTCCCATCACGCACATCGGGGTCAGAGACAGAGTGAATCTCCCTCCATTCCATCCCAACCAACACCACACAGGATCAGACCCTTCTACCGTCATCAATGATGCCCTCACACGCATCTCCTCCATTTCCCGCACTTCAGCCCTCACCCCATCCTCCAGTCACCACAACAGGGACAGAGATCCCCTTGTCCTCCCCTACCACTCCACCAGCCTCCGGATCCAGCACATTACCATTCGTAACTTCAGCCACCTTCAACAGGATTCCACCACGAAGCACAACTTTCCCTCTATAACCCTCTCAGCTTTCCGCAGGGATCGTTCCCTCCGCAACTCCCTCATCTACACGTCCCTCCCCTCCCCACGGATCTCCCACGTGGCACTTATCCAAGTAAGCGTAAGTGCTACACCAGTCCCTACACCTCCTCTCTTGCCCCCATTCAGGGCCCCAAACAGTCCTTCCGGGTGAGGAAACACTTTACAATTGAGTTTGTTGGGGCTATTTTTTTGCATCCGGTGCTCCCGATGCGGCTCCTTCTACATCGGTGAAACCCCATGCAGATTGGGTGACCGCTTCGTCAAGCACCTCCGCTTCGTTCGTTACAACAGACAGGATCTACCGGTTACCACCCACTTCAACTCTGCTTCATATTTCCCATTCCGATATGTCCAGACATGGTCTCCTCTACTGCCATGATGAGGCAAAACTCAGGTTGGAGGAGCAACACCTCGTATACCGTCTCGGTAGTCTCCAGCCCCTTGGCCTGAATTCTCTAACTTCCGGTAATTCCCTCCCCCTCCCTTCCCCCATCCCATTTTCCTTCTGCCCCCTCCTCCAGCTGTCTGTCACCTCCCTCATGATTCTGCCTCCTTCTACTACCCTTTGTGCTTTTACCTATTCTTTCTACACTTTTCCTGCCTATCCTGTCCCTTCTTCCCCTCCCCCACCCCTTGATCTTTCCCCTTACTGGTTTTTCACCTGGCTTCTACCTGCCTTCTCCTTTCCACCCTCTCCCCACATCTTCTCATAGGGCCCCTGCCCCCTCCCTCTTCAGTCCTGACGAAGGGTCTCGGCCCGAAACATTGACTGTTCGTTTCCACGGATGGTGCCCGACCTACTGAGTTCCTGCAGGGTGTTGCGTGTGTTGCTTTGCTCCCATCACCTGCAGAGTATTTTGTGTTTACCGAGTGAAGCACCCGGCGTACCATCCTATCACGCACTACCGAGCTCAGACACTAGGGGTCGGGCTCGCCGCCCCATCCCACCACACACCTCCGGGATCAGACTCAGAATATAGCTTCCTCTCACTCTGCTCAGCGATGAGTAGCGGGAGAACGTGTGCGGGTTGGTGTGTTAACTCACTTTTTCTGCTGAACAGCAGTTGGCAGATTTGAGCCTTGACTTCGCTCAGAGTACTGTACTTCATTTCGAGGTCTGAAATCTGTTGATCGAGATTGGTTAGTGTCAGTTTGGAGTTCAGGACGGAGTTTGTATTTTCGTGGACGAAAAATTCGCTTTCGAGGATGGAGAGGTTTTAGCTGAGGACGGAAATATTCCTGAAACAGGTGCTTCGGGAGACAACCAGACGGGAATTCTCAGTTATATTGTATTCAAGGGTTGAGTTCAATTCATTTACCTGCAGTCCACACTGGCGCTGGGTACTGTTCATCTCCTGGTATTGTTCACAAAGTTTCTGGTGCTCTCGGTCGGAGGTGATCAGAGAGTGACGAATCTGTGATACTGAGAATGATGGTTAGGCTGTGTCGGTGTCACGCTAAGGGACGTGTAGTTGTCACACTGTGGGGCTTAACGGAAACACGGTGAGCGGTATGTCAGTATCACGTTGAGTGTCCTGTTGGAGTCACGCTGAGGGACTTGTCCTTATCATGGAGAGCGATGTTTCGGGGTCACATTAAGGATCCTGTCGGTGCTGCGCTGAGGGGCTTGTTGGGGTCACATTAAGGGTCCTGTCGGGGCTGCGCTGAGGGGCTTCTCGGGTCACAGTGTGGTGCATGTCGCTGTCACGATGCGGAACGGTGAGGGGTAATCGGTGTCTGACGTATCTATTCCTTTAGAAAATTTATATGTATCATAAGATGTCCTCTTAATCCCTGCGAAAACAGTGCCAGACGATTCAATCTTTCCTCCTTGTCTATCCACCCTATTTTATGGAATTAACCTGATGAACCTCTTCTGCAGCGCCTCCAAGGCCGGTATACCGTTCCTCACGTGAGGAGACCAGAACTGCACATCGTACTCACGATTTGCAGTTGCACAGGTGCACAGTACCCTATGAAGTTGCAGCTTAAATCCCTGCTCCTGAATTCAATCCCTCCAGCAACGAAAGTCAATATTTCATTTGCAATTTTTTATTCATATAAATAGTTATATCCTCACAGAGGTAGTCGAAAAGGATCTGCCTTTGCTGAATCGATGCTGCGCCTGCTTGATGGATCCATTTCCTTCCACATGCCTCCCTATTTCTTATTTAATGATAACTCAAGCATTTTCCCAAGACCAGATGTAAAACTAACTGGCCAAGAGTTACGCAAACACGAGGATATCTGCAGATGCTGGAATTTCAAGCAACACATATATAAGTTGCTGGTGAAAGCAGCAGGCCAGGCAGCATCTCTAGGAAGAGGTACAGTCGACGTTTCGGGCCGAAACCCTTCGTCAGGCCTACCTGAAAGAAGAGCTAGTAAGAGATTTGAAAATGGGAGGGGGAGGGGCATAGCCGAAACGTTAGGAGAAGACAGGAGGGGGAGGGATGGAGCCAAGAGCTGGAGAGTTGATTGGCTAAAGGAATATGAGAAGATCTTGGAACAGGAGACTTAGGGAGAAAGGAAAGTGGGATGGGTGTGAAAACCCGGAGGATAGGTAAGGGGTATAGTGAGAGAGACAGAGGGAGAAAAAGGAGAGAGAGAGAAAGACTGCGTGTATATAATGCACACATTCCTCGGACTTCGCCGCATCTGCTCTCAGGATGAGGCTTTACATTCCAGGAAGAAGGAGATGTCCTTAACTTCCGGCACCTCCAACGGTATCCCACCACTAAGCACAACTTTCCCTCCTCCCGTCTCTCTGTTTTCCGCAGGGATCGCTCCCTACGAGACTCCCTTGTCCATTCGTCCACCCTATCCCTCCCCACCGATCTCCCTCCTGGCACTGATCCTTGTAAGCGGAACATGTTACACTTGAATCCTAGGGCGACCAATATCCTGGCAGGGAGATTAGCGAGGGCTACTGAGGTGACTTTAAACTAGAATGGTTACGGGGTGGGAAACAAATTAAAGAGGCTAGGTCTGAGGAGGTTAGTTCACAACAGGGGGATGGGAACCAGTGCAGAGAGACGGGGGGTGTAAAATGAGGGTAGAAGCAAAAAGTACTAAGGAAAAGAGTAAAAGTGGCAGGCCGACAAATCCAGGGCAAGCATTATAAAGGGCCACTTTTCAACATAATTGTATAAGGGTTAAGAGAGTTGTAATAGAGCGCCTGAAGGCTTTGTGTGTCAATGCAACGAGCATTCGTAATAAGGTGGATGAATTGAAAGTGCAGATTGTTATTAATGATTATTATATAGTTGGGATCACAGAGACATGGCTCCAGGGTGACCAAGGATGGGAGCTCAACGTTCAGGGATACTCAATATTCAGGAGGGATAGACATGAAGGAAGGGGTGGTGGGGTGGCGTTGCTGGTTAAAGAAGAGACTAACGCAATAGAAAGGAAGGACATAAGCCGGGAAGATGTGGAATCGATATGGGTAGAGCTGCGTAACACTAAGGGGCAGAAGACGCGGTGGGAGTTGTGTACAGGCCACCTAACAGTAGTAGTGAGGTCGGAGATGGTATTAAACAGGAAAATAGAAGTGTGTGCAATAAAGGAACAACAGTTATAATGGGTGACTTCAATCTACATGTAGATTGGGTGAACCAAATTGGTAAAGGTGCTGAGGAAGAGAATTTCTTGGAATGTATGCGGGATGGTTTTTTGAACCTACATGTCGAGGAACCAACTAGAGAGCAGGTTATTCTGGACTGGATTTTGAGCAATAAGAAAGGGTTAATTAGCAATCTTGTCGTGAGAGGCCCTTTGGATAAGAGTGACCATAATATGGTGGAATTCTTCATTAAGATGGAGAGTGACATAGTTAATTCAGAAACAAAGATTCTGAACTTAAAGAGGGGTAACTTTGAAGGTATGAAACGTGAATTAGCTGAGATAGACTGGCAAATGACACTTAAAGGGTTGACGGTGGATATGCAATGGCAAGCATTTAAAGGTTGCATGGATGAACTACAACAATTGTTCATCCCAGTTTGGCAAAAGAATAAATCAAGGAAGGTAGTGCACCCGTGGCTGACAAGAGAAATTAGGGATAGTATCAATTCCAAAGAAAAAGCATACAAATTAGCCAGAGAAAGTGGCTCACCTGAGGATTGGGAGAAATTCAGAGTTCAGCAGAGGAGGACAATGGGCTTAATTAGGAAGGGGAAAAAGGATTTTGAGAGAAAACTGGCAGGGAACATAAAAACAGACTGTAAAAGCTTTTATAGGTATGTAAAACGGAGAAGACTGGTAAAGACAAATGTAGGTCCGCTACAGACAGAAACAGGTGAATGATTATGGGGAGCAAGGACATGGCAGACCAGTTGAATAATTACTTTGGTTCTGTCTTCACTAAGGAGGACATAAATAATCTTCCAGAAATAGTAGGGGACAGAGGGTCCAGTGAGATGGAGGAACTGAGTGAAATACATGATAGTAGGGAAGTGGTGTTAGGTAAAATGAAGGGATTGAAGGCAGATAAATCCCCAGGGCCAGATGGTCTGCATCCTAGAGTGCTTAAGGAAGTAGCCCAAGAAATAGTGGATGCATTAGTGATAATTTTTCAAAACTCGTTAGATTCTGGACTAATTCCTGAGGATTGGAGGGTGGCTAATGTAACCCTACTTTTTTTTAAAAAAGAGTGAGAGAGAAACCGGGGAATTATAGACCGGTTAGCCTAACGTCGGTGGTGGGGAAACTGCTGGAGTCAGTTATCAAAGATGTGATAACAGCACACTTGGAAAGCGGTGAAATCATCGGACAAAGTCAACATGGATTTGTGAAAGGAAAATCATGTCTGACGAATCTCATTGAATTTTTTGAGGATGTAACTAGTAGAGTGGATAGGGGAGAACCAGTGGATGTGGTATATTTGGATTTTCAAAAGGCTTTTGACAAGGTCTCACACAGGAGATTAGTGTGCAAACTTAAAGCACATCGTATTGGGGGTAAGGTATTGATGTCGATGGAGAATTGGTTAGCAGACAGGAAGCAAAGAGTGGGAATAAACGGGACCTTTTCAGAATGGCAGGCGGTGACTAGTGGGGTACTGCAAGGCTCAGTGCTGCGACCCCAGTTGTTTACAATATATATTAATGACTTGGATGAGGGAATTAAATGCAGCATCTCGAAGTTTGCGGATGACACGAAGCTGGGTGGCAGTGTTAGCTGTGAGGAGGATGCTAAGAGGATGCAGAGTGGCTTGGATAGGTTGGGTGAGTGGGTAAATTCATGGCAGATGCAATTTAATGTGGATAAATGTGAAGTTATCCACTTTGGTAGCAACAATAGGAAAACAGATTATTATCTGAATGGTGGCCGATTAGGAAAAGGGGAGGTGCAACGAGTCCTGGGTGTCATTATACACCAGTCATTGAAAGTGGGCATGCAGGTACAGCAGGCGGTGAAAAAGGCGAATGGTATGCTGGCATTTATAGCGAGAGGATTTGAGTACAGGAGCAGGGAGGTACTACTGCAGTTGTACAAGGCCTTGGTGAGACCACTCCTGGAGTATTGTGTGCAGTTTTGATCCCCTAATCTGAGGAAAGACATCCTTGCCATAGAGGGAGTACAAAAAAGGTTCACGAGATTGATTCCTGGAATGGCAGCACTTTCATATGAAGAAAGACTGGATGAACTGGGCTTGTACTCGTTGGAATTTAGAAGATTGAGGGGGGATCTGATTGAAACGTATAAAATCCTAAAGGGATTGGACAGGCTAGGTGCAGGAAGATTGTTCCCGATGTTGGGGAAGTCCAGAACAAGGAGTCACAGTTTGAGGATAAAGGGGATGCCTTTAATGACTGAGATTAGGAAAAACTTCTTCACTCAGAGAGTGGTGAATCTGTGGAATTCTCTGCCAGAGGAAGTAGTTGAGGCCAGTACATTGGCTCTATTTAAGAGGGAGTTAAATATGGCCCTTGTGGCTACGGGGATCAGGGAGTATGGAGGGAAGGCTTGGGCGGGGTTCTGAATTGGATGATCAGCCATGATCATAATAAATGGCGGTGCAGGCTCGAAGGGCCGAATGGTCTACTCCTGCACCTATTTTCTATGTTTCTATGTTTCTATGTGCTACACATGCCCTTACACTTCCGCCCTCACTACTATTCAGGGCTCCAATCAGCTCTTCCAGGTGAGGGGACACTTCACCTGTGAGTCGGCTGGGGTGATATACTGCGTCCGGTGCTCCCGATGCGGTTTTCTATACATTGGCGAGACCCGACGCAGACTGGGAGATCGGTTCGCTGAAGACCTACACTCTGTCCGCCAGAGAACGCAGGATCTCCCTGCGGCCACATATTTTAGTTCAAGGTCCGATTCCCATTCTGATATATCTATCCACGGTCTCCTTTACTGTAAATATGAAGCTACACTCAGGTTGTAGGAATAACACCTTATATTCCGTTTGGGTAGCCTCCAACTCGATAGCAGGAATACTGACTTTTCAAACTTCCGCTAATGCCCCACCTCCACCTCGTACTCCATCCGTTATTTATTTATATACACCCATTATTTTTCTGTCTCTCCGTTTTCTCCCTCTGTCCCTCTCCCTACACTCCTTGTCCATACTCTGGACTTTTCCCGCACTCCCCCTTTTCTTTCTACGTAGTCCTCCTGTCCTATGAGCCTCTCATTCCCCTTTTGTCAATTAACTGTCCAGCTCTTGGCTCCATCCCTCCCTCTCCTGTCTTCTCCTATCGTATCTCATCTCCCCCTTCCCCTCCCACTTTCAAATCTCTTACTAGCTCTTCTTTCACTTCGGCCTGACGAAGGATCTCGGCCCGAAACGTCGACTCTATCTCTTCCTAGAGATGGAGCCTGGCCTGCGGCGTTCAGCAGCAACTTTTCCCTGTGTGGCCTATAGTTACATGCCTTTTGCCTACATATTTTATTTTTCAACACTGGCCTGACATTTGCCTTCTTCCAATCCGTTGAGATCTGCCCAGCTTCCAGAGAATTTTGGTAAAATTTTGCCAAAGATTCTGCCATAACCTCTGCCATACTTTTCAGTACCCTGGGGTGCATTCGATCAGGACGAGGGGAGTGGTCTATCTCTAGGCCCACAAGTTTCCTCAGCGCTACCTCCTTAGTGATAGCTATTGTATCGAAGTCCTCACCTCCCATCGCATCCATAACATCGCACTTTGGCATATTAGTCGTGGCCTCCATTGTGAAGACCGACACAAAATAGTCATTCAGAGCATCTGGCATTTACTCACTATCAAATATCAATGCCCCTTCTCGTCTTCCACGGGACCTACATCCACTTTTGCCAACCTTTCCTCTTTATAAAATTATCAAACCTTCGACTATTCGCTTTTTTATATTTTATGCTGGTTCATTTTCATAATCTAGATTCACTTTCTTTATTGCTCACTCAATAGCTTCTTTGTTGTTTTTTTATTTTAATATTTCCCCAAACACACTCCTCCTGGCGAATTTGTACGCATGAGTTTTTAATCAGATAGCTATATAACAATTACAGCACAGAAACAGGCCATCTCTGCCCTTCCAGCCCGTCCCCAACTCTTACTCCCACGGACTTGCACTTAGCCCATAACCCTCCATTATTTTCCTGCCCATATATCGATCTAATTTAACTTTAAATGACAACATCAAACATGCTTCAACCACTTCTGCAGGATGCTTGTTACACGCAGCTACCACTCTCTGAGTAAAGAAATTCCCGCTCATGTTACCCCTAAACTTTTGCCCTTTAACTCTCAACTCATGTGCTCTTGTTTGAATCTCCCCCACTCTCAATGGAAAAAGCCTACTCACGTCATCTCTATCTATCCCCCTCATAATTTTAAACACCTCTATCTAGTCCCCCCTCAACCTTCTACGCTCCAAAGAATAAAGACGCAACTTGTTCAACCTGTCTCTGTAACTTAGGAGATGAAACCCAGGCAACATCCGAGTAAATTTCCTCTCTACTCTCTCAATTTTATTGACATCTTTCCTATTTTTCGGTGAAAATAACTTTACACAATACTGAAAATTTGTCCTTACCAATGCCTTATACAATTTCAACATTACAACCCAACTTCTATCCTCAATGTTCTGATTTATAAAGGCCAGCATACCAAAAGCTTTCTTCACCAGCCTATCCACATGAGATCCTCGGTCAGGGAATATTGCACCATTATTCCTAGATCCCTCTGTTCTACTGCATTCTTCACTGCCCTACCATTTACCATGTATGTCCTATTTATTAGTCCTACCAAAATGTAGCACCTCACATTTATCTGCATTAAACTCCATCTGCCATCTTTCAGCCCACTCTGCTAAATGGTCCACATCTCTCTGCAAACTTTGAAAACCTACTTCATTATCCACATCTCCACCTATCTTAGTATCAGCTGCATACTTACTGATCCAATTTACCACCCCATGATGCATATCATGAATATATAACAGAAACAACTTTGGATCCAGTACAGATCCCTGAGGCACACCACTAGACACTGTCCTCAAATCTGACAAACAGTTATCCACCACCACTCTCTGGCGTCTCCCATCCAGCCACTGCTGAATCCATTTTATTACTTCGATATTAATGCCTAACAATTGAACCTTCCTAACTAACCTTCCGCGTGGAACCTTGTCAAAGGCCTTACTGAAGTCCATATAGACAACATCCACCGCTTTACCCTCGTCATCTTTCCTAGTAACATCTTTATACGTTCAATAAGATGAGGAGAATGTAAGGGTCACGGTGAGTGTGTGTCGGTCTCATGGTGACAGGCGTGTCTCTGTCACAGCGAAGAACGTGTCGTCACAGTGCTGGGCTCGTGTCAAAGTGAGTGGTGTGCTGTTATCACAATGGGGGGTGAGTAGGCGAGCTGTGAGGGGTTTGTCGTTGTCACGGTGGGGGATGTGTTGTTTTTACGGCGACCGTTATGTCAGCGATGCAGTGCGGTGACTGTTGGCGCCACAATAAGGGAGGAGTCCGATTCAAAATGAGGAACGTGACTATGTCACAGTGAAGGATGTGTCCACGTCACAGTGCGGGATGTGTCGGTGCCACGGTGAATGGCGTGTCGGTGTTACAATGAATCGTTATTACAGTATGGCGTGTGTCGGTATCAGTTTGAGGGATTTGTCGTATCATGTTGAGGGATGTGTTGATGGCTGTCGTGTCGGGGTCACGGTGATTGGTGTGTGGTAATCATGGTTCGGGTCCCGTCAGTACCGCAGTGAGGGGTGTGTTGTTATCACTGTTCCGGGTGTTTCGGGGTAATGTAGGGGAGTGTCGCTGTTAGAGTGGTCATTTTTATTCTCTGTGGTTTGGTCGGTACGAACGGTGTTGAACTCACCATGAATCCTCCAGCAGATACCCGTGATAATGAGAGTCGCTGTTAAAACGCCGATTAACCAATGCTTGAGACTGATCGGTCTCTCCTTGTGGGTCGATCACTGACCATGTCGTCTGTCGAAAAATCGTTCCTCGACATTGTTATTCGTCACCTTCCCTGATCTAATCCAAGCCTGCGCTTCCCACTCTCTGAGTTCAAATCCGTCTCTCCCCTCCCGAAGAGCAGCGCACGTAAATCACAGAAATGTACAGGCCCTTTGGCCACAATGTTGTGCTATACCAGTGACATCCTTTCTGCCGAAGCAATGTCCATCTCCCTCCAATCCTTGTCACCGCTCGAAAGAAATACACCGGCTGTCTGAACTCCCTGTACCTCTCATAATGTATAAACCTGCGTCTCCTCCCCGACCCCCCACATCCCCAGACTCCGCTGCTGCAGAGAAATACAGCGGATGTACGGTGTACCAGTGTATATCGTAATGATACAGAACTGTATCAGTTCACCCAACAGACTCCACCGAACCAGGTAAATACACAGTCTGTCTGGGCCATCTGCTTATAGATTATACTCTCTGTTCCAGGCACCCCCACACTCTTCCCGTAACCGGGCGACCAGAAATCAAATAGTGAATTCAGAAAGGTCAAATTCTTTCCCAATTCCTATCTGCCCTGTCGCTCGTTTCATTTGTTCTGCTCTGCATTCACAGTGTGTGAAACCCATCCGTGTACACCGAACTCACTCTCTCCTTCAAGATTTCCCACTACTGCCGGTCCAAGACTTCCCCAAGGGCACTGTGGTTAAATAGCGCTTGGGCTTCAAATTACCAGCTATATTATTAAGGCATCTGTTAGTCTTTCGAGACCATGGATCTGTGCCAGGAAAGCCTTCACTATCCAGGGCGCAGGCCTGGGCATGGTTGAATGGAAGACCGACAGTTGCCCTTGCTGCAAGTCTCCTCTCTCCACGACAACGATCTTGTCCAAGGGAAGAGCAAGGGCCGATACCGGTGCCGTCGCAGAGCACTGTGTGGTTAAGTGCCTTGCTCAAGAACGCAACATGCTGCCTTGGCTAGGGCTCGAACTCGGACCTTCAGGTCGCTAGTCGAATGCCTTAACCACTTGGCCACGTGCCCACTGCCAGCTGCACCACTGCCAGAAAATAGCCTCTCCCAATCCACCGATTGCTTAGGAGGTTGGCCACAAGGATACAATATTCTGCTCCGGCTGTTTTAACCCTTTCAGCCTCCTGACCATCACCCTGTTTCCTCTGACCTACACGGTGGGCGTAACTTCCTCCCAATATGTTCTCCCTATCACCCCCTCAGCTTTCCGAATGATCCTGAGTTCATCCAGTTCCAGTTCCAAATGCTTAACTCCGAGTGTTAGAAGTTGCATCCGGATACACTTCTCACAGGTGAAGTAGTCAGAGGCACTGGAGTCTCTCTGCCGTCCCGTGTCCTACAGGAGAAAGATTCAATGCTTCAGCCAGATATGCCTACTGTTCTCAATGTGTAACTGTAAAGAAGGAAATAATAAATAAACTGAAAACAAAGCTATGAACAGTTTTGTGCTTTCTCTCACATCTCCTACAGGAAAGAAATAGTGGAATCTTCCACCCTCCCCTCTGTGTGTGTGTGTGTGTGTGTGTGTGTGTGTGTGTGTGTGTGTGTGTGTGTGTATGTGTGTCTGTGCCTGTCTGAACAGATGGGGTATGGAGAAAAATAGTAACAGCGATGTGGAGGAGCAGATAGGGAAATAGATCCTGGAAAGATGTAATCATAACACCTTATTATTCAAGGTTACCGGTGTTTCAGATGTGATAGAGGCAGAGGAATGAAAGGTGGGGTGGGGGGGGCGTGGTGTGGTAACATTGCTTGTCAGGGAAAATGATACAGCAGTGGTCAGGCAGGGCAGGTTAGAGGGCTTGTCTACTGAGTCCTTGTGGGTGGAGCTGAGAAACAGGAAAGATACGGCTACATTAGTGAGTTTGTATTATAGACCACCCAATAGTCAACGAGAACTGGAGGAGTAAATCTGCAGAGAGATAGCAGGCAACTGTAGGAAACATAATTTGTAATGGTAGGGGATTTTAATTTTCCACATACTGATTGGTAGTCCAATATTGTTAGGGTTTTAGATGGTTTACAGTTTGTGAAATGTGTTCAGAAAAGTTTTCTAAATCAATATATACAGGTACCAACTGGACGCGACCTCTAGATCACAATTCGGAAACGAGTAAGGACAGGTGATGGAAGTGTGTCTAGGGGAGCACTTTGGTTCCAGTGATCATAAAACCATTAGTTTCAACTTGATCATGGACAAGGATAGTTCTGGTCCTAGGGTTGAGTTTCTAAACTGGAAGAAAGCCAACTTTGAAGAAATGAGAAAGGATCTTAAATGCGTGGATTGGGATAGGTTTTTCTCTGGTAAAGATGTGATCGGTAAGTGGGAAGCCTTCAAAGTAGCAACGTTGAGAGTGCAGAGCTTGTATGTTCCTGTCAGGATTAAAGGCAAAGTGAATAGGAATAAGGAACCTTGGTTCTCAAGGGATATTGCAATTCTGATAAAGAAGAGGAGAGAGTTGTATGACGTGTATAGGAAACAGGGAGTAAATAAGCTGCTTGAGGAGTATAAAAGGTGCAAGAAAATACTTAAGAATGGAATCAGGAGTGCTAACAGAAGACATGAGGTTGCCTTGGCAGTCAAAGTTGAGGATAATCCAAAGAGATTTTACAGGTATAGTAAGAGTAAAAGGATTGTAAGAGATAAAATTGGTCCTCTTGAGGATCAGAGTGGTCGGCTATGTGCGGAACCAAAATAAACGGGGGAGATCTGAAATGGATTTTTTGAGTCTGTATTTACTATGGAAACTGCCATGAAGTCTATAGGATTAAGGAAAACAATTCGTGAGATCACGGAAAATGCACAGATTGAAAAGAAGGAGGTGCTTGCTACCTTGAAGCTAATTAAAGTGGATAAGTCCCCGGGACCTGACAGGGTATTCCCTCGGACCTTGAAGGAGACTAGTGTTAAAATTGCAGGGGCCCAGGCAGATATTTTTAAAATGTCGGTATCTCCGGGTGAGGTACCGGAAGATTCGAGAATGGCTCCTGTTGTTCCGTTGTTTAAAAAAGGATCGAAAAGTACTCCGGGAAATTATAGGCCGGTGAGTTTAACTTCGGTAGTAGGTAAGTTAATGGAGGGAGTACCAAGAGACAAAATCTACAAGCATTTGGATAGACAGGGACTTATTAGGGAGACTCAGCATGGCTTTGTGTGTGGTAGGTCATGTTTGACCAATCTATTGGAATTTTTCAAAGAGGATACCAGGAAAGTGGATGAAGGGAAGACAGTAGATGTTGTCTACATGGACTTCAGTAAGGCCTTTGACAAGGTCCCATATGGGAGGTTAGTTAGGAAAAACAGTCGCTAGGTACACATGGAGAGGTAATAAATTGGATTAGACATTGGCTCAATGGAAGAAGCCAAACAGTGGTAGTAGAGGATTGCTTGTCAGAGTGGAGGCCTGTGACTAGTGGTGTGCCACAGGGATCAGTGCTGGGTGCATTCTTATTTGTCATTTATATCAATGGTTTGGCAGATAATGTGCTGAACTGGATGAGCAAATTTGCCGATGATACAAAGATTGGAGGAGTAGTGGACAGTGACGAAGGTTTTCAAAGTTGGCAGAGGGACTTGGGCCAGCTGGAAAAATATCTGAAAAACGGCAGATGGAGTTTAATGCATAGAAGTATGAGGTATTGCACTTTGGAAAGACAAACCAAGGTAGAACATACAGGGTTAATTGTAAGGCTGTGAGGAGTGCAGTAGAACAGAGGGATCTGGGAATGCAGATACAAAATTCCTTAAAGTGGAGTCACAGGTAGGTAGGGTCGTAAAGCGAGCTTTTGGTACATTGGTATTTATTAATCAAAGTATTGAGTATAAGAGCTGGAGTGTTATCATGAGGTTGTATAAGGTATTGGCGAGGCCAGATCTCGACTATTGTGTTCAATTATGATCACCAAATTACAGGAAGGGTATTAATAAGTTTGAAAGAGTACAGAGAAGGTTTACAATGATGTTGCCGGAACTTAACAAACTCAGTTACAGAGAAAGGTTGAATAGGTTAGGACTTTATTCCCTGGATCGTAGAAGAATGAGGGACAACAATTGTTCACCCCAGTTTGGCAAAAGAATAAATCAGGTAAGGTAGTCCACCCGTGGCTGACAAGGGAAATTAGGGATGGTATCAATTCCAAAGAAGAAACATACAAATTAACCAGAAAAAGCGGCTCACCTTAGGACTGAGAGAAATTCAGAGTTCAGCAGAGAAGGACAACGAGCTTAATTAGGAAGGGAAAACAAGATTGTGAGAGAAAACTGGCAGGGAACATAAAAACTGACTGTAAAAGCTTTTATAGATATGTGAAAAGAAAAAATAAAAAGACTGGTAAAGACAAATGTAGGTCCCCTACAGACAGAAACAGGTGAATTGATTACGGGGAGCAAGGACATGGCAGACCAATCAAATAACTACTTTGGGCCCGTCTTCACTAAGGAGGACATAAATAATCTTTCGGAAATAGTACGGGACAGAGGGTCCAGTGAGATGGAGGAACTGAGGGAAATAAATGTTAGTAGGGAGGTGGCGTTAGGTAAATTGAAGGGATTGAAGGCAGATAAATCCCACGGGCCAGATAGTCTGAATCCCAGAGTGCTTAAGGAAGTAGCTCAAGAAATAGTGGATGCATTAGTGATAATTTTTCAAAACTCTTTAGATTCTGGACTAGTTCCTGAGGATTGGAGGGTGGCTTATGTAACCCCGCCTCTTAAAAAAAGGGAGCGAGAAAAAACCGGTGAATTATAGACCGGTTAGCCTAACATCGGTGCTGGGATAAATGTTAGAGTCAGTTATCAACGATGTGATAACAGCACATTTGGAAAGCGGTGAAATCATCGGACAAAGTCAGCATGGATTTGTGAAAGTAAAATCATGTCTGACAAATCTGAAAGAAATTTTTAGGATGTAACTAGTAGAGTGGATAGGAGAGAACCAGTGGATGTGGTATATTTCGATTTTCAAAAGGCTTTTGACAAGGTCCCACACAGGGGATTATTCTGCAAGCTTAAAGCACACAGTATTGGGGGTAAGGTAGTGATGTGGATAGAGAATTGGTTGGCAGACAGGAAGCAAAGACTGGGAATAAACGGGACCTTTTCAGAATGGCAGGCAGTGACTAGTAAGGTACAGCAAGGCTCAGTGCTGGGACCCCAGTTGTTGATAATATATATTAATGACTTAGATGAGGGAATTAAATGCAGCATCTCCAAGTTTGCGGATGACACGAAGCTAGGCGGCAGTTTTAGCTGTGAGGAGGATGCTAAGAGCAGGCAGGGAGACTTGGATGGATTAGTTGAGTGGGCAATTTCATGGCAGATGCAATTTAATGTGGATAAATGTGAGGTTATCCACTTTGGTGGAAAGAACAGGAAAACAGATTATTATCTGAATGATGGCCGATTAGGAAAAGGGGAGGTGCAACGAGATCTGGGTGTCATTATACACCAGTCATTGAAAGTGGGCATGCAGGTACAGCAGGCGGTGAAAAAAGGCGAATGGTATGCTGGCATTTATAGCGAGAGGATTCGAGTACAGGAGCAGGGAGGTACTACCGCAGTTATACAAGGCCTTGGTGAGAGCACACTTGGAGTATTGCGTGCAGTTTTGGTCCCCTAGCCTGAGGAAAGACATTCTTGCCATAGAGGGAGTACAGAGAAGGTTCACCAGATTGATTCCTGGGATGGCAGGGCTTTCATATGATGAAAGATTGGATCAACTAGGCTTATACTCGTTGGAATTTAGAAGATTGAGCGTGGGGGATCATATTGAAAAGTACAAAATGCTAAAGGGCTGGACAGGCTGGATGCAAGGAGATTGTTCCCGATGTTGGGGAAGTTCAGAACGAGGGGTCACAGTTTGAGGATAGAGTGGAAGCCTTTTAGGACGGAGATTAGGAAGAACTTCACACAGAGACTGTTAAATCTGTGGAATTCTCTACCACAGGAAACAGTTGAGGCCAGTTCATTGGCTATATTTAAGAGGGAATTAGATATGGCCATTGTGGCTAAAGGGATCAGGGGGTATGGAGAGAAGGCTGGTGCAGGGTTCTGAGTTAGATGATCAGCCATGATCATACAGAATGGCGGTGCAGGCTCGAAGGGCCGAATGGCCTACTCCTGTACCTATTTTCTGTGTTTCTATGTTTCTATTTGATAGAGTTATATAAAATTACGGTGGGTATAGATAGAATGAATGCAAAAAGGATTTTTCCACTGAGGCAAGGGGAGATAAAAAAAAGGACATGTGTTAAGGGGAGGGCTTCTTCACACAGAGAGTGGTGGGAGTATGGAATGAGCTGCCAGACGAGGTGGTAAATGCGGGTTCTTTTTTAACAATTGAGATTAAATTGGACAGATACATGGATGGGAGGTGTATGGAGTGATATGGTCTGTGTGCAGGTCAGTGGGACTAGGCAGAAAATGGTTCGGCACACCCAAGAAGGGCCAGAAGGCCTGTTTCTGCGCTGTAATTTTTCTACGGTTTCTTTGGTTCACAACAGTCTACGATCTCTCGACAAATTTGTTTCCCTTAATCGAGCGGACTGTTGTCTGGTCCATAATGCAGCACCATGACATGGTCATATATTTCTTATTCCTCATTCTCACCCATAATGCCTCACTTAGACAAGTTCTCTTGCCTGTGCTGACTGGGCTCTCCGGAGACATTTTCTCAGTCTGGTAATGTCACCCCTCCTCCATTGATTCCTTCCGCTTTTTGACCACTAAAAATAGGGGAACCCGAAATCTCGTGCTGTCCGGCTTGCTCCGCCTGCAACCAAGTCTCAATAATGGCAACAGTATTATAATTCAATGTGTTGATTCATGCCCTGAGCACATCCGCCTTTACTTAAATCGTCCAGCATTGAAAGTTACGCAGATTAGGACACCAGTAACAAACATGCTGCAATCTGAGGCCCACGTCCCTGCAACTCGAGTTTAACAACTGTCCCCAAAACCCTCATGCACAGTTCTGGCAAAACTTCTCGCTGGGATATTCGTTCCTCTCCAGCTTAGGTGGAAACCTTCTCCATCTCTTCCGTAAAGATCCCACCTTCCTTGGAAAGGTCACAGTGATCCAAAATTTTGAAACCCTCCCACCTACACTTTTTTTTTGACCACGCGCTAAACTGTACGGTCTTCCTATGTCTGATCTCACTGTTGCAGTGGTCCTATCCTTTAATTTAAAAACTGAATCACTGACGTCACTTTGTCTGAACACTTCCCTATACACACTGATGTTATTGGTACCTATATGGGTCAGGACCACTGGCAACTCACTACTTGAGTTAAGAATCATAGAGAAGGAATTGTGTGCTGTGGGAAAAGGGAGGGAGTGGAGGAGAGTGGAGGCCACAAACTCCCGGGTGAGACACAGAGTGAAGCTCCCTTCAAACCGTCTCATCATCTCATCACACACTTCCGGGGTCAGACACAGAGTGAATTCAACCCACACTGTCGCATTAGATACTCCCGTAGTCAGACACAGAATGACGCTCCCTCCACACCGTCCCATCACACACTCCTGTGTTAGACACAGAGTGAAGGTCCCTCCACACCGCCGCATCACACAATCCCGGGGTCAGACACAGAGAGAAGCTCCCCCCACACCGTCCCATCACACACTCCCGGGTCAGACACAGAGTGAATCTCCCTCCACACACTCCCGGGGTTAGACAGAGAATGAAGCACCCTCTACACCGTCCGATCACACACTCCCGGGGTCAGACACAGAGTGAATCTCTCCCCACACCGTCCCATCACACACTCTCGGGTCAGACACAGAGTGAATCTCCCTTCACACCGTCCCATCACACACTCCGGGTTCAGACACACATTGAATCTCCCTCCACACACTCCCGGGGTTAGACAGAGATTGAAGCACCCACTACACCGTCCCATTACACACTCCCGGGGTCAGACATGTGTTGAGGCTCCTTCCACACTGTCACATCACACACCCTCGGGTTCAGAATTGATTGCAACTCCCTGCAGACTGTCTCTTCACAGAATGCCGGAGTAGAGCCAAAGTCAAGCTCCCTCCGCACTGAAAAATCACAAGCCCCAGGGTCAGACGAAAAGTGACGCTGCGTCCACACTGTCTCATTAACAAGCCCTTGGGGTCAGACAAAGTTTGAAACTCTCTCCCTCCATCCTTCTGTCCCACTCACCTCGGGAAGGAGACAGTGAGTCCGTTTTGTGAACTTCATATGCAGGTAATTTTGATGTCGTCCTTCCTGTCGGCGATTCTCTGTGTCTCTGAACTCAGAAAGGGGAAGCAACCTTGGTCTGAAGAAACCCGTGATGATAAGTGAGTCAGACCGAAACCTGCAAACAGCAGATGAACAGCCGATGGAAAGAGGAACCGAGAGCAGGTTGTTGCGGGAAGTGTGGGTGGAGTTCGTGCGAGAGGGTTGTCGAGAAAGATCAGAGTGGCGGGGGGAGCAGTAGTGAGAGTGGGGTGAAAGAGGGGAAGAGAGAGAGAGGGGGTGATTGGGGGTCGACAGGGCGATTTAAGTGGGTAACGGTGGACTGAGTAGATAGAGGGCATGAGAGAAGAGGGAGTGTTTTGAGATTGGACGGTGGGTGTGAAGGGAGTGATGGAGATGGAGAAACGGGAGGGGACGAGGGAGATGGATAGAGAAATAGAGTGGTAGTGGGTGCGTGGATAAGGACGGGAGAGAGGGAGAGATGGAATAAGAGAGAGTGGAGAGGAGGGTAGGGAGCAGAGAGAGGGAGAGAGATGGAGTGAGAGGGAACGAAGAGGAGGATATGGAGGAGAGAGAGGGTGGTACAGATGAGAGAAAAGAGCGAAGGAAGGGACGGATGAACGAGAAGGAATACGGACGATTGAGGGAGAGTAGTGGAAGGGGAGTGACAATAATGGAATGTAAGAGCATACGGAATGTCAGAGGGATTTGTGTCACTCACACAGAGCCTATATTTTCCCAGAGATTTGCATCCCCTGGTTGGATTCCCTTTTCCGCCTTCGACGGCCCACTGCTCCTGCCCATCGCCGGGAATTCAGACCACGTGTCTCCGAGAAACCACGGCCCCAGGGCAAACACCCAAACCCCACGGAGGTGAGTGACCCCTCTCACTCCGAGTAGAGTCAACAGCTCCCCACCAAACATTCCCTCCACAGCTATTCCTCGTCTTCCACTTCCAGTGACGCAGTCTATCTTCCCTCCTTATCCCATGTCTTTCTCTCTCTCTGTCCCTTCTCTCTCACCACTTTGCCTCCACCATTCATCTCTCCTCTTCTCTCCCACCTTCCCCCAATCTCACCTCTTCCCCATTACCTTACCCCTCTCCCACATCTGCCTGCCCCTCTCTCTTTCTCCCCTGCACCACCAACTCACTTGTCACCCCGATTCAGAGATATCGCCCTGCCCAACCATTCCCCGACTCTTCCGCCTTTCTAGTGGAGGCGGGCGTGTGGTGGTTGAGTTTGGGAACTTGATACTATTTTCACCGATTCAACCAGCCATGTCTCAGATTCCTTTTTTCCTCCCCATTACCCGCCCCTCCTTTGCTCCATATCCCCCCCACCCTTCCTCACTCCTCCACTCAACCTTCCTCTTTCTCTTGCAGCACTTCATTCCTGTTTCCCGCTTGCCCGCTCGCTCCTGCTTTCGTCTCCCACTCACCGTCCTTCTCTCCCCGCAGCTCCCAGCCTGCAACTGGTCCTTCTGCCTTGCTTCCCTTCTTTCCGTCCCCACCACCTCCCAACCCGTCCAATGCGCTCACCCCAACTCCCTCTCCCAGACCTATATTCCCCTCCCCATACCAGTATCCCCTTCATTCATCTCTTCCCTCCTCTTTCTTCATTCAACTCCCTCATCCTCCCTTCTCATTCTTCTTACCTCCCTCCAGACCACTCATTCCTCTGTCTCAGGAGCCGGGATTCCGAGGAGGAGTTTCCTCCCACCTTTGTGCTCCGTCTCCTTTTCACCTCCCAACTTCAGCGCCCCCCACCTCCCATCCCTCTACTTGACAATCCCTTTCCTCATCTCTCTGCCTCTCTCTGTCGCCTTGTTTTCTCCTCCATCACTCCCGTCCGTTCCTCCCATATCCTACTCCCCCTGCTTCTCCGCTTCGCTCCACTTTCCGCCTCTCCACCCTCCCAATATTGGTAACGTACCTCCTCTGCTCCTTCTCATTATGCGCCTCTCCACTCACCACCATCCTCCATCCCTCTTCTCTTTCTCCATCATCCTCTCTCGCTCCCTCACCCTCCCACCTTTCTCCTTCCCTACTTTTTTTCACCTCTTTCCCACATCTCCCTTCCTCTACTTCCCACTGTCCATATCGCAACCCTTCGCCTTCTCTTTTCATTCCTCTTGCCCGCTCCCTACCCTCATCTATCCCTCACTCTTTAGCCCGCCATCGACTTCTTCCCTCACCCTCCCTTCTCTCCCTACCGATATATCCCGCCCGCTGCATCCCTCCCTCCTTCTACGACAGAAAACTCTGTGTCCACTCTCCACCCTCCCCACAACTCCCCCGCGCCCCTTCCATCCTTTGTAAATTGGTGGAAGGATGGGTTTCATATTATTCTCTGATGGGCTTTGTGGAGAGGCGAGGAGAGGAAGGGAAAGAGAGGAGGGTTTTGCATGGGAGGGAGGAGTGAGGGTGGTAGAGGGTCAGGTTATGGGAATGGAAAGTGGGAGGGAGGGACACGCAAGTTGTATGAGAGGGCGGTAGGTCAATGGGAGGGAAGCGGAGGGTGGAGATGGGTCGGAGGGAGTGAACGTTTCGAGAGGGAGACAAAGGGCATCAGGACAGAAGGAGATAAGATCACGGAGGTTGGATGAGAGATGATTGTGGAGTTATCCCGGGGGCGTTGTGGAGCTTTGGTTCAAGATTAGCTGTGGAGTAGAGGGTGGATTTGAGGCTTGATAACACAGGCGAGGTCATCTTTTCCCCAGCCCTGATGGTGCCTCGATCAGAAGGAGAATGGGGATCTGAAAAAGAGGGAGAGGTAGACGGGGTAGAGAGGTGAGGAAGAGGACAGAGGAGATTGGAAGGGTGTTAAGGGGGCTTTGAATTGGGGTAATTCTGCCAGGTCACCCTATCCTACACTCTTGCAGTCTCTGCCTCTCTGTGAAGGTTTGAAAAATCCGGTCAGGAATATCCCAGGAAGGGACGGCGCACGGCGACGTGAGAGCCAGCGTGGATTCCCCTCCACGTCCCTCTCCTTTTCACTACACCACCCCGTTTCTTCTAGCTCTTTCTGCACCCTCCTTGTCGCCTTTTCCTCTCACTTTAACTCATCAGGCTCTCTTCCCACTCAGCCTCCCTCTCCCTCCCCGATCCCTTCAACCTCCCTCTTACTCCCCCTCCATCCTCATGCTCCTTCCTCCCTGTGTCTTACTCAGGTTCGCTGCCCACCAGCCACGCCATCTCTGTCAATTTCCCTTCCTCTATTTCCATATCTTCTCTCTCCGTCAACCCACCCCCACTGTGACACCTGTACCTCTCCCTCTCCCTCTTTCTCTCTCTTCAACCATCTCCAAATTTCTCTTACCTCACTCCATCCATTCTTCTTCTGTCGCCATCATTCTGTACCAACTCCTTTCTCTCACTTCGACCACCCTCAATCTTTTCTCTCCCCACCTTCCCTTCTCTCCCCTACTCTCTACTCTCTTTATCTTCTTTATCCTACCTTTCTCACCCTCTTGAACTGCCCCTCACTCTCCCACTCTCCACCCTCCTCCTCTTTCTCTGCCCTTCCTTTCCCCTCTCTCCTTCTCCAACTCTGTCCCTCTCTCTTTCTATCTCTCTGCCTTCCTTCTCAATCCGAGTCCTTTTCCCTCGGTTTACACTGTTTTTTTTTTTTTCTCTCGGTATTGCTCAGTGCCTCCCCCTCACTATCCTTCATGAATGACCCTAACCTGCTCCTCTCTTCAGCTCCCACCCGATCTCTATCACCTCTCTCCCTATGCCTCTCTATCTCATTGTCCCTCTACATCAGCTCTCTGTTTCTCTCTTCCCTCTCCCTTGCTCCACCACCCGAAAGCTCACCCTTTCTTTCTTCCCAGTCTCTCCACCCGCACTGAACTCACACCTGATGGTTGTCTGATAACTAGCCGGCCGGCTGTTCTGTTCCCAGGAAAGGCGCCACCCGCTGGACAGGTCGTGAAATGACCAGACATCCCCGTCACCATTTTTATCATCGCAGTCGAGATCGGTCACGTTCTCCGTTCTCCGAATACTGGGCCCGTGTACCTCCCTCAGTAACTGGATGCGGGACATCCTCACCGGGAAACCTCAGTCAGTGCAGATCGGCAGTGACATCACCGATCTGCAGATAGCGCTGAGGAAGCAGAGAGGCTACAGAAAGTTTCAGCGAGATTGGACGAATGGGCAAGGAAGAGGCAGATGGATGAAGTGTCGGGATGTGTATGGTCATGCACTTTGGTACAAGAAATGAAGCCGTAAGCAATTTTCTAAATGGAGAGAAAATCCAAAAATCTGCAGTGCAACGGGAATTGGGAGACCTCGTGCAGGATTCCCGAAAGGTTACTTTACAGTCGATTTGGTGGACAGGAAACAAAATATCATGTTCGCACTGGGGTCATGTCAAGAGGTTTAAATATAAAAACAAGTGAAAGACGCAGCAAGGTTTCACTACTAAAGCTGATGTAATGGCTGGTCGAAAATTTGCACTGTTAGGGTAATGGTTTCTCTGAAGAGCAAAGTTTGGGTGAGGACTGGAGATAACAGGACTTTGGAATGCAGGGGATATTCAATGGGGGAAATGTTGTTCTTTCCTGTGTGTCTGGGAGCCGGGTTGTTCGCGTTCGTTCGTCGGAGAGCGATGGAGAGAGAGGACACGAATGGAGAGGGTCAGAAGACCACGGGGCGGAGTGGACTGAGGAGCGACGGTCCAAGGGCCGGCTACACTTGGAAGCTGACGGGACCAAATTAAAGAAAGTGAGCCCCAACGATGGGCAATGGACTGCTTCATGAGAGTGGGCCCTCTTCTTTTTTATTGTTTTTTTTTTTTACTAACCATGTAGTTCAAACTAAGAATTATAAAGATCAATCGTTTAATCGCATATTGTGTAGTGTTTGATATTTTGCGGTGCGGATTTGTAACCGGGCAACAGATCACGCAGCATCCACACGAAGGAGATTTCTCTGTCAGGCGGCGCCGGAAGTTGTTTTCCCCTTGAAGATCCCGTGCGAGCCGAGGCTGAGGATTACACAAGGATGTGACACTGAGGCTCTATAAAGCATTGGTGAGGCCTCACCGTGTATTGTGAGCAGTTCTGGGTCCGTTTCCAAATTCGGCCAGATGCGCTTGCTTTGGGAAGGGTTGAAAGGAGGTTCACGGGAATAACTCCGGAATTGAAATGCTTATCAAATCAGAAGCGTTTAATGGCTGGAACTCAGACTAATGAGGTGACGCTGAAACCAATCTCATGTTTAAAGGCCTCAACAATGAATATGTGGAGAGAAAGTTCCCCGTGGTGTGAAAGTCTAAGATCAGTGGAGACACAACGGAATGGAGTTCTGACATTTACGAATTGATTAGGGAGGAATTTATTTCGCCATAGCTTGGTAAATCTGTGGAATGTGTTATACGGGCGGCTGTGAAGTCTGACATTGGGTATATTGAAGTGAGAGTTTGCCAGTTTCTTGATTTGTCAGGGCATGAAGGAATACGGTTAAAATGCAGGAAATTGGGGCTGTGAGGGAAATGGATGAGACATGATGGAATGGCGAGCAGACTGGATGGGCCAAATGGCATAACACTGCTCCCATATCTTATCGACTTTCTTTTTTTAAGTTGCTGTGTTGCTGGATGTCACCATCTCAGTGGATCTATTCTGGGCCAAACACATTCATGCAAACACGAAGAAGGTGTCATGTTCCCGCCTGAACAATGTCGGGACGCCCATTCTCCAAATGTGGAGAGCTGACCCTTTAAGACTCAGGCTGCCAATTATTGTCCGTCAGCATATCTTCATGGAAAGTCTGTCGTTAAAGGCTACTTGTTAACCGTGGGAGACGCGTTGCTGGTACGACTGCTTGTGATTTCGGTTTTGGACATCGTTAGTATTTCGAGTCTGTGTCGGAGTGTTTTCCAGACCATACTGTGCACTTGTTTTCACCACCACCCGAAGCTCTCTTGCAGAAGAGTTTGCCACGTCTTTCACTGAAGACTCGCAACATTCTACAGATGACCGTCGGAAGAATTCTGACATGTCGCATCGCCGCCTGGTGTGGAGGCTGCAACGCACAAGGTCGCAAGAGGCTGCGGAGAGACGTAGACTGACACTCCCAACACGCTGGAGGAACTCAGCAGGTCGGGCAACATCTGGTCGGACTGTAGAGGGAAGGGGCCCTATAAAGAAGGTGGGGGGAAGGTGGGAAGGAGAAGGTTGGGAACACCCCAACTCTGCTGGATCTCACAGTAGACACCCACTTGAACTCTGCTTCCCACTCCCATTCATCCTGTCATGATGAGGCTAAACTCAGGTTGAAGGAGCAACACCTGATATACCGTCCAGGTAGTCTCCAGCCCCTTGGTATGAACATAGAATTCTCCAACTTCCGGTAATTCCCTCCCCCTCCCTTCCTCTATCCCCATGTCACTCTGCCCCTCCCCCACCTCCCTATCACCTCCCTCATGGTCCCCCCTCCTTCTACTACCCACTGTGTTTTCCCCTACTCTTTCTTCACCTTTCCTGATATCAGCTCCCTGCCTCCCCTCACCCACGCTTTATCTTTCCCCTTATTGGCTTTTCACCTTGAACCTACCAGACTTCTTCCTACCACCCTCGCCCCAGGTTCTTTATAGGGCCTCTGCCACTTCCCTCTACAGTCCTGACGAACGGCTCCAACCCGAAACGTCGACCGATCTTTTCCACGGATGCTGCCCGACCTGCTGAGTTCCTTCAGCGTGTTGTGAGTGTTGCTTTGATCCCAGCATCTGCAGATTATTTTGTGTCGGGATGTAGACTGAACCAGCTCCATCAGGGGCACAACGCTCTGCGGCATCGAGGACATCCTCACGATGCGATGCTTTGAAAAGGCGGCGTCCATTACTGAAGCTCCTCACCACCCGGGACAATCTCCCTGCTCTTTACTACCATCGGGGAAGAGGCACAGGGACCTGAGATCTCAGCCATTCAGGAACTGCTTCTTTCCCTCGTCCACTTTATTTTGAACACATGAGCACCAACTCCACATTTTTTTGCGGTATTTATTGTCGCTTTGTACTTAACATTAATTTCACATTTTTGCGCCTTACTATCCAGCAAAAGATTAAATCTCAGGCGGTATAGGTCACTGATAATAAATCACCTGGGAAACATGCGATACATTCTCTCTATGCTGGGAGAGTGGGCACGCTGGCCTTCATCAGTCAGGGCATGAGTACAGGAGTCGGAAGGACACGTTCTAGTCCGACAAGATATCTGTGAGGACGCACTTGGAGTACGATGTTGAGTTTTGGACGCCCTGTTGTGGGAAAGATGCCACTGATCTGGAAAGAATGCAGGGGGACATTTACGGGGATTTTGCCTGGGGTCGAGGGACAGAATTATGCAGAGAGGTCGGAAACGTTGAAGCTTTATTCTGAAAGGGGTACGGATAGGGCGAATGCGTGTTCTCTATATCCTCAGGGCTGGGGTAGAGAGAACATTAGGACACATGATTGAGGTGAGAGTAGCTGAAGAGAGAAGAGGGAGAGCGATTGGATTTTGTAAAAAAGGAGAGAGACGGAGTAGAGAATCGAAGGATTGGGAGAGAAGAGGACGGGGAGAGTGAGACAAGAACGTGAGTGGAAAGAAATTCGGATGAAATGGGGAAATGGGAGGGGAGGAGATATGAGGGAGAGAAGGAGTTTAGAGGGACGAGGGTAAAGAGAAGGCGAGATGGCGAGTAAGATTGTGATGCATAGAGGGAGCAGAATAGGGTAGGAGCGAAGGGCAGAGGATGGGGTTTGTGACAGTCGGGGGGAGAAAGAAAGTGTAGTCATTTGATTCAAGTAGGGCCGACAGGCTTTTGACAAAGTCTCCGGATCTTTTCAGGAATATCCAGGCACACGGGTGCCGTCTTCTCACAGATGAAACGGTGCTGATCATTTTTGCAATTGTGAAGCCAACTGGAATTACACTCACTGCATTCGAACTTTCCAGCGTTCACCTTGTACACGACATTAGAGGTCACTTTCCTGTCAAGGAGGGGTAAACAATTTCAAAAGGAGCAACACAACTCCAGCAGACAGTCCTGTGTCAGTCCCCAAACTACTCCCACTGACTCAATCTTTCCTCACCGACCGGTGTCAGTCCACACAATACTCCCATTGACTTAATCTGTCCTCACCGAGCGGTGTCGGTCCCCAAAATACTCCCACTGACTTAATCTTTCCCCACGTACCTGTACGATTTTTTAAAACACTCTCACTGACCTTCTCGCTCCCCACATACCTGTACGAGTTCCCAAAACACTCAGTGACTCATTCTCTGCAGCCCTGTGTCAGCCCCAGATTGATCCCTTGCCCAACTCTCTCCCCACAGAGCTCCGGGAGTCCTCAAAATAACCCCACGATCCATTTTTCTCCCTACAGCCCTGTGTTACTTCCCCATTACTCTCAAAGCCCGCCTCTCCCCACGGTCCCGTGTTAGGCCCTAGGATACTCCCACACTTCGAACGTCTCCCCACGGAACCGTGTCAATCTGCAAACTAATCCCACAGCTCCACTCTCCCCACAGGCCGGTCTGATTCCCCAAAATACTTGCACTGATCCACTTTCTATCTGAAGGCCGCGTCTTTTTCCCCGAAATACTCGCACTCCCCTTTCTCACCCCACAGCCCCATGGCATTACCCAATATAATCCCACTGTTCACCCCCTTCTCGCAGCCCGTATCAGTCCCCAAATAATCTCCCGACCCATTCTCTCTTCAAAAACCGACATGAACCCAAATCTCACCCGGCTTTGCATTTTCCAATCCAGTATGAATTATTTTGGTCGCCGACAGCTTTGTTAATAAAATTCTGTGAAATATAATGGCTGTCATTAATGATTCAAAACGAGCACAATTTAAGGAGCGTCACTCACTTTCTGACCGCCGGCGAGTGTGATGGGACGGAGTGGAGGGATCTTCACTCAGTGTCTGCCCCAGGAGTGTGCTATGAGACGGTGTGGAGGGAGATTCACTCTGTGTCGGCCCCCGGGAATGTACGATGGGACGGTGGGGAGGGAGATTCACTCAGTGTCTGCCCCAGGAGTGTGCGATAGGACGGTGTGGGGGGAGATTCACTCTGTGTCGGCCCCGAGAATGTACGATGGGACGGTGTGGAGGGAGCTTCACTCTGCGTTTGCCCCCGGGAGTGTGTGATAGGACAGTGTGGAGGGAGAGTCGCTCTGTGTCTGACCCCGGGAGTGTGTGATGGGACAATGTGGAGGGAGCTTCGCTCTGTGTCTGACCCCGGAATATGTGATGGGACGGTGTGGAAGAAGCTCCACTCTGATATGGATATGTCTTCTGGCACATACCTCTTCCTCATTTGAATTTATTTCAAGAAGCTTTGAGTCAGAGTTTGAACAATTCTGTTTCGCTCCGTCGTAAGATATTTCAAATGTGGATATGAAGTAACAAAGGTCTTCATTTCTGATCCAATTCCGGGAACACGCTTGATCTGGAAATCATGAACACGGAACAGTGAATCCTCCTTCATTACTTCCGCTGGGGGAAAAAATCCCTTCACACCGTCCCATCACACTCACGCAGTGTCAAATACAGAATGAAACTCCCTCCACACCGGTCCCATGACCCATTCCAGCGTTCAAACACAGAATGAAACTCCCCCTGACCCTTCCAACACACACACCCGGTGTCAGACACGGAGTGAAGCTCACTCCGCGCCGTCCCATCACAGACACTCGGCATCAGTAACAGGCCGAATCTCCATCCACACTGTCATATCACACATACCCAGGGTCAGACAGTGAGAAGCTCCCCCGCACGGTCTATCAGAAACACACGGGTTTAACCGCGGAATGACGCACTGCCGGCGTCAGACCCTGAGCTCATCTGTCTCCGGAGCACCGCATCACGCACTCCCGGGTACAGACACTAGGTGTCTCTCCCTCCACACCTCCCCATCACACATTCTCCATGTAGGACACTAGGCGGCGCTCCACCCCACCGTCCCATAACACACACTCGGTGTAACCCTACGGGTGTCGGTCCAATCGCATCCTCATAATGAACATTCCCGAGACCAGCCACAAGGTATAGATTCCTCTTTCTATCCCGTGATTAGGAACTGGTGAATGGCGGCTGTTATCTCACCTTTCCTCCTCGTCAGCAGATGGCAGATTTGAACCTTGGTTTCGTTGAGAGCTCTACACTGCATTTCGAGATGATTGAAATTTCGGCGGAGATGGGTTTGCGTTTGAAGCTGAACAGAGAGATCGGTGCTCAGGACGGAGAGGTTGCTTTCCAGGACGAACGATTTGTTTACTAGGACGGAGTAGCTGCTTTGGAGTTTAAACATTTTGTGTTCGAGGATGGAGACGTTGTTGCTGGGGACGGAAACATTATTGAGACATTTATCCTGGGGGATGTCCTCGCGGGAATCCTCTGATGTCATTGGTTCAAGGGTTGAGTTCGGCTGGTAAATTTGCAGTAGACATTGGCACTGGGTCCTGTTCATCTCCTGATGTTGTTCCCAAAGTCTCTGGTACTTTTGATCGGAGGCGATCAGAGACTGACGGATCTGTAACACTGAGAGAGAGAGAGGGTGAATGGTGTGTTGGTGTCACGGTGCGTGGCGTGTCGGTGTTGTATTGAGGGATGTGTCGACATCACGACGATGAGTGTGTCCATGTTCCGGTCAAAAGCCTGTCACTGTCGCGGTGGGATTTGTGACGGCGTCAAGGCGAGAACCGTTTCCGTGTTGTGGAGAGGCGCGTATCAGTGTTACGGTAAAGGCTGTTTATGTGTTCCTGTGAAGAGCGTGTCAGTTGTCACGGTGAGAGGTGAGTCGGGGTCACTGTGAGGTGCATTTCTGAGTTATGGTGATGGCCGTGTCGGTGTCATGGTGAGATGCGTGAAGGTGTCAGGGTGAGTGTTATGTCGGTGCCTGACTAATTGCTGTCGGGGGCAAGGATTTCGAATTCCGGATCATTGAGATCCCTTCTGGAGGATCTACGAACTGTACAAATGGGACTGTCTATAAATGAACCCGAGGTGAAACAAAATCCTTAGTAACAGATTTTCTGGAGCTGTTCGTGAGGGGTTAAATAAACTCAGCGGTGAGATAAAACTGCATATATGACGTCGTGGATATCGTTCAGTCGTGGCAGAAGGAAGATTACAGCTGGGAGCTTAACGCCCAAGGACAGACATTGTATTGAAAAGACAGGCAGGTGTGCACAGGGAGCGGCGTGACTCTGTTGGTAAAAACTGGAATAAAATGATTGGAAAGATGTGGCATAGGATCGTAAGTTGTAGAATCATTGTGGCTCGAGTTACAAAACTGCAAAGGTAAAAAGCCAAGGATATCAAACGTTTCTTCAGGTATATAGAGTGTAAAGCAGAGCCGAGAGTAGATATCGGATCACTGAAAAAGGATACTGGGGACATAGTAACGGGGAAAGGGAAATGGTGAAGGCATTGAAGAAGGATTACGCAACAGGATTTATGTGAAAAACACTAGCATTATGCGTGAGATTTGAGATTGTCGGGGGGCTGAAGTGACTGAAGGTGGCACTGGTACAGAGAGGGTGCTTGTGAAACTGAGAAGTATGAGGTAGACAAGACATTTTGAATAGATGGTCTACAACCCAGGGTTCTGAAGGAGGTGGCTGAAGAGATTGTGGAGCATTACAATTGCTTCTTCAATGATCATTGGATTCTGCCATGGTTCCGGAGACTCGGAAATTGCAGATGACACTCCACTCTTCAACAAGGGAGATAGGCAGAAGGAAGGAAATCACTGGCCTGTCACTCCGACCCCTGTAGTTGGCAAGATATTGCAGTCGATTATTAAGTGTGTGCTTTCGGCGTACTTGGAGGCCCATGATAAACTAGGCCGAAGTCAGCATAGTTTCGATCAAGGAAAATCTTAGAAACAGAGAAAGTCTGCAGCACAATATGGCCCTCGGCCCACAATGTTGTGCCGAAAATGAAATTACTTTAGAAATTATCTCGGGTAACACATAGCCCTCTACTTTTCTAAGCTCAATGTACCTGTCCAGTAGTCTTTTAAAAGACCCTGTCGTATCTGCTTCCACCAACCTCGCCGGAAGCCTATTATACACACCCACCACTGTCTGGGTGAAAAAAAAAAGCCCCTGACATCTCCTCTGTACCTACTTTCCGGCACCACAAAGCTGTGCCCTCTCGTGTTAGTCATTTCAGCCCCGGGAAAAAGCCTCCGATTATCCAAACGTTCAATGCCTCTCATCATCTTCTACACAGATTGAGATTTATCAAAATCTTGCATGATCAGTCCTTGAAATTCTTTGTAGGAACATGGCTCAGGTTAAACAAAGGGGAATCGGTGCATTTTGTGTACTTGGATTTTCAGAAGTCCATTGACAATGTACCACACATGAGGCTGAATAACAGGTTAAAACCCTATGCTGTCACAGGAAAAAAAAACATTCATAGAGCAGTGACTGATTTGCAGGACACAAAGAGTGGGAATGAAATGACGGGAGAAACCTCTGGTTGGCTACCGACGACTGGTGGTGTTCCAGAAGGTCTGAGATGAGACCGCTACCTTTTACATAAAATATCAGCAATGTAGATGAAGGAAATAATAGGGTTTTGGCCATGTTTGCGGAAAGTGCAAAGATAAGTAGAGCGGCTGGTGTTGCAGAGGAAGAGGAGAGGACATAGAAAACCTACATAGGTGAGGAGAATTGGCCAAGAAGTGTCAGGTGGAATACAATGTCTGTTCAGGCACTTTTAAGCAAGAAGTAAAAGCGTAGATTATTTTCTAAACGTAGGGAGAATTGCAAAGGGACTGTAGAGGGCGATATTGGGTTTATTTAGTGCAGAGGTTAATAGATTCTTGATTAGTCAGTGTATGAAGGGATACGGGGAGGAGGCAGCAGATTGGGGTTCAGAGGGAAATTGATCTTCCATGATGAAAAGGCGGAGCAGGCTGGAAGAGCCAAGCGGCCTAAGCCTGCTCCTGTGTCTGAATGTCTTATGGTCCTATACTCATGGCGAAACTGTGTCGGTGTTACTGTGAGAAATGTGCCGGTATGACTTTCAGAGCGGGTCCCTTATTCGGAACCGGGCATTTCCAGGTCACGGAGACGGGTGTGTCACGGTCAGGGCAGTTTCCAAATAAGCGTGTCACGAGGAGGTGCGGGTTCCTGCCCGTGTCGCTGTACGGGTAGCGATGTTGTCACGCTGAGGGGCGGGCCGGTTACGGCGTGACCGCGTCACGGTAACGGTCCTCTTAGTGTTACGAAGAGGGTCATGTCGTTATGACATTGAGAACCGTGTCGGCGTCACTGTGAGGTTTTACGCGGGCACTTCAATCCTTTCCGCTTCCTAATGGTCGGACACCATCCGGTTCCCGTTGGACTCACCATAGATCAAGAGCCCGGCCACTATCGCGACGAGGACGGACGTAACTAAGCAGAGCAGGCAGATCTTCAGGCAGGATCTATTTCCGATGTTCTCTTTCGGCTCTTGTTTATGCGCACCTGTAGAGAGACCATTCAGTATGTGTGAATTCAGCCGTGACACCCACAGGGTTTCGCTCCCACCCAACATCGGCGCTCTCTCCGTCCACCACGATCACCCCCGCCCCCGCCCCCCCCCCCCTCAACCTCATCAACTTTCCAGTCGGCATCGCTGAGAGTTCAAATTCCATGACTCTGGAAAACTCTGACTGTTGTCTCACTGATTCGAGGGGTGTTTTACTGTCTTCAGTGTGATCGATGAAGTTAGAGTCCTGGATGTTGTCCACATGGACCTGAGTTGGGCGTTTGAGTCAGTCCCTCAGGAGAGCCTTATCCAACAGATCATGGGGAATTGTCCGTTAGCATTCGGAGTTTGTTATTTTTCAAAGTTGTAAATTGTTCGGAAATTAGTTTAGGATTACATTGAAGAATTGCTTTGTCCTGAATGGCGGGGTGGTTCAGGGTTAAATATAAAGAAATAAAGAAAGAAGATTTGATAATAAATGTATTTTGAATACTGAGATTTTAACTTTGAGTTGGCCTGCTTACACAGGGCACAGAGTGCTGACGGATGGGACTTATTCTCGCTTGTGGTCTGTGATTAGTGGCGTTCCGCAGTGACCAGCGCGGGGACCTCTGGTATTGTTGATGGATCGGACTGACATGGATGAAAATGGAGTTGGGTGGGTTGGTAAATTTGCAAACGAGCCAAAGTTTGGTGGCATTGTGGCCAGTGTAGAAAATCGTCCATGGATTCAGTGGAATATCGATCAGTTGTTAATGTGGGTGGAGAAAAGGCAGATGAAGTTTAACCCGGGTCAATGTGAGGCTTTGCGCTTTACCAAGTAAATGTGAAGGGACAGGAAACAGTTAACGGCAGAACTTAAATGGCGACATACAGAGGAATCTTGGGATTATCGTGCAGGGCAGTAGGGTGTTAAAGAGTTAACTTTAGACTGGCCTTTGGCAACGTCTCTGTCATGGAAGAGTCATTCATAATTTTGTGATGCATTGGATCTACAGTGAATTGGCCATTTGGAATCCGAATTGGCTTGTCTACAGAACACAGAGGCCGGAGGCCGTTGGTTGGACGTCAGTGACTAGTGGTGTTAACTACTGATCCGCAATGGGAAATCTGCCGTCTGTGGCAAAAGCTCAGATGAGAACATGGATAATAATCTAGCCATTGTATGTTTAGGACATCCCGCCTGGTAGATTTCGTAAATTGGTTTATTATTGTCACACAGAGAAGGCAGACCAAGCTTTTCACCACATAACAGACTCACAGTGTTATTCTGAGTACATTCCCTTTGGTATTAGACATTTCAACTTTGGTGAAAAGATACTAACAGTCTAATCTCTCTGTGCTTCTCATATTCTAAAAAAAAGAATCCTCTGTCTCAACTTCCGCCGTTCCAGAGAAAATAAACCAAGTGTCCAACCTCTCGTTGTTACACATGTCATCTAATCTAGGCAGCGTCCTGTTCAAACTCCTTGGAGACACTCCAAAGCCTTGACATCCTTCCTGTAATGTGGTGACCGGAACGTTGTACAATCCGCCTGATACAGCCTAATTTGAGCATTATAATGTTGCAACACAGCGTCCTAACTTGTTAACATAATGCCCGACTAATAAAGGCAACCATACTTATCGCCTTCTTAACAAAGATCATAGAATGGTACTGCATAGTACAGGCCCTTCGGCCCACATTGTTGTGCCGACCCTCATACCCTGCCTCCCACAGAACCCCCCACCTTAAATTGCTCCATATACCTGTCTAGTAGTCTCTTAAATTTCACGAGTGAATTTGCCTCCGTCACTGACTCAGGCAGTGCATTCCACGCACCAACCACACTCCGAGTAAAAAACCTTCCTCGAATATTCCCCATGAACTTCCCACCCCCTTACCTGAAAGCCATGTCCTCTTGTATTGAGCAGAGGTGCCCTGGGGAAGAGGCGCTGGCTATCCACTCTATCTATTCCTCTTAATATCTTCTACACCTCTATCATGTCTCCTCTCATCCTCCTTCTCTTCAAAGAGTAAAGCCCTACCTCCCTTAATCTCTGATCATAATGCATACTCTCTAAACCAGGCAGCATCCTGGTAAATCTCCTCTGTACCCTTTCCAATGCCTCCACATCCTTCCTATAGTGGGGAGGTAAACAGTGAATACAGTTATCTCTGTAGTGGGATCTCGATTTGCTGGGGAAGTGGCCGAGTGGGCAAATGCAACTTAGATCAGAGAAATGCAAGCTATCCTATTTCAGTATGGCAACCCAGGGTAAGACTTCACACTGGGGGGGCGGGGGGCGGTGTAGGTGTTCCTGGTAAGCGTTGCAGAACAGAGGGATCCAGGGGTACAGAAACATGGTTCCCCGAAAGTGGAGTCACAGGTAGACAGGGACACCGGGGACTGTTATAGAACAAAGGGACCCAGGTGTACAGGGACACGTTCCCTGAAAGTGGAGCCACAGGTAGACAGGGTCCCTGGGGAGTGTTGCAGAACAGAGGGACACAGGGCTGCAGGGACACGGTTCCCAGAAAGTGGAGTCCAGGTAGACAGCGACTCTGGGGTGTGATGTACAACAGAGGGACCCAGGGGGTACATGTACACGGTTCCTTGAAAGTGGAGTCACAGGTAGACAGGGACCCTGGGGATTGTTGTAGAACGGAGGCACCCAGGGGTGCAGGGACACGATTTCCTGAAAAGGAACTCACAGGTAGATGTGGCGGTGATGTCGGGAGGGAACAGAAGGGAAAGAGTAGGAGAGGGTGAGAGAGAGAGAGGGGTGAGTGAGGGGGAGACAGATGGGGTGAAGAGTGACAGAGGGTGAGAGACAGGAAGAGAGGAAGGAGAGGACGGAGAGGCAGAGAGAGTTTGAAAGAAGGGGAGGGGTGAAAGGGGGAAAGGGGAGAGGGGGAGTGGATGATAGCGGGGAGAAGGGGAGAGAGAGGGGTGAGAGAAGAGAGAGGGGATGACAGCGGGGGGAAAGTGGGAGGGGTGGGAAGGGAAGAGAGGGAGAAGAGAATGCAGAGAGTGAGTGAGAAAGAAAGGAAAGGAAAACCATATAACCACACAACCATATAACAATTACAGTACGGAGACAGGCCATCTCGGCCCTTCTAGTCCGTGCCGAACGCTTACTCTCACCTAGTCCCACCGACCTGCACACAGCCGATAACCTTCATTTCTTTCCTGTCCATATAGTTGTCCAGTTTGACTTTAAACGACAACATCGAACCTGCCTCAACCACTTCTCGTTCCACACAGCTACCACTCTCTGAGTAAAGAAGTTCCCCTTCATGTTACCCCTAAACTTTTGCCCTTTAAATCTCAACTCGTGTCCCCTTGTTTGAATCTCCCCCACTCTCAATGGAAAAAGCCTATCCGTGCCAACTCTATCTATCGCTCTCATCATTTTAAATACCTCTATCAAGTCCCCCCTCAACAGTCTACCTTTTAAATAATAAAGACCCAACCTGTTCAACCTCAGAAGAGGTTGAGGAGAGGGAAAGAGATACAGGGAGAGTGTGGAGGCTGGAAGCAGAAGGGGAGAGAGGGGTGAGATAGTGGGGTTAGAAAGGAGAGAGAGTGGATTTTAAAATGTTATCGAGCTCTCGCCTTCATCACCGGCTCTACCATTCCCGTCGCTACTCAACAGACCTTCAACGACCCTCCGAAATCCCATGCCATCACCCAGCGCTCGCTCCTTTCTCCGCACCGCCTCTCCCACGACATTCACACCACGGCGCCCTTCCCACAGAATGTTCTTCTCCCACGCCACTCTCTTCTCACCTCTTTCATAACGCTCCCTCCATAGAGACCCTGCCACGGCGCACCCTACACCCGGCCCTTCCCAAAAATCACTGTCCTCTCACACGCCCCCATCAGTTAACAATGCCTCCTCTACGACGCCGCTCCAATGAATTCCCTCTCAATCAGGGAATCACCGGAGTCAACACGACACTTGCTCTGAACAGCATTAGAAACGTCTCCCAAACACAGTCAGAGCAATGAGGATTAATGTGATGCCCATGTGTCGGGACACGCAGCTCAGATAGGGCCCAGTACGAAACATCTGTTTCAGCTGGGGACAGAGCAGTGCCGGTCAGAAACAGAGTGCAGCTCCCTCCGCACCGTCCCATAACACACTCCGTGGGAAGGCACAAAGTGAAGCTTCCTCCGCACCGTCACATCACACAATCCCTCAGTAATAAAAAGAGTGAAGCTCCCTTCACCCCGTCCTATCATACACTCCCGTGGTCAGAAACAGAGTGAAGCTCTCTCTGCAGCGTAATATCACACATTCCCCTGGTCAGACACAGAGAATCTCCCTCCACAACGGCCCATCACACACTCCTGTGATCAGACACATAATGGGGCTCTCTCCCTCCGTCTTTCTGCCCCACTAACCTCTGGAAGGAGACCGTGAGTCCATTTTGACGATCTTCGCATTCATGTAAGTCTCGCACTGTCCTCCTGTGGAAGATTCTCTGAGTCTCTGAGCTCAGCGAGGGGAAGGAACGGTTGTCAGAGGAAGCCCATGTTGACAAGGGGATGTGGCAGTCACAAATAAACACCGGATAAACAGCTGATAAAGGGACCAGGGGGAGGAGAGAGACTGAGGGTGTTGGAGAACGTGATCCAGTGAGACGAGAGTGGCGGGGCAAAGAATGGTGAGAGTGGGGAGTTAGGCGGAGGGAGAGAAAAGGCAAGATCGGGGTTGGCGGAGAGAGAGAAGCAGATAGCGGGGGCAGAGTGGGTAGAGAGGGGTGAGAGATGGGGTAGTGTGAGGAAAAAGCTGGGAAAGTAAGACAAGTGGACATGGCGAAACAGGGGGTGGGGGAGAGAGAGGTGGAGCCATAGAGTGTGAGGAGTCGGAGAGGGATTGGGAGAGACAGCGGAAGAAAGAGGGAAGAGAGGAACCGGGAGGGAGGGATGAGCGATTAGGAAGGTAGACGATAGGGGAGAGAAGAATCGAAGGAGACGATTGAGGAAAGCTATGGACAGAGGAGTAGAGAATGATGGCCGCCTCAGAAGGAAGGAAATGTCGGAGGGATTCGTGTCACTAATAAAAAGCCTCCATTTTCCTCGAGATTTGCACCGTCCCAGTTGTTTCCTGGTTTGCGCGTCGGACGCTCCCTCAGCTCCGGCTCATCGCCGGGGCTTCAGACCCTGTGTCCATGAGAAACCACGGCCCCGGTTAAAACACCCAGACCCACCGAAGTGAGTGAGTGCACTCCCTCAGACTGAGGTGAACGGCTCTCCTTACCCATCATCTTCTCCAAGGTGGCGGTCGAGGGCGTTAGTGGTGGATGAGGAGGCGGAGGCGGTTGTGGTGTAAACTCTCCCGCGCCCCGTTCGTTGTGTCGGGCTCCCTCTGGCGCTGCACAGACCGGCTGAGAGAGACTCCGGCCCCTGCGATAGGGGACAGGTTGGGGGGTAGGAGTGAGTGGAGGGGACAGAAGTGAAAACGGGTAGGGTCAGGGGCAGTATAGTCATGGGAGGGATGTGGAAGGTAAAGTGAGGAAGGCGTGCAGGGTGAGGATGTGAGAAGAGGGAGTGCAGGAGAAGGAGGATTTGGGAGCGAGTAGAAAATGGTGGAGAGAATGTGGTGGAGGATGTGTTCGAGTGGGGTGAGGCTAGAAATCCGTCACTGATGGTGTTCGCCAGGGAGTCGCAGGTGGGTCCAAAGATCTTTGGCAACTATATTCACCATTTGTAGCAGATTTTACAACTTGCGGTTGGGAAGCTTGGAGACGGCCCTAACGTTGGCGGCGTGGTAAACAGTAAATCCAGTTATTTCCATAGTGGGACCTCGATTGGCTGGTGCAGTGGTTTAGTGGGCAAATACGATCTAGATCAGTGAAGAGACGGTTCTCGTATTTCAGTATGACAACCCAGGCTGTGTCCTTCACATCGGTGGGGTGGGGAGAATTACTGGATAGTGTTGTAGAACAGAGGGAGCCAAGACAGAGGAACATGGCTCACTGAAGGTGCAGTCACGGGTAGACAGGGACCCTGAGGAGTGTTGCAGAACAGACGGATCCAGGGATGTAGGGACACGATTCCCTGAAAGTGAAATCACGGGTAGATGGGGTGGTGAGGAAGCTGGAGAAGAGAGGGAAACGAGTGGGAGAGAGTGAGACAGAAGGGAGAGAGACAGGGAGACAGATGGGGTTAAGAGTGGCAGAGGCTGAGAGACAGGAAGAGAGGATGGAGAGGACGAGGAGGGACGATATTGTTTGAAAGAGGTGGAGAGGGGAGAAAGAGGGAAAAAGGGAGAGGGAGGGTACAGTCGAGGGACTAAAGGGAGAAGGAGGGGGAGAAAGAGGAGAAGGGGATGACAGAGTGGAAAATGGGGAGGGGTGGGAAGGGAAGTGGGGGGTGTGATAATGGAAAGAGTAGGTCAGAAAGAAAGGATCAGAGAAGATGAGGGGAGAGATAAAGTGAGAATGGGTAGTCAGGAAGCAGAAAGGCAAAGATAGTTCGGTTAGAAACGAGAGAGAGTGGATTTTAAAATTTTAATGACCTCTCTGTCACTTCCCCGCCTTTCCCAGTCCCGTCGCTACACAACAGTCCTTCAACGGCCCTCCAAAATGCCATGCCATCACCCAGCGCACACTCCTCAATGCCCCTTCCTCCGCACCGCCTCTCCCACGACATTCACACTACGGCGCCCTTCACACAGAATGTTCTTCTCCCACGCCACTCCCTCCTCACAAGTTTCATCACGTTCCCTCCATAGAGTCCCTTCGACAGCGCTTCCGACACCCGGCCCTTACCAAAGCTCACACATGTCCCCAACCGTTCACAATGCTCCCTCCACGACGCCGCTCCCATGAATTCCCTCTCAATCAGGGAATCACTAGAGTCAACCCGACACTTGCCCTGAACAGCATTAGAAACGTCTCCTAAATACAGTCAGAGCAATAAGGATAAAACTGGGCCTATCTGTCCAGATCCGAGGCTTAGAGCGGGCCCACATACGATACATCAGTTTCAGCTGGGGACAGAGCATTGAGGGTCTGAAGCAGAGCAAATCTCCGTCCACACCGTCCCATCACACACTCCTGGAGTCAGACACAGAGTGAAGCTCCGTCCGCAACGTCCTATCACACACACCCGGGGTCAGACACAGAGTGAATGTCCCTGCACACCGTCCCATCACAAACTCCCGGGGTCAGACACAGAGTGAATCTCCCTCCGCACCATCCCGTCACTCACCCCTGGGGTCAGACACAGAGTGAATCTCCCTCCACACCGTCTCATCACATACTCCCGGGGTCAGAGACAGAGTGAATCTCCCTCCGCACCGTCCCGTCACTCACCCCTGGGGTCAGACACAGAGTGAATCTCCCTCCACACCGTCCCATCACATATTCCCGGGGTCCCTCCACACTGTCCGATCACACACTCCTGGAGTCAGACACAGAGTGAAGTTCCGTCCGCAACGTCCTATCACACACACCCGGGGTCAGGCACAGAGTGAATCTCCCTCCGCACCGTCCCATCACACACTCCCGGGGTCAGACACAGAGTGAATCTCCCTGCACACCATCCCATCACAGACTCCCGGGGCAGACACAGAGTGAATCTCCCTCCGCACCGTCCCGTCACTCACCCCTGGGGTCAGACACAGAGTGAATCTCCCTCCACACCGTCCCATCACATATTCCCGGGGTCAGGCACCGAGTGAATCTCCCTCCACACCGTCCCATCACACACTCCCGGGGTCAGACACAGAGTGAATCTCCCTCCGCCCCGTCCCGTCACTCACCCCTGGGGTCAGGCACAGAGTGAATCTCCCTCCACACCGTCCCATCACATATTCCCGGGGTCAGGCACCGAGTGAATCTCCCTCCGCACCGTCCCATCACACACCCCCGGGGTCAGACACAGAGTGAATCTCCCTCCGCACCGTCCCGTCACTCACCCCTGGGGTCAGACATAGAGTGAATCTCCCTCCACACCGTCCCATCACATATTCCCGGGGTCAGGCACCGAGTGAATCTCCCTCCACACCGTCCCATCACACACTCCCGGGGTCAGACACAGAGTGAATCTCCCTCCGCACCGTCCCGTCACTCACCCCTGGGGTCAGACACAGAGTGAATCTCCCTCCACACCGTCCCATCACATATTCCCGGGGTCAGGCACCGAGTGAATCTCCCTCCACACCTTCCGATCACAGACACGCGGGATCAGACTCATCATGGAGCTCTCCCCCTCCGTCTTTCCGGCCCGCTTACCTCTGGAAGGAGAGCGTGAGTCCATTTTGGCGAACGTCGTATTCACGTAAATCTCGCTCTGTCCTCCTGTCGAGGATTCTCTGCGTCTCTGAGCTCAGCGAGGGGAAGGATCCGCTGTCAGAGGAAGCCCGTGTTGACAAGGGGGTGTGACCGACACAAACACCGGATGAACAGCTGATAAAGGAACCGGGGGGTGGGGAGAGATGGAGGGTGTTGGAGAGAGTGATCCAGTGAGACGAGATGGCGGGACAAAGAATGGTGAGAGTGGGGAGTTAAAAAAGGCAAGAACGGGGTTGGCGGAGAGAGAGAAGCCGATAGCGAGGGAGGAGTGGCAAGAGAGGGGTGAGGGAAGAGGTAGGGCGAGGAGAGAGCTGGTGAAGTAAGACAGATGGACATGGGGAATTGTGAGTGGGAGGAAGAGGTGGAGACATAGAGTGTGAGGAGACGGTGAGCGCTTGTGAGAGAAAGCGGAAGAAAATGGTGGAAGGGGCACCGGGAAGGAAGGAATGAGGGATTAGAAAGGTGGACGATGGAGGGAGAGAGTAATCGATTGAGGGAGATAGAGGAAAGGAGTGGACAGATGAGTAGGGAAGGATGGCAGGTGTACGGAGGGCGGAAATGTCGGAGGGATTTGTGTCGCTGGCACACAGCCTCCATTGTCCTGGAGATTTGCACCGTCCCGGTTGGTTCCCGGTTTGCGTGTCGGACGCTCCCTTTGCTCCGCCTTATCGCCGGGGCTTCAGCGCTCTGTCCATGAGAAACCACGGCCCCGGGTCGAACACCCAGAACCCACCGATGTGAGTGAGTCCCCTACCTCTGAGTGAGGTCAACGGCTCTCCTTCCCCATCATCTTCCCAAAGGTGGCGGTCGAGGGCGTTAGGGGAGGATGCGGAGGCGGAGGAGGTTGAGGTGCCCAATCTCCCGCGCTCCGTTCGGTGTGTTGAGCTCCCACCGGCGCTGCACAGACTGACTGAGAGAGCCTCCGGCGCCTGTGATAGGAGACAGGTTCGGGGGTAGGAGGGAGGGGAGAGGACAGAAATGAAAAGGGGTAGGGTCAGGGCGGTATAGTCATAGAAGAAAGTTGGAGGGTAAAGTGAGGGAGGCGTGGAGGTTGTGGATATGAGAACAGGGCGTGCAGGAGAGGAAGGATTTGGGAGGGAGTAGAAAATTGTGAATATAATGTGGTGCAGGATGTGTTGGAGAGGGGGAAGGCAAGTTTTAACGGGTGTGGACGGGGAAGTTATGGGGTTATCCCGGGCGGGGGGTGGAACCTCTGTTGAAGATGAGGAGTGGGGTAGAGGGCGGGGTGGGGGCTATACAACACAGGCTAGAAAGTCTTTCCCTCACCCTCAGAGTGAATGTCTCCCCTCTCTGTGAAGGAGGAGGATGTTCCGAGAAAAAGACGGATAGACAAGGTAGAGTGGTGAGGAGGGGGTCACAGGAATTGGGAGGGGTGACGAGGTGGTTCAGGATTGGGGAAATGTTGCCTGACGCTCATTCCCTACCCTGCTCTTGCCGTCTCTGCCTGTGTGTTTCTGCCTCTCCGTGAAGACTCTAAAAGCCGGGACAAGAATATCCCAGCGCAGGGAAAGGTGAGGACAAGAATGGAGTCCTTTCGTCCTTCTTCTCCAGTTCTCTACCCACCTTCCAGCTGCTCTGCATCTCCCTCTCCCCGTCCTCTCGTTTTACCTCCCCCCTTTCTCCAAATCATCACCCTCTCCTCTTTGTAGCCAGTGCGTGAGTGGGCCAGTGAAGAAGTGGAGCTTTGAGGCTTTGAGTCGAGAGATTCTGGCAGTTTTGGCAGTTGGTCTGTGCAATCAAGTCAATCAAGATTTGAATAGATCAGCAGAAAGCCTTTGATTAGACAATCGAGATTTGGATAGCTCAGGCTCAGCAGAAAGCAGCTGATTGGGCAGTCGGGGTCACGGAACAAACATTTTGAAAAGCTCAAAAGATAAATAGAGGGACAGCTCAAGCGAAGCGGCCAGTAAGTGAGTGGGCCAGTGAAGGAGTGGAGCTGTAACGTTTTGACTCGAGAGGCTTCGACGAGAAGAGGCGGAGGACAAGCTTGCTCGCAGTTAGTTTTTACAATGTCTCCTGAGACGGTGATGTGCCTCTCATGTGAGATGTGGCAGTCTTGGGGGAAAGCTCCCCTCCCGCAGAGTCACATCTGCCACAAGTGCATACGGCTGGGCGATCTGGAAGACCGTGTAAGGAATCTGGAGCAGCAACTGGTTGACCTTCTACTCATAAGGGAGAATGAGGCAGTCATAGATGAGAGCTACAGGGAGGTAGTCACACCTAGGCTGTCGGAAGCACGTAGTTGGGTGCCAGTCAGAGGGTTAAAGCAAAGGTGAGCAGACAGGTAGTGCAGAGCACCCCTGTAGACATTCCCCTGAATAATAAGTTTACCGTCCTGGATACTGTTGGCGGGAACGACCGACCAGGTGTGAGCCACGGTGGCAGGGCCTCCGGCACTGAGTCTGACCCTGTGGTGCAGAAGGGTGGGACGGAGAAGAGGAGAGCTGTCGTCATTGGAGACTCTATAGTCAGGGGAGAAGACAGGAGAATTTGTGGACGTGAGAAGGACACCCGAATGGTTTGTTGCCTCCCGGGTGCCAGGGCCCGGGATGTCTCTGACCGGGTGCTAGGCATCCTGGTACGAGAGGGAAAGCAACCAGAAGTCGTGATACATGTTGGGACCAACGACATAGTCAGGAAGAGGGATGAGGTCCTGAAGTGTGAGTTTCGGGAATTAGACAGAAGGCTGAAGAACAGGACCTCAAGGGTGGCGTTCTCAGGATTGCTGCCAGTGCTACGTGACAGTGATGGTAAGAATTGGAGGAGATGGCAGTTGAATGCGTGGCTGAGGAGCTGCCGCAAGGAGCAGGGTTTTAATTTTTAGATCATTGGGATCTCTTCTGGGGAAGATGGGGCCTGTACAGATTGGATGGGTTGCACCTGAACTCCACGGTAAGCAAATCCTTGCAGGTAGGTTTGCTAGCATGGTTCGGAAGGGTTTAAGCTAATTTGTGAGGGGGATGGGACCCAGATCAATAGAGCAGTGAAAGAAGTGCATGGAGTAAAGCCAGATCGAACATTCAGAGAGGCTTTGAGGAACGAGAAGCAGAATAAACGGTGTACAGATAGTCAGGTAGAAAGCCTGAAGTGTGTGCACCTCAATGCAAGAAACATCAGGAACAAAGATGATTAACTGAGAGCTTGGATACACACATGGAATTATGATGTAGTGCCCATTACAGAGACTAGGCTGGCACCAGGGCAGCAATAGATTATCAATATCCCTGGATTTCAGTGCTTTAAAAGCGATAGAGAGGGCGGACAAAGGGGAGGACGGGTGATATTACTGGTCAAGGATACTATTACAGCTGCAGAAAGGATTGGTAAAGTAGTAGGTTCCTCTTTTGAGTCAGTATGGGTGGAAGTCAGGAACAGGAAGGGAGCAGTTACTCTATTGGGGGTATTCTATAGGCTCCCTGGTAGCAGTAGAGATACAGAGGAACAGATTGGGAGGCAGGTTTTGGAAAGGTGCAAATAAAACAAGGTTGTCATCATGAGAGACTTTAACTTCCCAAATATTGTATTTGCACCTGATTATTTCCAAGGGTTTAGATGGGGAAGAGTATGCTAAGTTTGTCCAGTACGGATTCCTGTCACAGCATGTGGACCGGTCGAAAGGGAGAATACCATACTAGATCGAGTACTAACTAACGAACCGGGTCAGATCACAGATCTCTCTGTGGGTGAGCATCTGGGGGACAGTGACCACCGCTCCCTGGCCATTACCAGTATCATGGAAAATGATAGAATCAGAGAGGACAGGAAATGTTTCAATCGGAGAAGGGCAAATTATGAGGCTATAAGGCTAGAAGTTGCGGGTGTGAATTGGGATGAAGTTTTTGCAGGGAAATGTACTATGGACAGTTGGTCGATGTTTAGAGATCTCTTGCAGCATATTATGGATAAATTTGTCCCGGTGAGGAAGATAAAGAATGGTAGGGTGAAGGAACAGTGGGTGACAAGTGAGGTGAAAAGTTTAGTCAGGTGGAAGAAGGCAGCATGCATGAGGTTTAGGAAGCAAGGATCAAATGTGTCTATTGAGGAATATAGGGAAGCAAGAAAGGAGCTTAAGTAATGGCTGAAAAGAGCAAGATGGGGGCATGAGAAGGCCTTGGCGGGTAGAGTAAAGGAAAACTCCAATATTCTTCAGTTATGTGAAGAAAAACAAGATGACAGGAGAGAAGGTAGCACCGATTAGAGATAAAGGTGGGAAGATGTCCCTGGTGACTGTGGAAGTGAGCAATGTCCTCAATAAATATTTCTCTTCGGTATATACCAATGGGTGGGAACTTGATGACGATGAGGACAATATGAATGAGGTTGATGTTCTGGATCATGTTGATTTTAAGGGAGAGGAGGTGTTGGAATTATCAAAACATATTAGGACGGAGAAGTCCCCGGGACCTGAAGGAATATCCCCCGGGTCCCTCCACGATGGGAGGGAAGAATTGCTGAGCCTCTGGCTAGGATATTTATGTTCTCGTTGACTACGGGAAGGGTATCGGAGGATTGGAGGGAGGCGAATGCTGTTCTCTTGTTCAAAAAAGCTGGTAGCGATGATCCGGGTAATTATAGACCAGTGAGTCTTACGTCTGTGGTGGGTGACTTGTTGGAAAAGATTCTTAGAGATAGAATCTCTGGGCATTTACAGAATCATGGTCTGATCAGGGAGAGTCAGCATGGATTTGTGAAGGGCAGATCGTGTCCAACAAGCCTGATAAGAGTTCTTTGAGGAGGTGACCAGGCATATAGATGAGGCTAGTGGAGTGGATGTGATCTATATGGATTTTAGTAAGGCATTTGACAGGGTTCCACACGGTAGGCTTATTCAGAAAGTTAGAAGGCATGGGATCCAGGGACGGTTGGCCAGGTGCATTCAGAATTGGCTTGCCTGCAGAAGGCAGAAGGTGGTGGTGGAGGGAGTACATTCAGATTGGAGGATTGTGACTAGTGGTGTCCCACAAGGATCTGCTCTGGGACCTCCACCTTTCGTGATTTTTATTAACGACCTGGATGTGGGGGTAGTAGGGAGGGTTGGCAAGTTTGCAGATGACACAAAGGCTGGTGGTGTTGTAGATAGTGTAGAGAATTATTAAAGATTGCAGAGAGACATTGATAGGACGCAGAAGAGGGCTGAGAACTGGCAGAAGGAGTTCAACCTGGAGAAGTGCGAGGTGGTACACTTTGGAAGGGCAAACGCCAAGGAAGAGTACAAAGTAAATGGCAGGATACTAGATAGTATGGAGGAGCAGAGGGATCTGGGGGTACATGTCCACAGATCCCTGAAAGTTGCCTCACAGGTGGATAGGGTAGTTAAGAAAGCTTATAGGGAGTTAGCTTTCAGGAGTCGAGGGATAGAGTTTAAGTGTCGCGATGTAATGATGCAGCTCTATAAAACTCTGGTTAGGCCACACTTGGAGTATTGTGTCCAGTTCTGGTCGCCGCACTGCAGGAAGGATGTGGAAGGATTGGAAAGGGTACAGAGGAGATTTACCCGGATGCTGCCTGGTTTAGAGAGTATGCATTATGATCAGAGGTTAAGGGGGCTAAGGCTTTACTCGTTGGAGAGAAGGAGGATGAGAGGAGACATGATAGAGGTGTACAAGATAATAAGAGGAATAGATAGAGCCAGCGCATCTTCCCCAGGGCACCACGGCTCAGTGCAAGAGGACATGGCTTTAAGGTCAGGGGTGGGAAGTTCACGGGGGATATTAGAGAATTTTTTTTTTTTTTTTACTCAGAGAATGGTTGGTGCGTGGAACGGATTGCCCGTGTCAGTGGTGCAGGCAGATACACTAGTGAAGTTTAAGAGACTACTAGGAAGGTACAACAGGATCGGCACAACATTGTGGGCCGAATGGCCTGTACTGTGCTGTACTATTCTATGAAATAAGGGCACAGAAGGTTTTCTAAATGGAGAGAAAATTCAACATCTGAGGTGCAAAGAGAATTACTAGTCTTTGTGCTGGATTCCCCAAAGTTGAATTTTCAGGTGGAGTCGGTGGCGAGGAAGCCAAATGCAACGTAGCATTCATGTCAAGAAGATTAGAATATAAATGTAAAGTTTTAATGTTGAGCCTTCATAAAGCACTGGTGAGTCCTCACGGAGGACTGTGAGCCGGTCAGGGTCCCTTCTCTCAACCTGGCCAGAAGTGCTTGCATTGTAAAGAGTTGAAGGGAAGTACACGGAAATCATACGGGGATTGAAATGCTTATCAAATCAGGAGCGTTTGATGGCTGCAACTCAGAATAATGAGTAGGCGGGAGGGGGAGGTGGGAGGGTGGTGCTTAGTGTTGTTGTTACCCAGGGAATGTTTAAAGGCCACGATAAAGTAGATGCGGAGAGAAGTTTCCCTATGGTGGGAGAGACTAAGGCCAGTGAGCCCACATAGAATAGAGGGCCGTCATTTTAGAACGGAGATTAAGAAGAATGTATTTTGCCATAGTGGGGTGAATCTATAAAATGTGATGTCTTAGCAGTCTGTGGATTTGAAAGCATAATATTTAAGGCAGAGTCTGAGAGATTCTGGATTAGTCAGGTCAGGAAGGGATACAGGAAGACGGCAGGAGATTGGGGCTGAGAGGAAAATGTATTGGCCATGATAAAATGGCGGACGATGGGCCAAATAGCTTAATTCTGCCTCTCTAGCCTATGATCGTATTTCAGATTCCTGTGTTGCTGTGTGTCAGTATCTCAGAGGATATACACCGGGCATGCAAACACGAAGAAATTATCTTCCTCGGAAGGCATCCCAGATTCGGAACCGGAGTATGGTTAGCTGTCACTTTACCTTGAAGGCTCTGACTACCAATTAATACCGGTCAGTAGTTAAAGGGCTCGTGCTGCAGGGGATGCATTTCTAGTTATAAAGATTGTGATTTCATCTTCGGATTTCGTTACTGACGTCTTCGTAATTTCGAATCTGAGTCTGAGTGTATTCCAGAGCATACTGTACACATGGCCTTCACCACCACCCGTAGCTCTCTCGTAGCAAAAGGTGTTGCAACGTCAGGAGTCTGAGAAGATTTGCCCTTTCATTGAAAACGAGGATATTTTCTACAGATGAACGTTGGGAGCCTGCTGACTTGTAGCATCGCCACCTGGTGGAGGCTGAAACGGACAGGGTGACAGAAGCCTGCAGACGAATGTAGGATCAACCAACATCAAAGGCTCCACCTTCCCCAGCATCGAGGACATTTTTAAGATGCGATGCCTCGAGAAGGCAGCTCCACCAGTGAGGCCCCTCACCCCGGGACACGTTCCCTGCTCAAAACTACCATCAGGGAAGAGGTACAGAAGCCTGAACACTCAAGATTCAGAAACTCTTTCTTCCTTTCCACCACCACATTTTTGAACGCATGTGCACAGCCTCCAGAGTTTTGAGATTTTATTGCATTTTTTGTAATTGTCATTAATTTTACATATTTGCGCTGCAAAAGAACAAATTCGAGGCCGTTCAAGTTTCAGATGATAAATGACATATCGATTCCAGAGGAATGCATCCGATACGAGTGGACAAGACAATTGGCACTCTGGTCTTCACCAGTCATGGCACTGAGTACAGGAGTCGGGAGATATCGTTGCAGTGCGACAAGCCGTCGGTGAGACCGCCCTGCTTTAGGAAAAATGCCATTGAGCTGCATAGAGTGTACAGGGCGTTCTACGGTGATATTGCCAGGACTCGGAGCACTGAGTTATGGAGAGAAAGGAGGGAAGGCTGGGACTTTATTCCCTGGAGCGTAGTTGTAAATGTACAGACTTCCATAAACACAAGAGGGGCACAGACAGAGGAAATAGGCATAGTCTTTTACCCGGGGTTGGGTTATCGAGCACCAGACGGCACAGGATTGAGGTGAGAGTGGACGGAAAGGAGAAAAAGAGAGAGAGACGTCAGGGTGACGGAGGGTTTAGAGAGAATGGGGAGAGAAGGGAGGGAGAGGGGTAGAGAGGCGTGAGGAAAAGAGAGAGAGAGGTGAAAGAGTTGGGTAGACGGAGCAGAGAAAGAGCGGACGGAGAAAGATCCAGGGATAAGGGGAACTGAACTGTTTAGAGAGACAGGTAGAGGGAGCGGAGAAGAGTGGGACGGAGGAAATGGCGAGAAAAAAAAGGGATAGACGGGGAAAGAAGTATGTCTGTGTGTGCTGAGGAGAAAGGGGTTGCGACAAGAGGAGGAGGTAGAGTGGACGGGAGAGGCAGAGAGGGTGTGGTGGGAATTCCAAGGATTTAGAAGTGAGAGGTAAGAAGAGAGGAGGAGAAATTGGATGTAGTCGCTTGATTCATGTCGCCTCCACTGGCTGTTGGCAGAGATCCTGGATATGTTCAGGAATATCCCGGAACAAAGCTGCTGACTTCTCGCACATGAAACGGCGATCACTATCGCAAGTGAAACCTTCTCTGTTCGGGTCGCAGCCTCCGCATTCTGACGTCCCCGAGGACACCTTAAACAGGAGACTCCAGGCCACATTCCTATCCAAGAAGGTTAGACAATTTCAACAGAGACAAAACAGCTCCGGCAGACAACCGTAGCTGAGATCGTCCACAAGCTAATCCCATGATGTCGCTCTCTCCTGACAGCCTTTGTCAGTCCCCAAACTCATCCCACTCATCCACTCTCTTCCCACCGCCCCGTGCCAGTACCCAGAGAGATACCACTGTCCCAATGTCTCCCTACAATCCTGTATTAGTCTCCAAATTAATCGCACTGACATAATTTCTCCCCATAGCCCCGTGTCTCCACAAGTAATACCAAAGACCCGCTTTCTCACCACAGTCCTCTGTCAGACCCTGGAGGAATCGAACAGGACCACCCTCTCCCCTCGGAACTGCTTCACTCCCCGAACAAACCCCACTGTCACACCGTCTCCGCACAGACTTATGGGCGTCCAGAGATGAATCCCTCTCGTCCACACACTTGCCTCATCCCTGGGTCGGTCCCAGATTAATCCGATGCCCCTCCCTGTAGCCAGAGCTTTGCGTCAGTGTCCTAACATATCCCAGTGCACCGCGCTCACACCATAGCCTCATGTCCGCCTCCAGACTTATACCACTGGCGCCCTCTCTCGCACAACCGTTCGTCAGTTCGCAAACTAATCCCACCGCCCTGTACCGGTCTCCAAACTAATCCAGTTGTCCTACTCTCGCCCGTCAGATCTATGTCATTCACCAAACTAATTCTACTGTTTTTCACTCTACACACAGCCCGGCGACTATCTCCAAAATAATCCCACACTGCACCGCGCTCTCCTCCCCGACATCCGTCAGGACCAAGAAGATTCTTGTGTACTGATCTCTCCGCACTGCCCCCTGGCAGTTTCCGAAATATTCTCACTGCCTTGTCCTTCCGCGACAAACACCGGCAGGCCTCAGATGTTCCGCTGGTACCACACTCTCCGAAGAACCTCGTACAGTCTCATCGTAAACGAACCCCATTTTCACCCGTCAGGACTATGTCAATGCGCAACTCTCACCACACAGATCAGTCCAAATCTCACCCGTCTTTGCATTTTCCAATCCAGTACGCGTGGTTTCCGTACGCAAGGTTGTGGGATACAAAGCTCTGGAAAATTAAAATTGTTTGATTAACCCAAAGAATCCAAAACAATTTACGGGGTTTCTCTCAGTTTATTACAACAGGTATTTGTGATGGGACGGTGTGGAGGGAGCTACACTCTATCTGCGGCCCCGGGATTGGCAAGGTTCCACACGGAAGGCTTATTCAGAAAGTCAGAATGGATGGGATCCAGCGAAGTTTGGCCAGGTGGATTCAGAATTGGCTTTCCTGCAGAAAGCAGAAGATCGTGATGGAGAGAGTGCATTCGGGTTTGAGGGTTGTGACTAGTGGTCTCCCACCAGGATTGGTTTTGGGACACCTTCTTCTCGTGATTTTTATGAACGACCTAGATGTGGGGGTAGAAGGGTGGGTTAGCAAGTTTGCAGACGACACAAGGTTGGTGGAGTTGTAGATAGTGTAGAGGATTGCCGAAGATTGCAGAGAGACATTGATAGGATGCAGAAGTGGGCTGAGAAGTGGCAGATGGAGTTCAACCTGGAGAAGTGTGAGGTGGTATACTTTGGAAGGACAAACTCCAAGGCAGAGTACAAAGGAAATGGCAGGATACTTGGTAGTGTAAGCGTAGAGATCTCTGGGCACATATACACAGATCCCTGAAAGTTGCTTCACAGGTAGATAAGTAGTTAAGAAAGCTAACGGAGTGTTAGCTTTCATAATTCGAGAGATAGAGTTTAAGACTGGCGGGTACCGGATGCAGATCTGTAAAACTCTGGTCAGGCCGAACTTGGAGTACTGTGCCGAGTTCTGATCGCCTCACTATAGAAAGGATGTGGAGGAATTGGAAAGGATGCAGAGGAGATTTACCAGGATGCTGCCTGGTTTCGAGTGCATGGATTATGATTAGTGTTTATGGGAGCTAGGACTTTACTCCTTGGAGAGAATGAGGATGAGAGGAGTACAAGATAATAAGAGGAATAGATAGTGTGGATAGCCAGCACCTCTTCCCCATGGCCCTACTGCTCAATACAAGAGGACATGGCTTTAGGATAAGGGCTGTGAAGTTCAAGGGGGATATTAGAGGAAGGTATTCTACTCAGAGAGTGTTTTTACGTGGAAAACACTGCCTGAATCTGTGGAGGGGGCAGATACACTACTGAAATTTAAGAGACTACTGGACAGGTATATGGAGGAATTTAAAGTGGGGGGTTTATATGGGAGGCAGGGTTTAAATATCGACACGACGTTGTGGGCCGAAAGATCTGTACGGTACTGTACTATTCTATGTTATATATGTTCTATTGTGTTCTGGGAAGATGCAGAATCACTCTGTGTCTGACCCTGCGAGTGTGTGATGGGACGGTGTGGAGGGAGATTCATTCTGTGTCTGACCTCGGAAGTGAGTGATGGGACGGAGTGGAGGGAGCTTCACTCTGTATCTGATCCCGGCAAGATGTGATTGGACGATCCAGTGGTATATTCACTCTGTGTCTGAACCCGGGAGTGTGTGCTGGGAGTGTATTTTGGTTGTTCACTCTGTGTCTGACCCCGGCAGTGTGTGATGGGACGGTGTGGAGGGAGATTTACTCTGTGTCTGACACCGGGAGTGTGTGATGGGACGGTGTGGAGGAAGATTCACTCTGTGTCTGACCCCGGGAGTGTGTGATGGGACGGTGTGGAGGAAGATTCACTCTGAGTCTGATCCCGGGAGTGTGTGATGCGATTGTTCGGGGGGAGAGATTCACTCTGTGCCTGACCCCGGGAGTTTGTGATGCGATTGTTCGGGGGGGAGATTCAATCTGTGCTTGACCCCGGGTGTGATGGTACGCTGTGGATGGAGTGTCACCTCTTGTCTGACTCAGGGAGGTTTTGCTGGGAGTGTACTGTGGGTGTCACTCTGTGTCGGGCCCCGGGGGTGTTTGATGATTCCTTTGTTACTGTGGGATCTTCTCGTGGTGTGACACTTACCTCTTCATCCTTTGAACAGATTTCGAGAAGCCTTGAGTCGAGTTTTAAACATTCTTGCACCGCTCTGGAGGAAGATGTTTCAAATGTGGATACGTAATAACACCGGTCTTTGTTTATGATCCAGTCCTTGGAACACGTTTGCTCTGGAAATTCTGAAAAAGTAGCAGTGAGAAACTGAGTGGATCTCTCTTCACACTTTCCCATCACACACACTCGGGGTGACAAAGAGAGTAAATATTCCGCCACACCGTCCCATCAGACTCTCCAGGGGTCACGGCACAGAGTGAATCTCGTACCACACTGTCCCTTCGCACACACCCGGGGAGAGACGCAGAATGAAGTTCCCCCCACAGCATCCTATCACAGATTCACAGGATGAGGCACAGAGTGATGTTCCCTCGACATCATCCATCACAGACTCTCCAGGCAGGCATAGATTGAGCTACCTCCACCCCCTCCCCTGATACACTCACAGAGTCAGACACAAAGAGATTCTCACTCCGCACCGTCGCATCACAGACTCGGGTTGTCAGACACAGAGTGTGCTACCTCCACACCGTCCCATCACAGAGCGCTGGATCAAGCATGGAGTGATTCTCACTCCACAGTGCATCATCGCACAGCCCGTGGGTCAGACCCAGACTGCAGTTCTCTCCACAGTCTCCCATCGCACACCCCCGGGGTCAGGCACAGAGTGATGATCCCTCCGAAACGTCATATCAGACACAGTTACCGGGTCAGAGGCACAATGTCCTATCCAGTAACTCGCAGAATCAGACAGTGACTGATGTTCTCGTCCCACCTCACGCTCCCGGGGTCAGAAACATAGTGAAGTTCCCAACACACCCTCCCTTCCCAGGGCACACTCCCGGGGTTAGACGTGGAGGGATGCTTCACCTCTGCTACTCGTCAGAAATTGGCAAATTTCACCCTTCGTCCACTTTAAAGTTCTAAGCGTCTTGTTGTGGATGGAGAAGTTGTTGCTGATAACAGAAAGATTGTGGACACAGTCGTAGTTGGAGAGTTTCAACTGATGGACCTGTTGTCGACATTGGGACTGTGTTCTGTTCATCTCCTGATACTGTTCCCAAAGTAGCTGGTATTTTATGTCGGAGGTGATCTGAGACTGACGAATCTGTGATACTGAGAGAGATGGTCAAGGATATTTAGCGTTTACATTGACTTGTGAGACAGCGGTGCGGTGCTGGGCGGGTCGCGGTAATAGGTGTGTCAGTGTCACGGTGTGGTACTCTGCGGTTCATGCTGAGGAGCGTGTAGGTGTCACGGTGACGAGTGTTACAATGAGAATGTGATGGTTTCTTGTCCCAGTGGGAGGCGTACCGTGACACGGTACAGATGGTGTATGTGCCACGCTGAGGGGCTTGTCAATGTCAGGAATGAGGGGCGTGCCGGTTGACAGTCAGGAGCGTCGATGCCACCGTGAGGTGTGAGTCTGCGTCAGTATCGCAGTGATTGTTGTGTCCGCGTCACAGTGAGGGACATGTCGGTGTTGCGCTGACGGACAGTAGCAGCAGAGCAGCAGTCACTGGAGTTTCTGCGCAAAATGAAGGAAGTGCAAGGCAGATGTATTCCAAATGAGAAGACATTATCCAATGGAAGAAGAACACTACCGTGGCTGACAAGTGAAGGTAGAGCCAAAGTAAAAACAAAAGCAAACACAAGGAATTCTGCAGATGCCAGGAACTCAAGCAACACACATCAGAGTTGCTGGGGAACACAGCAGACCCAGGCAGCATCTCTAGGAGGAGGTACGGTCGACGTTTCAGGCCGAGACATTTCGTCAGGACTAACTGAAGGAAGAGTTGGTAAGATATTTGAACGTGGGAGGGGGAGGAGGAGATCCAAAATGATAGGGGAAGACAGGAGGGGGAGGGATGGAGCCAAGAGCTGGACAGGTGATTGGCAAAAGGGATATGAGAGGATCATGGGACAGGAGGCCCAGGGATAAGGAAAAGCTGGGGGGGGGGCAAACCCAGAGGATGGGAAATAGGTATAGTCAGAGGACACAGGGAGAAAAAGGAGAGTGAGAGAATGAATATGTGTATATACATAACAGATGGGGTACGAGGGGGAGGTGGGGCATTAGCGGAAGTTAGAGAAGTCGATGTTCATGCCATCAGGTTGGAGGATACCCAGACGGAATATAAGGTGTTGTTCCTCCAACCTGAGTGTGGCTTCATCTTTACAGTAGAGGAGGCCGTGGATAGACATGTCAGAATGGGAATGGGATGTGAAATTAAAACGTGTGGCCACTGGGAGATCCTGTTTTCTTTGCTTCCACAGTGTTCCGATTATCGAGGTATCGGTCAGGGGGCTGTTGGTGTAATGATTTGGGGAGTGTCGATTTCAGGATGCTGTGCGTGCTGTTGTCACGGTACTTGATCTCGGTGTCACGGTGAGGTAAAATTCGGTGGCACGGTGAGGCGAATGTCCGTGACACCGTGTGGGCGTGATGGTGTTAGGGTGTGAGTTGTGTCCCTGTCAACGTCAGGGTAGTGTCTGTTTCACGGTGAGCGGCGTGCCCATGTCACTGTGGTGTTTTACGCTCACATTTCATTCCACTCTGCTTGCTTACAGTCTGACTCCTCCCGGAGCCCGTTCGACTCACCGTGGACCGAGAGTCCGGCCACTATGGCGATAAGGATGGACGTAACTAGGCAGAGTAGGCAGATCTTACGGGACGGTCTATTTCCGATGTTCCTTTTCGACTCCTGTTTCTGCACACCTGTAGACAGACCATTCAGTGTGTGCGTGAATTCAGCTGTGACTCCCTCTGGGACTCCCTTCCACCCACCATCCGCGCTCTCTACTTCCACCACGGTCATCCCTCACTCTCTCAATCTCATGCAGTGTTAGCTGTCTGCGCTGAGAGTCCAAATTCCTTGACTTTGCAGAGGCTGACAGGTGCCTGACGGATTCCAGAGATCAGTCAGATCTCCCCTGAGCCCCCTCCGCTCCGGAGAAATCAACCCAGGTGCCCGACCTCTCGTTGTAGCACATGCTAACGAATACAGCAGCGCACAGTTGAATCTCTCGGGGGGGCTACCCAACGCTTTGAAATCCTTCCGATAATGCGGTGACCATAACTGTATGCAATACACCCTATTCAGCCTAACTGGTGATTTTCATAAAGTTGCAATATAACTCCCCGACTAATAAAGGCAAAAATGCCATAGGCCTTCTTAACCACCACATTAAACTCTGTAGTCACGTTCACGGAGCTATGAACACGGACCCCACAATCTTTCTGCCCATCTTGGCTTTAATCGTGTGTTGTTTATTTCATACCAACGTGCAGCATTTTAGGTTTGTCTGGGTTAAACTCCATCTGCCATTTCTGCAACACGTATTTGCAACTGATCCAATCGCACTGAATTCTTTACCAGTCTTCTCCGTTCTCCGCAGCACCACCTCTCGCCGTATCATCTGCAAACTTCCTAACCTACCCATCTATATTTTCATCCAGATCATTTGTAAACATCACAGACAGGAGAGGTCCCAGGAGTCAATCTGATCGTCCAGGGTCCGGGATGTTTCTGATCGCGGTCACGATATCTTCAAGTGGGATGGAGAATAGCCAGAGGCCGTGGTACATACTGGTACCAATGACATGGGTAGGAAAAGTGAGGAAGTCCTGAAAAAAGGTTACAGGGAGTTAGGAAATAACATCACAGGAAAAAGGAGCTGAAGTAGGCCATTCGGCCCATCGAGTCTGCTCCGCCACTCCAACATGAGCTAAATTATTCTCCCGTCCAGTTCCAATTTCAGGGTTTCCCCCCATATCCATTGATACCATAACTAATTAGATACATGTCAATCTTTTCCTTAAAAACCCTCCATGATCGGGCGTCCGCAGCTGTACGTGGCAACAAATTCTATAGGTCCACGACCCTCTGGCTAAAAAAAAAAAAAACTCCTCATCTGTTTTAAATGGGTACACTCTAGTTCTAAGACTGTGGCCTCTTATCCTGGACTCTCCCACCAAGGGAACCAGCCTTTCCACATCTACTCTGTCCAACCCTTTCTACATTCGAAATGTTTCTATGAGATCCCCTCTCATTCTTCTATATTGTAATGAGAACAGTCCAGCAGCCGACAAATATCCTCATATGATAGCCGCTGTATTCCAGGAATCATCCTCGTAAATCTTCCCTGAACTCTATCCAACATCAGTACATCCCTTCTAAGATAGGGGGCGCAAAATTGCACAAAGTATTTCAAATGAGGTCACACCAGAGCCCAATACAGCCTCATCAACACCTCCTTACTCTCATACAATATTCCCCTTGAAATGAATGTTAACGTCGCATTCGCTTTCCTCACTGCCTATTCAACCTAGTGGTTAACCTCTAGGGTATCCTGCACGAGCATCACCAAATCTCTTTGCACTTCCGATTTTTGAATTTTCTCCCCATGTAAATAATAATCTGTCCGATTATTTCTTCTTCCAAAATGCACAACCATACATTTCTGTGGAAGAAAATATCAAGGCTTTACATTGCAATGAGTATTGAGGGGCTAATCATTTATCTTAAAATGTGAATTTGAAGTCTACAATTATTTATCTGTAACTAATGTACTCTGGGTGACAAAAATGTGTCTCGCAACCGAGATGTAAAAATAACTGCAACTGTACTTCTTTGTTCTGAGAACTTTTATATGTCTGCGGTTGAGCCAGCTTGCCTGGTATATTTTTTGAGAACAAACTGATTAGTAAAATGTGTAACTGCTTTCTCGCTATTCGGTAGCGTTCTCTGAAAATGCTAGACAAAGGATCAGATAAGGAATTATCTGGTCATAAAATGTCCTGTGGATCGCGACCTTTAATTCTGTAGAAAATTGCACCTAAATTTCTCTTGTCACATACCGTTGATGTATAAATATCACTGAGTTTTCTTGTTTGAGGGAGCTCCAGGATCCCGATTTTAGATACTGGGCTTTCCGTGATATCATGTGACAAATTACGAAATTTCTATGGCAATTTCCCTCCGGGTCCGAGTATACTTTTTCCTCCACAATTTCTCAACATAGTATCTCATCTGCCATTTCTTTGCCCACTCGCCTACACTGACTAAGTCTCTCTGCAACGTTTCCGTTTCTTCAACACATCCTGCCCTCCACCTATCTTGGTGTCATCCGGAAACTTAGCCACGGAACCATTTAATCCATAATCTAATTAATCGATATTACATTGTAAAACGAAGCGGCCCCAACATCGACCCCTGCGGAACACCACTAGTAACCGGCAACCAATCAGAAGAGGATCCCTTTATTCCCACCCTTTGTTTTCTGCTTATCAGTCAATGCTCCACCTACTCCAAGATCTTTTCTGTAATTCCATGGGGTCTCATCTTATTAAGCAGCCTCTTATGCGGCACCTTATCGAAGGCCTTTTGAAAATCCAAATACACGACATCCACATCCTCTCGCTTGTAAATCTTATTTGCGATTAGCACAAAAGATTCCGATAGTCTGGTGAGGCAGGGTCTTCCCTTCATGAAACCACGCTGGCTTGGGCCTATCTTGTCATGCACCTCGAAGTATTTTATAACCTCGTCCTTGACGATCGACTCCAATAACTGTCCAGCTACCGATGTTAGACTAATAGGTCTGCAATTTTCTTTTTGTTGCCTTCCTCTTTTCTTAAACAACGGAACTACATCTGTGACCTTCCAGTCCTCCGGAACCATGCCAGAGTCTATTGATTCCTGGAAGATCATTTCCAATGCCTCCACAATCTACAAAGCCACGTCTTTCAGATCCTGTTGGTGCACCTCATCCGGTCCAGGAGACTTACCTATTCTTAGTCCATTTAGCTTCCCAAGCACATTCTCTCTAGTCATCTTGACTGTACCTAATTCTATTCCCTAAGACCTCTGGCTGTCAGATATGTTGCTAATGTCTTCCACTGTTAAGACTGATGCAAAATACTCATTTAGTTCCTTTGCTATCTCTTTGTTTCCCATTATAATTTGTCTAGCATCATTTTAATCTGTCCTATATCTACCCGTGTCACTCTTTTAATCTTCATATATTTAAAAAAAAACCTTAGTATCCCTTTTTATGTTATTTGCCAACTTCTTTTCATAATTCATCTTTTCTTTCCGAATAAATTTCTTAGTTCCCTTCTGTAAGTTTTTAAAAGTTGCCCAGTCCTCATTTTTCCCACTATATTTTGATTCCTTGTACGCCGTCTCTTTTGCTTTTATGTTCGCCTTAATCTCTGTCGTTCGCCACATTTGTGTCATTTTTTCCATTCATGATTTTCTCTTTTCTTGGAATAAATTTTTCCTGCATTCCTTATTTAGATCCATGGAGCCATAGACCATTACAACAAAGAAACAGGCCTTTTAGACCTTCTTGGCTGTGCCGAACCATGTTTCTGCCTAGTCTCACTGACCTGCAACTGCACCAATTATTCCATACAACTCTCATCTATGTCCCTGTCCAATATTTTTTTAAATGTTAAAAGTGAGCCCGCATTTACAACTTCATCTGGCAGCTCATTCCACGCTCCCACCTCTCTCTTTGTGAAGAAGCACCTCCACCCACATGTTGTCTTTAAAGTTTTCCCCCTTCACACTGAACCCATGTCCTCCGTTTCTTTTTTCTCCCGTCGCCTCAGTGGCAAAAGTCTGCTTGCATTCACTTTATCGATACCCATCATAATTTTATATATCTCTAGAAAATCTCCCCTCTATCTTCTACTCTCTAGGGAATAACGTCCTAACCTATTCAACTTTTCTCTGTAATTCAATTTCTCAAGTCCCGGCAACATCCTTGTAAACCTTCCCTGCACCCATTCAACCTTATTAATATCCTTCCTGCAATTTGGTGACCAAAACTGCTCACAATACTCTAAATACGGCCTCACCAATGCCTTATACAAACTCACCATAACCAACCAACTCTCATACTCAATATTTTGATCTATAAAGGCCAATGTACCAAGGCCATTGGATTCCTCTTCCTAAGTGCATTCACTCAAATTGTCCGTATTAAACTCGATCTGCCGTACTTCAACCCATTTTTTCCAGCTGGTCCAAATTCCTCTGCAAGCTTTGAAAACCTTCTTCACTGTCCACTACAGCTCCAATCTTTGCATCATCAGCAAATATGCTGATCCAATTTACCACATTATTATCCAGATCATTGATATAGATGACAAATAACAATGAACCCAGCACTGATCCCTGTGGCACACCACTAGTCACAGGCCTCCACACGGAGAAGTAATTCTCCACTACCACTCTCCGGCTTCTTCCATTGAGCCAATGTCTAATCCAATTTCCTACCTCTCCATGTATATCTAATTTCCTACCTCTCCATGTATATCTAGCTACCGAATCTTCCTAACTAATTTCCCATGCGGGACCTTGGCGAAGGCCTTACTGAAGTCCATGTAGACAACATCTACTGTCTTCCCGTCATCCACTTTCCTGGTAACCTCCTCGAAAAACACTAATATATTTCTTAAACATGAACTACCACACACAAAGCCACTTTGACTCTCCCTAATAAGTCCCTGTCTATCCAAATACTTGTATACCCTATCTCTTGGTTCTCCTTCCAATAATTTACCTACAACCGACGTCAAACTAACAGGCCTATAATTTCCCGGATTACTTTTAGAGCCTTTTTTAAACAACGACACAACATGAGCTATCCTCCAATCCTCCGGCACCTCACCAGTAGATACCGACATTTTAAGTATATCTGCCAGGGCCCACGCAATTTCATCATTAGTCTCCTTTCAGTCCTTGGGAATTCCCCGTAGGTCTTGGGGATTTATCTTATCTGATTTGTCTCAAGATAGTAAGTACCTCCTCTTCTTCAACCTGTATAGGTTCCATGACCTCACTACTTGTTTGCCTTATTTATGTTGAATCCATGACAGTTATTTTTTTTAATAGAGACACAGAAAATACATATATAAGATCTGCCCCGTTTGTTTTGTTCCATACATGGCCGACAACTTTGATCTTCAAGAGGACCAATTTTATCTCTCACTATCTGTTTACTCTTAATATACCTGTTGAAGCTCTTTGGATTATCCTTCACCTTGACTGTCAAAGCAACCTCATGTCTTCTTTTAGCCCTCTTGATTTCTTTCTTAAATATTTTGCACTTTTTATACTCTTTGAGCACCTTACCTGCTCTTTGTTTCCGATACATGTGCTGCATCTCTCTCTTCTTCTTTATCAGAGTTCCAATATCCCTTGCGAACCAAGGTTCCATATTCCTATTCACTTTGCCTTAAATCCTGACAGGATCATACAAACTCTGCACCTAAAAAAATTCACCTTTGAAAGCCTCCCCCTTACCAATCACATCCTTGCCAGAGAAGAACATGTCCCAATCCATGCTATTTAGATCCGTTCTCATTTCTTCAAATGCGGCCTTTTTCCCAGTTTAGAACCTCAACCCGAGAACCAGATCTATCTTTACCGATGATCAAGTTGAAACTTTTTGTGTTATGATCACTGGAAACAGGGTGTTCCGCTACACACACTTTCGTCACCTGTCCAAACTCGTTTCTTAATAGGAGATCTAATATTGCATCCTCTCTAGTTGGTACCTCTATACATTGATTTAGAAAACCTTTCTGAACACATTTTATGTCCTATTGTTTGAATCTCCCCTACTCCCCTACACAAACCTTCTATTTGTGACTTTGCATGAACTTCTAAAATCATTTATTTTCACCGCCGACCCACTATCGGCTCTGGCACTCTGGTTCCATCCCCCTAAAAATCGCGCCTAAACCTTTCCAATAGCACTAATAAAGCTCCCTACAAGGTTCAGTAGTTCAGTTGTAACCCGTCTCTCTTGTACAAGTCCCATCTGACATAGAAGAGGTCTCACTGATCCTGAAAACTGAAACCCTGCCCCCTGCACCAGTTCCTCAGCCACGTGTTTATCCGCCAGAGCATCCTATTGCGACCCTCACTGGCACGTGGCACAGGCAGCAATTTGAGATTATCACCCCTGGTGTCCTGCGTTGTAACTTCCTACCAAACTCTCTATATTCAGTCTTTAGGACGTCATCCCTCTTTCTTCCTACGTCATTGGTACCGATGTGTACCATGACATCTGGCTGTTCACCCTCCCCTCTTCAGAATGCTGTGCACGCGATCAGAGACATCCCTGACCCTGGAACTCGGGAGGCAACAAACCATCCCGGAGTTTCTGTCCTGACCACATAACCTCTTTTATGTACCTCTAACTATCGAGTCCCCTATCACTACCGCTCTCATCTTCTTCAACACTCCCTTTGCACTGCAGAACCAGACTCAGTGCCAGAGATCCGGCCGCCGCAGCTTGTCCCAGGTAAGCCATCCCCCGCAACAGTATCCAACTCGGTATACTTGTTGTAGGAATTTCATCCAATTCTGCTCTAACGTCCCTCGATCTAGCTTACTTTTCCAATCGACTTGGGCCAGTTCCTCTCTCATACCACTGTAATTTCCTTTGTTCCACAGAAATATCGATACACCTGATACCAGATTTTCCTTTTCAAATTTGAAACTGAACTCCATCGCCATGGTTCATTACACAGCACCCAATCCAAAACAACTGATCCCCTGGTGGGCTAAAGGACCATCTGCTCCAAACGCCATCGCGGACGCATTCTATAAACTCCCTCTCCTGACATCCAGTACTTTCCTGACTTTCCCAATTCACTTTCATATTAAAATTACCCATAACTATACTTGCAATTTCCATCTGACAGGCTTTTTCTATTTTCAGCTGTAACTTGTAGACCACATTCTGGCTGTTGTTTGGAGGCCTGAATATTACTGTTATTCGTGTCCTTTATCCTTGCCATTTCTTAACTTGCCAAAGAAGCTGAGAAGTAGGACCTCAAAGATAGTAATCTCCAGATTGCTGCCTGTGCCACCTAACAGTGAGTATAGGAATAGAATGAGGTGGAGGATAAATGAGTGGCTGAGGGATTGGAGCAGAGGTCAGGGATTTAGACTTCTGGATCACTGGGATTTCTTCTGGGGCTGGTGTGACCTGTACAAAAATGAGGAGTTGCACTTGAATCCGAGAGGGATGCCTATCCTGGGGGAATGTTTTGTTAAGGCTATTGGGGAAAGTTTAAACTAGACTTGCTGGGGATTGGGAAACAAACAGAAGTGACGGGGGAAAGGGAGGTTGGCTCACAATCTTAGAAAGCTTGGAGACAGTGCAAAAGGGAGGATAGGCAGATGATAGAGAAGGGATGTGTTCTGACCGTTGGCTTGAAATGTGTCTAAATTATTAAGAGGAGTATTATGAATAAAGCGGATGAGCTTACAGCGTGGATAAGCACTTGGAGCTACAATGTTGTGGCTATTAGAGAGATTTGGATGGTGCAGGGGCAGGGGAATGGCAAGCTCAAGTGCCAGGCTTCAGATGTTTCACAAATGACAGAGAGCGAGGCAAAAGAGGTGGGTGCGTTGCACTGTTCGTCTGAGATAGTGTCATGGCTGCAGGAAATGAGAGGTTATCTACGGGCTATCCGTGTGTGGAAGTTAGGAATAGGAACATAGAACATAGAACGTAGAATGGTACAGCACAGTAAGGCCCTTCGGCCCACAATGTTATGCCGACGCGCAGACCGTGCCTCCTATATGAAGCGCTACCTTAAATTCCTCCATATACCTGTCTGGCAGTCTCTTAAACTAGTGTATCTGCCTCCACCACTGAGTCAGGCAGTGTATTCCATGCACCACCAATTTCTGAGTAAAACACCTTCCTCTAATATCCCCCTTGAACTTCCCACCCCTTACCTTAAAGCCATGTCCTCTTGTATTGAGCAGTGGTGCCCTGGGGAAGAGGCGCTGGCCCTCCACTCCACCTATTCCTCTTATTATCTTGTACACCTCTATCATGTCTCCTCTCATCCTCATTCGCTCCAAAGAGTAAAGCCCTAGCTCCCTTAATCTCTGATCATAATGCATACTTTCTAAACCAAGCAGCATGCTGGTAAATCTCCTGTGTATCGTTTCCAATGCTTCCACATCCTTCCTATAGTGAGGCGACCAGAACTGGACACCGTACTCCAAGTGTGGCATAACTAGAGTTTTATAGAGCTGCATCATTACATCGCAAATCTTAAACTCTATCGCTCGACTTCTGAAAGCTCACACCCCATTAGCATTCTTAACTACCCTATCCACCTGTGAGACAAATTTCAGGAATCTGTGGACATGTACCCGCAGATCACTCCGCTCCTCCACACTACCAAGTATCCTCCCATTTATTTTGTACTCTGCCTTGGAGTTTGTCCTTCCAAAGCGCACAACCTCACACTTCTCCGGGTTGAACTCCACCTGCCACTTCTCAGCCCACCTCTGCATCCTATCAATGTCTCTCTGCAATCTTTGACAATTCTCTACACTATCTACAACACCACCAACCTTTGTGTCGTCTGCAAACTTGCCAACCCACCCTTCTACCCCCAAATCCAGGTCGTTAATAAAAATCACGAAAAGTCGAGGTCCCAGAACAGATCCTTGTTTGACACCACTAGTCACAATCCTCCAATATGAATGTATTGAATAGGAAGGTTTCAATAACACAACTGGGTATTTTTTTATAGACCACCCAATAGTAACAGGGACATCGAGGAGCAGATAGGGAGACAGATTCTGGAAAGGAGAAATAATAACAGGGTTGTTGTCGTAGGAGATTTATATTCCCCAAATAATGAGTGGCATCTCCTTAGACAGAGAAGGGTTTAGATGGGGTAGAGTTTGTTAGGTGTTTTCAGGAGCGTTTCTTGAGACAACATGTAGATAGGCCTATAATACGAGAGTCTGTACTTGATCTGGTATTGGGAAATGAACCTGGTCAGGTGTCAGGTCTCTCAGTGGGAGAGCATTTCGGCGATAGTGATCACAATTCTATCTCCTTTACCATAACATTGGAGAGGGATAAGAACTGACAAATTAGGGAATAGTTTACTTGGAATAAGGGGAAATATGAGGCCATCAGGCTGGAATTTGGAAGATAAATTGGATGTTCACGGGGAAAAGTACGGAAGAAATGTGGCAAATATTCAGGGTATATTTGCGTGAGGTTCTCTGTAGGTATGTTCCAATGAGACATGGAAAGAATGGTGGAGTGCAAATTCCGTGGTGGACAAAGGCTGCTGTAAATCTCGTCAAGAAGAATGGAAGAGTTTATGAAAGGTTTCAAAAAAAAAAACTTGGTAATTATTTTTATAAATGACATCGATGAGGAAGTGGAAGGATGAGTTTGTAAATTTGCTGATGACACAAAGTTCGGGGGAGTTGTGGGTAGTTTGGTGGGCTGTCAGAGATTACAACGGGGCATTGTTAGGATAGAAAACTGGATGGATAAGTGGCAGATGGAGTTTAACCCAGATAAGTATGAGGTTGTTCATTTTGTTTGATGGAATATGATGGCAGAATATAGCATTAATGTTAAGACTCTTGTCAGTGTGGAGGATCAGAGGGATCTTGGGGTCCGAGTCAAAACTGCTACGCAAGTTTATAATATGGCTAAGAATGCATTAGGTGCATTGGCCTCCATCAATCTTGGGACTGAGTTTAAGACCCGAGAAGTAATGGTGCAGCTATGTAGGGCCATTGTCAACCGTACTTGGAGTACCGCGCTCAGTTCTGATCGCCTCACTGCAGGAAGGATGTGGAAACCACAGAAAGGGTGCAGAGTAGATTTACAAGGATGTTGCCTGAAGAGGGGAGCTTGCCTTATGAGAACAGTGAATGAACTTGGCCTTTTCTCCTCGGAGCGAAGGAGGACGAGAGGTGACCTGATAGAGGTACTGAAGACAATGAGAGACATTGATCCTGTGGACAGTCAGAAGATCTTCCACAGCACGACAGGGCATAGCTTTAAGGTGCTTGGGAGCAGGTACAGAGAAGATGTCAGGTGTATGTTTTTTTGTTTTTTTTTTAACTTAGAAAGTGATGAGCTCGTGGAATGTACTGCCGGTGATTGTGGTGGAGACGGAAACGATAGTTGTTCTTTTCTTTTCTTTTTTTTTTTTTATGAGACTCCTGGGTGGCTACTTGGAACTTTGAAAACTGCTATACAATGGCTGTAATAAATCTAGTCAAGAAGAAAAGAAATTCTTACAGAAGGTTTAGAGAACGAGGTAATGGTAGACATATAGAAAATTACAAGGCTAACAGGAAGCATCTTAAGAAGGAAATTGGGGGAGCCAGTAGGGAAGATGAGAAGGCCTAGGCGGGCAGGATTGAGGAAGACCAGAAGGCATTCGACAAGTATGTGAGGAACAAGAAAAGAAGACGTGAAAGAACAGGACCAATCAAGTGTGACAGTGGGAAAGTGTGTAGGGAACGGTAGGAAACAGCAGAAGTACATGATGAATACTTTATTCCAGCATGCGCTATGGAAAATCATCTTGGTGACTGTTGTGATGACTTGCAGCAGACTGAGAAGCTTCAGCATGTAGACCTTAAGAAAGAGGATGTGTTGGAGCTTTTGGAAAACATTCCATTTGGATAAATTGCCGGTACCGGATGAGATAGGAGAATAGAAACATAAAGATCCTACAGCACAATACAGGCCTTTCCTCCCACAGAGTTGTGCCGAACATGTCCCTACCGTAGAAATTGCTAGGCTTACTTATAGCCCTCTATTTTACTAAACTCCATGTATCGCTCTAAAAGTCTCTTAAAACGCCCTGTCGTATCCGCCTTCACCACCGTTGCTGGCAGCGCATTCAACGCACTCACCACTCTCCGAGTAAAAAAAATACTCCTGACATTTCCTCTGTGCCTACTCTCCAGCACCTTAATCCTGCGTCCTTTTGTGGCAACCATATCAGCGCTGTGAAAAAAAAAGACTCTGACTATCCACATGATCAATGCCTCTTATCATCTTATACATCTCTATCAGGTCACCTCTCATCCTCCGTCGCTCCAAGGAGAAAAAGAAGAGTTCACTCAGCCTATTCTCATAAGGCATGCCCCCCAATCCAGGAAACATCCTTGTAAATCTCCTCTGCACTCCTTCTGTGGCTTCCATATCCTTCCTGCAGTGAGGTGACTTCCATGCAGAATATGTCCCATCTACAACCACTCTTTGCCTTCTGTGGGCAAGCCATTTCCGGGTCCATAAAGCAAGGACCCCTTGGATCCCATGCCTCTTTACGTTCTTAATAACCTTGCATGGGGTACCTTACCAAGTGTTTTGATGAAATCCATATACACTGCATGTACTGCTCTTCCTTCATTAACGTGTTTAGTCACATCCTCAGAAAAATTAATCAGCCTCGGTACGCACGACCTGCCCTTTATCAAGCCATGTCGACTATTCCTAATCATATATTACCTCCTCAAATGTTCATAAATCCTGCCTCTCAGGATCCTTCATCAACTTACCAACCACTGAGGTAAGACTCAGTAGTCTATAATTTCCTGGGCTATCTCTGCTCCCTTTCTTGAATAAAGGATCAACATCTGCAATCCTCCAATCCTCCGGAACCTTCCCCGTCCCCATTTTTAATGCAAAGAATATAACTGCGTACAGTTATTTACCATAGTCTTGGAGAATCGAGGACCAGCGCGCACAGGTCTGAGGTCAGAGGGGAAAGGGATTTAGTTGGGGAGCCCAGTGACAACCTTTTGTTACCCAGATGGTGGTCAGTCTGTGGAATGAGTTGACAGAGAAAGTGGTCGAAACAGATGCATCAGAAACTTGGTCACTCAGGTGTAGGATAGGTGACCCCGTCAAAATGACGACATTTTTACTAACCCTGACTTGTTGGTGCAGTGTTTGACAGCACGCCGGGACCCGAGGCACTGGGAGGATCTTCGTCCTCATCGATGCGGTGTTCCTCTTTCCGAAAGTTCAGCTCTGAGTAGGTGCAATTCAGACCATCTGGGAGAGAGAGTCGGACAGGCAGATGAGGAAGAGAGTGAGAGGGGTAGAGAATGGGGGAGAGAGTCGGGGCGAGAGAGAAGAGAGATGGGGTGAGGGAAGAGACAGAGGAATAAGTGAGGGAGAGAGAAGGATTGAGACAGCGAGAGAGTGGGTGAGGGAGAAGGGGGAGAGAGAGGACAGAGACGTGGAGACAGAGAATGTGTGAGTGACAGGGGAGAGAGGGAGAGAGAGGAGACGGGGTGAAAGAAGGGGAGGAAGGTGAGAGAAGGGGAAAGAAGGAAAAGATAGTGGGGTTAGAAAAGGGAGAGTGTGATTAACGTTTTATACCGCTCCCTCATCACCGTCTCTCCCACTGGGTCCGTCCTCATAACCCCTTCTCGGCGCTAACTCATTCCCACCACCCCCGCCACAGCGCTCCCTCCTCATGGCCCCTTCCTCCACAGGCTCATCCCATGCTATCTTACCCCACCGACCCTTGCACAGCACTCTCTCCTCAAACCACCCCACTGCGCTCCCTCTATTGCGCCCCTCCCAAGGTGCAATATTCCTCACCGACCAGCAAAGAGATTTCCCTCTTCATCTCATTTCTCACGCGTACCCTCCATCTTATTTTCGAACAGTTAATCATTCGGGTCAGCTATGCGCTTGCCCTGAGATCTGTCGACAGGATTGGACACAAATTCTAAAAACAGTCAAACGAACAAAGATGGAACTGACCTCGATCAGTCCGGACCCGAGGCTCAGAGACGGTCTTGAAATTAATTTTACCGTACGATACATCAGGTTCACCTGGGAATAGAACAGTAAGGGACAGACACAGAGTAAAAATCCTTCCACACATTCCCATCGCACACACCCGGAGTCAGACTCAAAGTGAGTGTCCCTCCATGTGCTGTCATCACAGACTCTGGGTTCACACATGTGAAGTTCCCACCACCCGTCGCCTTAAGGATTCCCGAGGCCACACACAGAGTGAAACTCCCTCCAAAATGTACATCACACATTCCAGGTGTCAGACGCAGAGTGAAACTCCCTCCACACCGTCCCATCAAACACTCACGAGGACAGACACGCAGTGAATCTCTCTCCACACAGTCACGTCACACACTCTCGGGGTCACACACAGTGTAATACTCCCTCCACACCGTCCCATCACAGACTCTCGGGGTCAGACGCAGACAGAATCTCCCTCCACACCGTCCCATCACACACTCCCGGGGTCAGCTACAGAGTGAATCTGCCTCCGCATCGTCCCCTCACACAATCTCGGGGTCAGATACAGAGTGAAACTCCCTTAAACAGTCACGTCACACACTCCCGGGGTCAGACACAGAGTAAAATTCCCTTCACACTGTCCCATCACTCACTCCCGGGGTCAGACACGGACAGAATCTTCCTCCACTCCGTCCCATCACACACTCCCGGGGTCAGTTACAGAGTGAATCTGCCTCCGCACCGTCCCATCACACACACGCGGGGTCAGACACAGATTGAAGCTCCCTCCACACTGTCCCATCACAGACTCCTGGGATCAGGCACAGAGTGAAACTCCCCCCCTCCCTCCTTCTATCCTACTCACCTCGGGATAGAGACCGTGAGTCCGTTTTTGTGATCTTCACATTCATGTAAGTCTCCCTGTCGTCCATCCTGTTCGAGAATTTTCTGCGTTCTCAACTCTGAAAGGGGAAGCGACCGTTGTCAGAGGAATTCCGTATTAACTGGGGGTCAGACCGACACCAGCAAACACCAAATGAAGGGCTGATAAAGAGAGAGGCTGAGAGCAGCGGGAGGAAGTGCCGGGCAGGACGATGGTTGAAGGTGTGAGAGCGGGTGAGAGGTGTGTGGCGGGGGGAGGAGTTGTGAGAGAGGGGACAAAAAGGGGGAGGGGAGAATGAGAGAGATTTGGGGGAGTTCGAGAGAGAGAAATGGGTGACAGGGGACAGAAAAGGGGAGCGGAGAGAAAGAGGGGGAGGGCCAGATTTGGGAGAGAATGGATAAAGAGAGCGGGGAAACAACCCCGGATCCTTGAAGAGAAATTAGCCGACAGAGGGAGAAGTGAGAGGGCGAGCTGACGGGAAAAAAAAAAGAGAGAGCGAGAGAGAAAAGGGCATGGAGGGGGCGAAGAGCATGAGGGGGAGGAGAAAGAGTGCTACAGAGAGGGAGGTGGGATGCAGGGGAGGGACGATGGAGGGAGATAGAATGAGAAGGGCGGGAGAAGGGAGTGCAAGAAGATGATTAGAGAGAGATGCAATGAGTGAAGAAGGGGTAAATGATGGAGGGAGAAATGTCACTCATGCAGAGCATCTATTGCCCGGGAGAATTGTATCCCCAGGTACAAACACCCAACACCCACCGAAGCAAGCGAGCCCCCACCCCAGAGTGAAATGAACAAGTCTTCACAGTCTGTCTCTCTCTCTCTCTAATCTGCAACAGAAGAAGTCGCGAAAAACAGCTTGCTCTTTTCAGACTGTGCAGTGTTTAACAAAAAAAACGGGTATGTGGACATTGAAGTTTAAAGGAAACCAACGCACGCTGATCTGTACCTCCTGTTTGACTCTCATCTCCAATTAGAACATAACTTGGGCGTTATCAGTATTTCAGAGAAGTCTTGAAAGCGTGCGGCTACACTGACTGGTTCTTCATCAAGACAGCAAAACAACAACAGGGACGTCAACCCAAAAGAGGGTGTTCAGGAGCTCTCTCAAACACCGTCCATTACAATCTGTCTATCCCTTTCGCTTTCTGCATAAGTCACTGTCTCCCTATCTATCCCCATGAATGTACTTACCCCCCTTGAGTTTCGCAACTCTCTCCCGCTCTCTCTCTCTCTCTCTCTCTCTCTCTCTCGCTTCTCTCTCTCTCTCTCTCTCTCTCTCTCTCTCGCTCCCTCTCTCTCTCTCTCTCTCTCTCTCTCTGGACACCCTCTCGCCGTGTGCCTTTCCATCTCACTTCCCTCCTCACTAAGCCTTCTCTTCCTATCGCCACACCCTCTGAACAGCACTTTCACTCTGCGCATTCCCTACCGCGCACACTGAGCTTTCACCTCACGGAAATGTGACAGGGTCGTTTCCAGGAAAGGTGCCGCACGCTGAACAGCTGGGATCGGTTACATACTCCATTGGATGTAAGGGCGGAGGGGAAAGTAGAGGGGGGTGTTGGAAATGAGGGGGGTGTTGTTGGCGAAGGGTATAGTAGTGTGCGTGGCGATGTGCTACAGCGGCTGTGTGTGTGTGTGTGTGTGTGTGTGTGTGTGAGAGAGAGAAAGAGAGAGAGAGAGAGAGAGAGAGTTCCTCGGCATCGGCAGAACAAACACTGAAACACTCTCGGAGTCAGACACAAAGTGAAGCTCCCTCCACACCGTCTCATCACACTTACCCGGGGTCAGACACAGAGAAATGCTACCACTGCAGCGTCCCATCACACACTCTTGGGGTCAGACGCAGAATAAAGCTTCTTCCACCCCTACCCAGCACACACTCCCGGGGTGAGACGCAGAGCGAATCTCCCCTCCACACTGTCCCATCACACACTCCCGGGGTCAGACACAGAGTGAATCTCCCTCCAAACCGTCCCATCACACGCTGCCGAGGTCAGACACAGTGTGAAACTCCCTCCACACATTCACATCACGAACTCCCGGGTCAGACACAGAGTGAATCTCCCTCCACACCGTCCCATCACACACAATCCCGGGGCAGACACAGAGTGAATCTCCCTCCGCACCGTCCCATCAGACACTCCCGGGATCAGACACAGAGAGAATCTCCCTGCACACCGTCACATCACACACTTCCGGGGTCAGACACATAGTGAAACTCCCTCCATCCTGTCCCATTACCTATTCCTGGAGTGAGAAAGAGATTGGAAGTCCCTCCCTCCGTCTCCACCCCTCTCACTTCTCGATGGAGACCATGAGTCCGGTTTTACGAGTTGTACATTCACGTATGTCTCGCTGTCTCGGATTCTCTGCGTCTCTGAGCTCAGCGAAGGGAAGTAACTGTCGTTAAAGGCAGCCCGTGTTCACAGCGGAGTCAGACCGACAGAAACAAACACCAGATGAGCAGCTGATAAAGAGAGGAGCCGAGAGCGGGCGGAGGAAGTGCTGGGGTAGAGGGAGATTGAGGTTGAGAAAGGGGAGTATTCTTGAGCGATGAGAGGGGCGGGGTGAAGAATAGGAAGAGGACGGAGACTCAGAGGGAGGCGAGAGTGAGGGAAAGGCTAGGGCTTGGCGGAAAGGGGTGGAGTCTTGGAGAGAAATTAGAGGATAGAGTGAGGAAACAGAGCGCGAGCAGGAGAAACAGAGAGTAAGATTAAAAAAAAAAACGGACAAGGAGGGGGCCTAGGAAGAAAGGGAGAAGAGAAAGCGCTACAGAGAGGGAGGAAGGATGCAGGGAAGGGTCGATTGAGGGAGAAGGAATATAGAAGTTGGAATGACATAGGCAGAGAAGAAGGGAGAGAGAAAGCAATGGAAGAAGGGGAAGATACAGAGATGACGAGTGAACAAGGAAAGAAAGGCGGACGGATATTCTGTCACACACGCAGAGATTTTATTGTCCGGGAAATTTACAACGAACACCAACCCCCCCAGCCCCAACCTCCCGGTGATTCCTGGTTTGAGCGTCAGCGCTCCCATTGCTCTGCTTATCGCCGGGGCTTCAGACCCTCTGTGCTCCAGAAACCACGGCCCCGGGACAAACCCGCAACACCCACCGAAGTAAGCGAGCCCCTTCCCTCCGAGAAGACGTCAGAGCAATAGCTCGCCATTTTTAGACCGTGTAGTATTTAGCAAAAAAAAACCGGACGTTTAGATATTGAAGTTTGAACCAACGCATGCTGATCAGTATCTGAGGTTTCACACACTGCACCCATTGGAAAATAAGCAGGGGGTTTTCATTATTTCAAAGAAGTCTTGAAAGCGTGCGGTTACACTGACTGGGCGGTCATACAGACAGCAGAAAATAAAAAATAGCAGGGACGTCAGCCAAACAGACGGAGTCCAGGAGCTCTCTCAAAAAAATCCAATACTTGCTGTCTGTCATTTTCTCTCTCTGCTTCCCTGACTCTCCGCTCACTATCTCCCGATTTCTCTCCCATGAATGTCTCTAACCCGCTTCAATTTCGCTCCTCTCACCACCCCCCTCCTTTTTCCTCTTACCCCTCTCCGTCCTATGCCTTTCTATCTCACTGCCCTCCTCATGAAGCCTTCTCCTTTGTCTCCCCACCCTCTCTACCCTACCTTCTCCCTTCCCACTCTCCCCCGTTCACACTGAACGTTCACCGGACTGAAATGTGACCGGGACGTCTGTCCCGTTCACAGGAAAGGCGCCGCGCACTCGACAGCCGGATTAGTTACATCCTCCACAGTAAGTAAGGGGGGAGGTGAAAGGAAATGGGTGTGAGGGTAATAGATAAGAAGGTGGTGGTGCGGGAAGTGATGTGCTGGATCGGCTGTGTGTGTGTAATTGTATGTGTGTGTGTGTGTGAGTGTGTGTGTGAGAGAGAGAGAAGGAGAGAGAGAGAGAGCGAGCCCTCGGTACCGTCCGACCAACCGCACCCGCGGTCAGACACAAGTACAGCTCCCTGCAGACCGTCCCATCTCACAGTACTCAGGACAATACACAGAGTGAATCTCCCTCTGCACCGTCTCATCACACATTCCCGGCGTCAGACACAGAGTGAATCTCCCTCCACACCCTCCCATCACACACACCCAGGGTCAGACACAGAGTGAATCTCCCTCCACACCCTCCCATCGCACAGTCCTGTGTTCAGACACAGAGTGAAGCTTCCCCTGCATGGTGCCATCACAGACGCCCAGTGTCAGACACAGAGTCCAGCTCCGTCCACAACGTCCCATTACACTGTCCTTTGTTGAGACAGAGTGAATCTCACTCCACATTGTCCCGTTGCACATTGCCCGTGTCAGACACAGAGTGAAACTCCCTCCACCCTGTCCCATTACCCACTCCCGGGATCAGAAAGAGATTGAAACTCCCTCCCTTCGTCTCCGCCCCTCTCTCTTCTCGATGGAAACCATGCGTCCGTTTTTACGAGCTGCACATTCATGTCAGTCTCGCTGTCGTCAATCCTGTCTCGGATTCTCTGCGTCTCTGAGCTCAGCGAGGGGGAGGGGAAGAAACCGTTGTCAGAGGAAGCCCTTGTTGACAAGGGGATCAGATCGACACAAACCAACAGCACCGGAGCCGCTGATAAAGAGAGGAACCGAGAGCGGGCGGAGGAAGTGCGGGGGAATAGAGAGATTGAGGTTGAGAAAGGGGGTTATTCTGGAACAATGAGAGGGGCGGGGTGAGGAATAGGAAGAGTGTGGAGATTCAAAGGGAGGGGATAGTGAGGGAAAGGCTAGGGCTTGGCGGAAAGAGAGACGTGGGTTACAGGAGTCAGAAAGGGGGAGCGGAATGAAGGAAATGGAGGGCGTGAAGTGGGAGGGAATGGGGAGAGAGAAGGGTTAAAATAGGGAGGGTGGAGTCTTGGAGTAGGGGATAGAGTGAGAAAACAGAGGGCGAGCAGGAGAAACAGAGAGTAAGAATAAAAAAAACGGACAGGGAGGGAGCGAAGGAAGAAAGGCAGAAGAGAAAGCACCACAGAGAGAGAGGAGGGATGCAGGGAAGGGTCGATTGAGGGAGAAGGAATATAGAAACTGGAATGACATTGTACGAGAAGAAGGGAAAGAGAAAGCAATGGAAGAAGGGGAAGATTGAGGGATGACGACTGAACAAGGAGTGAAAGGCGGACGGATATGTTGTCACAGATGCAGAGACTTTATTGTCCGAGCCATTTGTACCGAACACCACCACCCCGCCAACCCCAACCTCCAGGTGATTGCTGGTTTGAGCGTCAGCGCTCCCATTGCTCTGCTTATCGCCGGGGCTTCAGACCCTCTGTGCTCCAGAAACCACGGCCCGGGGACAAATCAGCAACACCCACCGAAGTAAGTCAGCTTCTTCCATCCGAGAAGACGTCAGAGCAATAGTTTGCCATTTTAGACCGTGTAGTATTTAGCCAAAAAAGCGGACGTTTAGATATTGAAGTTTGAACCAACGCACGCTGATCAGTATCTGAAGTTTCACACACTGCACCGATTGGAACATTAGCGGGAGGTTTTCATTATTTCAAAGAAGTCTTGAAAGCGTGCGGTTACACTGACTGGGCGGTCATACAGACAACAGAAAATAAAAATAGCAGGGACGTCAGCCAAACAGACGGAGTCCAGGAGCTCTCTCAAAAACCCTCCATTACCTGCTGTCTGTCATTTTCTCTCTCTGCTTCCCTCACTCTCCGCTCACGATCTCCCGATTTCTCTCCCATGAATGTCTCAAACCCGCTTCAATTTCGCTCCTCTCGACAGCCCCCTCCTTTTCCCTCTTACCCCTCTCCCTCCTACGTCTTTCTATCTCACTGCCCTCCTCATGACGCCTTCTCTTTTGTCTCCCCATCCTCTCTACCCTAGTCTATAATGTTCACCGGACTGAAATGTGACCAGGCCATCAGTCCCGTTCACAGGAAAGGCGCCACGCACTCTACAGCCAGATTAGTTACATCCTCCACAGTAAGTAAGGGGGGAGGTGAAATGAAATGGGTGTGAGGGTAACAGCTAAGAGGGTGGTGGTACGGAAGGTGATGTGATGGATCGGCTGTGTGTGTGTGTGTGTGTGTGTGTGTAAAAGAGAGAGAGAGAGAGAGATAGAGAGCCCTCGGCCCTCGGCACCGTCCGACCAACCACACCCGGGTTCAGACGCAAGCACAGCTAAACGCAGACCGTCCCATCTCACAGTACTCCGGATCATACACAGAGTGAATCTCCCTCTGCACCGTCCCATCACACACTCCCGGCGACAGAGACAGAGTGAATCTCCCTCCAGACCATCCCATCACACACTCTGGGGTCAGACACAGAGTGAATCTCCCTCCACACTGTCCCATCACAAACTCCCGGGATCAGACTCAGAGTGAAGCTTCCTCCACAACGTCCCATCACACACTGCCGGGATCAGACATAGAGTGAATCTCCCTCAACACCGTCCCATCACACACTCCTGAGATCAGACACAGAGTGAAGCTCCCTCCACACCGTCCCATCACACACTCAGGGGATCAGACACAGAGTGAATCTCCCTCCACACTGTCCCATCACACACTCCCGGGGTCAGACACAGAGTGAATCTCCTTCCACACCGTCCCATCACACTCTCCCGGGGTCAGACACACAGAGTGAATCTCCCTCCACACCGTCCCATCACACACTCCCGGGGTCAGACACAGAGGGAATCTCCCGCAACACCGTCCAATCACACACTCCCGGGGTCAGACACAGAGTGAATCTCCCTCCGCACCATCCCAGCACACGTTCCCGGGTGAGACACAAAGCGGCCCCGGGGGTCAAACACAGAGTGAATCTCCCTCTACACCATCCCATCACACACTCCCGGGGTCAGACACAGAGTAAATCTCCCTCCACACCGTTCCATCAAACACCCCCGAGGTCAGACACGTAGAGAATCTCTATCCACACCGTCCCATCGATAACTTCCGAGATCAGACACATAGTAAAACTCCCTTCACACCGTCCAATCACAGACTCCCGTGATGAAACTCAGAATGAAGCTCCCTCCACACCGTCCCATTACACACTCATGAGGTCTGACATGGAGCGAAGCTCCCTCAACACCATCCCATCACTGACACCCGAGTTCAGACACAGACTGAAGTTCCTTCCACACCTTCCCATCACATACTTCCGGGGTCAGACACAGAGTGAATCTCCCTCCACCTCGTCTCATCACACGCTCCCGGGGTGAGACACAGAGTGAATCTTCGTTCCCACCGACCTAGCACACACTCCCGGGTGAGACACAAAGTGGATCTCCCTCCACACCGTCCCATCACACGCTCCCGTGGTCAGACTCAGAGTGGAGCCCCTTCCACACCGTCGCATCACACACACCCGGGCTCGGACGGGGAGGAAAACTCCCTCCACACAGTCACGTCACACACTCCCGTGGTCAGACACAGAGTAAAACTCCCTCCTCACCGTCCCATCTTACACTCCCGGGGTCAGGCACAGACATAACCTCCCTCCACACAGTCAAATCACACACACCTGAGCTCAGACACAAACATTGAAACTCCCTCCATCCCTCCTTCTGCCCCACTCACCTCGGGATGGAGTCCGTGAGTCCGTTTTTGTGATCTTCACATTCATGTATGTCTCCCTGTCGTCCATCCCGTTGAGAATTTTCTGAGTTCTCAGCTCTGATAGGGTAAGCGACCGTTGTCAGAGAAAGCCCGGGTTTACAGGGGGTCAGACCGACACCAGCAAACACCAGATGAAGGGATAATAAAGAGAGAGGCCAGGAGCAGGGACCGGATGTGCCGGGCAGGACGAAGGTTGAAGGTGTGAGAGCGGGTGTTCTCGAGAGTTGTCAGTGGCGGGGGGAGGAGTTGGGAGAGAAGGGAGAAAGAGGGGGAGGGAAGAATGAGAGAGATTTGGGGGAGTTCGAGAGAATGAACTGGGTGACAGGGGACTATAAAAGTGGAGGGAAAAGAAAGAGGGGGAGGGTCGTATGTGGGAGAGAATGGGTAAAGAGAGGGGGGGGGAAAGCCCGGGATATTTGAAGAGAAATTCGCGGACAGAGGGAATAATGTGAGGGTGAGCTGACGGGTAAAGAAGGGAGAAAGCGAGAGAGAAAAGGGCATGGAGGGGGCGAAGAACATGGGAGGGAGGAGAGAGAGTGCCACAGAGAGGGAGGTGGGATGCAGGGGAGGGACGATGGAGGGAGATAGAATGAGAAGGGCGGGAGAAGGGAGTGCAAGAAGATGATTAGAGAGAATTGCAATGAGTGAAGAAGGAGCAAATGACGGAGATGTATATGTCAGTCATACAGAACACCTATTATCCGGGAGAATTGTATCCCCAGGTACAAACACCCAACACCCAACCAAGCAAGCGAACCTCCACCCCCGAGTGAAATAACTCCTCACAGTCTGTCTCTCTCTCTCTCTCTCTCTCTCTCTCTCTCTCTCTCTCTCTCTCTCTCTCTCTCTCTCTCTCTCTCTCTCTCTCTCTCTCTCTCTCTCTCTCTCTCTCTCTCTGTCTCCAATCTGCACCAAATTTACACCGGAGAGGTCGCGGAAAACAGATTGCCATTTTTAGACTGTGCAGTGTTTAACAACAAAAAAAAAAAGAACGGGTATGTGGACATTGAAGTTTACAGGAAACCATTCGCACGCTGATCTGTACCTACGGTTTGACTCTCATTTCCAATTAGAATATAAGTTGGGGGTTATCAGTATTTGAGAGAAGTCTTGAAAGCGTGCGGCTACTCTGACTGGTTCTTCATGAAGACAGCAAAACAATAACAGGGACGTCAACCCAAAAGAGGGATTTCAGGAGCTCTCTCAAACACCCTCCATGACCTTCTGTCTATCCCTTTCGCTCTCTGCAAAAGTCACTGCCTCCCCATCTATCCCCATGAATGTACCTATTCCGCTTGAGTTTCACACTCTCTCGCTCTCCCTCCCTCTCTCTACCCCTCTGGCCGTGTACCTTTCAATCTCACTTCCCTCCTCACTAAGCCTTCTCTTTCTGTCCCCACACTCACTGAACACAACCTTCACTCTGCCCTTTCACGTCCGCGCACACAGAGAGGGAAAAAGAAGCGGGATGTTGGAAATGAGGGGTGTGTGGAGTATTTGGCGAAGGGGCTGGTAGTGTGCGTGGCGACGTGCTGGAGCAGCTGTGTGTGTGTGCGTGTGTATATGTGTGAGTGAGAGAGAGGGAGACAGAGAGAGAGAGAGAGAGAGAGAGAGAGAGAGAGAGAGAGAGAGAGAGAGAGAGAGAGAGAGAGAGAGAGAGAGAGAAGAGAGATGTACCTCGGCATCGGCAGAATGAACAGTCAAACACTCTCCCGGAGTCAGACATAGTGAATCTCTCTCCAAACCGTCTCATCACACACTCCGGGGGTGAGACACGGAGTGAATCTCTCTCCACACCTTCGCATCACACACTCCCCGGGTCAGACACAGAGCGAAGCTCCCTCCAAGGGAAATGAGAGTCATACCGTAGATACCGATCAGTGTGCGTTGGTTTCTTGTAAACTTCAATGTCCACATAGCCATTTTGTTCGTTGAACATTCAATAGTCTATGAAGGGCAATCTGTTCTTCGCGACTTCCTCTGCTGTAAACTTGGTGCATCACACACTCACGTAGTTAGACAGAGAGAGAATTTCCCTCCACGCCATTCCATCACACACTGCCGAGGTCAGACACAGAGTGAAGCTCCCTCCACACTGTCCCATCACGAACTCCCGGGAACAGAGACAGAGTGAAGCTCACGGCACACCGTCCCATCACACAATTCCGGGCAGAGTGAAACTCCCTCCGCACTTTCCCATCACACACTCACAAAGACACACAGAGAGAAGCTCCCTCCACGCCGCTCCGTCAGGCACTCCCGGCTCCAGACACAGAGTGAATCTCTCTCCGCACCGTCACATCACACACTGCCGGGGTCAGACACAGAGTGAATCTCCCCCCGCACCGTCCCATCACACACTCCCGGGGTCAGGCACAGTGTGAAGCTCCCTCCATCGAACAATAGATCCATAGAACATTAGAGCACAGAAACAGGGCTTTTGACCCTTCTTGGCTCTGCCGGACCATTTTTATGCCTGGTCCCACTGATCTGCATCTGGACCATATCCCTCCATACACCTCTCATCCATGTACCATCCCAAGTTTATCTTAAAAGTTAAAAGTGTAACCGCATTTACCACTTCATCTGGCAGCTCATTCCACACTCCCACCTCCTCTGTGTGAAGAAGCCCCTCCCCGCAATGTTCCCTTTAAACTCTTCCCCCTTCCCACAACACATATCGTCTGTTTTTTTTTCTCCCCTAGCCTCAGTGATAAAAGCCTGCTTGCAGTCACTCTATCTATACCCATCATAATGTTAGATTCCTCTATCAAATCTCCCCTTTTTCTGCGCACAGAGAATAGTGTCCCAGCCTATTCAACCTTTCTCTGAAACTCAGTTTCTCAAGTCCCGGCAGCATCTTCGTAAACCTTCTCTGCACTCGTTCAACCTTATTAATGACCTTCTTGTAATTAGGTGATCAAAACTGCACACTATACTCCAAATGCGGCCTCACCAATGTCTTATACAACCTCACCATAACAGTCCAACTCCTGTGCTCAGTACTTTGATTTACAAAGGGCAATGCACCATTAGGTATCTTTACTACCCTATCTACCTGTCCCACAAATTTTAGGGATTTTTGGATATATATTCCCAGATCCGAGATTATCACCCTCGAGATCTTGCTGTTTAACTTCCTACCAAGCTCTCGATACTCACTCTTCAGGACCTCTTCGCTGTTTCCTCCTACGTCATTGGCACCATAATATCTGGCTGATCACCCCCCCATTTCAGAATGCTATGCAGGCGATCAGAGACATTCCTGAACATGGCTTCCAAGAGGCATCAAACCATCCCGGAGTCCCTGCCACGGCCACAGAATCTCCTGTCTGTACCTCTAACTATCGAGTCCCCTATCACTACCGCTCTCCTCTTCTTCCACCCTCCTTTCTGCACTGCAGAACCAGACTCAGTGCCAGAGATCCGGCTGTCGCAGCTTGTCCCAGGTAAGTCAACAAATCGGTATACAAACGTTTGTACTTGTTGTTGGGGGAAATGACCACAGGGGAACCCTGCGCTTCCTGTCCTTTCCCCCTCCCTCGCCTGACGGTAACCAATTTCCTGCGCACTGCTCCTTTGGCGTGACTACCTTCCTGAAGCTTCTGTCTATAAACACCTCATTCTCCCGAATGATCCGGAGGTCGTCCAGTTCCGTAATCCGGTTTGTTTAGGAGCTGTAGCTGGATGCAATTCTTTCAGGTGTCGTTGTCAGGGACACCAGAGGTCACCCTGACTTTCCACATCCTGCAGGAGGAGCATTCCAACATCCTGCCTGACATTCTCTCTAAACATGCTAGTTAAAAAAGAAATCTAATGAGATAAAAAAACAACAACAACAACAACAACAACAACAACAACAACTTACCTGAACCTCCCCTCGCCTCTGCCTGTTCTCGTCGAAGCCTGTTGAGCCAAAGCCGTCTAACTCTGACTCAGTCCACTCCGACGATGGAAGCTACGAAGATGGCCGCTTCGCTAGACGAAACTTCTTTTAAAACGCGCTCGCTGACCGGCTGTCTTCAGCTCTTCCGCTCCCAAATGGCTGGCCCTTTAAAAAAACGGAAAAACCTGCGAATCCTTTCTATCTCAGATCTGACAACAGCCACTTCAATCAGTGTATCTATCCCGCTTCAATATCGCTTCATTCTCCAGCTCCCTGCCTCACTCTGCTCTCTCTCCGGATCCCTTTCAATCTCACCGCCCTCCTCACGAAACATTCTCTTTCTATCTCTCCACACGCTCTACCCTCCTTTATCCCTTCCCACTCTCTGCCGCTCACAGTAAACGTTCACCGTACTGAAATGTGACCAGGCCGTCTGTCCCGTTCCCAGGAGAGGCGCCGCCCACTGGGCAGCCGGATTGGTTATATCCTCCACAGTAAGTAAGGTGGAGCTGAGAGGAAATGGGGCTACGGAAATAAACGCGGAGAGCGTCGTGACTAAGGGGGCGGTGGTGCGGGAGGCGATGTGCTGCAGCGGCTTTATGGGTGTGTGTGTGTGTGTGTGTGTGTGTGTGTGTGTGTGTGTGTGTGTGTGTGTGTGTGTGTGTGTGTCTGTGTGTGCGTGAGAGAGAGCGAGAGGGAGAGAGAGAGAGAGCCCCTGCACCGTGCGAACAACAGTCCCGTGGTCAGACACAGAGTGAAGCTCCCTGCAGCCCGTCCAATCACGCACTCACGGGTTCAGACACAGAGTGAATCTCCCTCGACACCATCTCATCACAAACTTCCAGGGTCAGACACATAACGAAGCTCCCTCCACACCGTCCCATCACACAGTCTTGTGTTCAGACTCAGGGCGAAGCTCCCTCTGCATGGTGCCATCACACATGCCCAGGGTCAGACACAGAGTTCTGTTCCGTCCACACCGTCCTATCACACCGTCCTTTCCTGGGACAGAGTAAACCTCACTCCACCCTGTCCCAGTACCCATTCCTGGGGACAGAAAGAGATTGAAATTCCTTTCCTCCGTCTCCGCCCCTCTCTCTTCTCGATGGAAACCATGCGTCCAGTTTTACAAGCTGCATATTCATGTAGATCTCGCTGTCGTTAATCCTGTCTCGGATTCTCTGCGTCTCTGAGCGCAGCGAGGGGAAGCAACTGTCGTCAGAGGCAGCCTGTGTTGACAGCGGAGTCAGACCGACCGAACAAACACCAGATGAGCAAATGATAAAGAGAGGAGCCGAGAGCAGGGGAGGAAGTGCTGGGGAAGAGGGAGATTAAGGTTGAGAGAGGGGGTTATTCTGGAGCGATGAGAGTGGCGGAGTAAAAATAGGAAGAGTGTGGAGATTCAGAGGGAGGCGAGAGTGAGGGAAAGGCTAGGGCTTGGCGGAAAGAGAGACGTGGGTTACAGGAGTCAGAAAGGGGGAGCGGAATGAAAGAAATGGAGGGCGAGAATTGGGAAGGAACAGGGAGAGAGAGGGGCTAAAATAGGGAGGGGTGGAGTCTTGGAGAGAAATTAGAGGATAGAGTGAGAAAACAGAGCGCCAGCAGGAGAAACAGAGAGTGAGAATTAAAAAAAAACGGGCAGGGAGGGGCCGAAGGAAGAAAGGGAGAAGAGAAAGCGCTACAGAGAGAGAGGAGGGATGCAGGGAAGGGTCGATTGAGGGAGAAGGAATATAGAAGTTGGAATGACATCGGAAGAGAAGAAGGGAGAGAGAAAGCAATGGAAAAAGGGGAAGATTGAGGGATGATGAGTGAACAAGGAAAGAAAGGCGGACGGATATGTTGTCACGGACGCAGAGACTTCATTGTCCGAGAGATTGGTACCGAACACCACCCCCCACAACCCCAACCTCCCGGTGATTCCTGGTTTGAGCGTCAGGGCTCCCATTGCTCTGCTTATCGCCGGGGCTTCAGACCCTCTGTGCTCCAGAAACCACGGCCCCGGGACAAACCCGCAACACCCACCGAAGTAAGCCAGCCCCTTCCCTCCGAGAAGACGTCAGAGCAATAGTTTGCCATTTTTAGACCGTGTAGTATTTAGCAAAAACAGCGGACGTTTAGATATTGAAGTTTGAACCAACGCACGCTGATCGGTATCTGAAGTTTCACACACTGCACCCATTGGAACATTAGCGGGGGGTTTTCATTATTTCAAAGAAGTCTTGAAAGCGTGCGGTTACACTGACTGGGCGGTCAAACAGACAGCAGAAAATAAAAATAGCAGGTACGTCAGCCAAACAGACGGAGCCCAGGAGCTCTCTCAAAAACCCTCCATGACCTGCTGTCTGTCATTTTCTCTCTCTGCGTCCCTCACTCTCCGCTCACTATCTCCCGATTTCTCTCCCAGGAATGTCACTAACCCGCTTCAATTTCGCTCCTCTCCCCAGCCCCCTCCTTTTTTCCGCTTACACCTCTCCCTCCTATGCCTTTCTATCTCACTGCCCTTCTCATGACGCCTTCTCGTGTGTCTCCCCACCCTCTCTACCCTACTTTCTCCCTTCCCACCTTCCCGCTCACAGTGAAAATTCACCGGGCTGAAATGTGGCCGGGCCGTCAGTCTCGATCACAGGAAAGGGGCCGCCCACTGGACAGCCGGGTTAGTTACATCCTCCACAGTAAGTAAGGGGGGAGGTGGAATTAAATGGGTATGGGGGTAATAGCTAAGAGGGTGGTGGCGCGGGAGATCGGCTGTGTGAGAAAGTGAGAGAGAGAGAGAGAGAGAGAGAGAGCGTGTGTGTGTGTGTGTGTGTGTGTGTGTGTGTGTGTGTGTGTGAGAGAGAGAGAGAGAGAGAGAGAGAGAGTGGTGAGAGAGACAGAGAGCCCTCGGCACCGTCCGACCAACCGCACCCGGGGTCAGACACAAGTACAGCTCCCTGCAGACCATCCCATCTCGCAGTACTCAGAATCATACACAGAGTGAATCCCCCACTGCACTGTCCCATCACACACTCCCGGCCTCAGACACAGAGTGAATCTCCCTCCACACCAGCCCATCACACACTCCCGTGGTCAGACACAGAGTGATTCTCCCTCTCACAGTCCCATGACACATACCCAGCGTCAGAGACAGATGGAAGCGCCCTCCACACCGTCCCGGCTCACAACCTGTGCTCAGACACAGAGTGAAGCTCTCTCCCCACAGTTCCATAACACAACAACGGATCCAGAAACTGAAAGAATCTCCCTACTTACTCCTTCTCTCCCCTTTTCAGCACTCACCATCACTTCAGTCTTTCTGTAGCCTCTAATTGCGTGCCTGTCTCAGAGATAATATCGGCTTGTGACTCGACGTAGAACTGAGGAGGGAGGAGGAGGAGAGGAAGGGCTGTGAGTGGCTGGTGAGTTTGCTGCACTGGGCGGAACTGGTGTGAAACCACACGACCGGCTTGTACATACAGAGACGTAGTGATGCTCAGTACCGAGCGAGCGATATCCGGTAGAAGTGGCAAAACTAGCACCAACGGTGTGGAGGGAGATTCAGTCTGTGTCTGACCACGGGCGTGTGTGTTGGGACGGAGTGGAGGGAGATTCACTCTGTGTCTGACCACGGGCGTGTGTGTTGGGACGGAGTGGAGGGAGATTCACTCGGTGCCTGATCCCGGGAGTATGTGATGGGACGGTATGGAGGGAGCTTCACTCTGTGTCTGACCCCGGGCGTGTGTGTTGGGACGGAGTGGAGGGAGCTTCACTCTGTGTCTGACCACGGGCGTGCGTGATGAGTTGGTGTGGAGGGAGATTCACTCTGTGTCTGACAGCGGGAGTTTGTGATGGGAAAGTGTGGAGGGAGATTCAGTCTGTTGTGAATATATCTTCTGTGTATCTGACTCGTTACTCTTCCTCTTTTGATTTTATTCCCAGACGCTTTCAATCAGAGTTTGAAAAATGTTGCTTCGCCACATCGCCTGCTCTGGAAAATATGAACAAGGAACGGTGAATCTCTCTCCGCACCGGCCATTGCATTCGCCGGTAGTCAGACACTGAATGGGGAACCCTTCACACCGACCCGTCACACATTTCTGGGATCAGTTGTAAAGAGAGGATCCCTCCGAATCGACCAATCAAACCGACTCGCCGGGTCAGAGACAGAGTGAAGCTCCCTATGTACTGTTCCATCAAATAATCCTGATGTCAGACATTCAGAAAAGTTCCCAACACACTCACCCAAAACACATTACCCGGATAACACAGAGAGTGAAGATCCTAAAACACAGTCCCAGAACATAATAATAATAATAAAAACTGCGCTAGTACACAGATTAAAGTTGTTTTCATACCGACCCATCAAAAAATGAAAGGGGGCAGACTCAGAGCGATGCTCCCTACACACCATCCCATCACAGACTCCCAGGGTAAGACACAGAGTGACACACTCTCTCCACGGTCAGAAACACACTTCAGGAATCAGTCAAGGCGTGAATCTCTCTGACTACTGTCTCATCACGCACTCCCGCGGTCAGACACATCGTGAATCTGGATCCATACCGTCCAATCAGGCATTCCCGGAGTGAGACACAGAGTGAAGCTGTGTTGCTCCGTCTCACAGCCCAGTGGTCAGACAGGTAGTGAATCCCCCTCCAGGCAACCCCGTCATGGACTCAACGGGTCAAACACAGAGTGACTCTCCCTCCGTACCTTCTCCCACACACTCCCGATGTTAATCAAAAACTGACGCTTCCTCTCGCTATGCCTGTCCTGTGATGATCACGGGTTAAAGAGGAGGATGGTACCTCAGCTCTTCTGCTGGTCAACAATTCACAGACTTGAGCCTTGATACAGTTGACAGATCGTAGCGGGGGGAGGGTTGTGGGGGAGGGAGTGGATCAAGGGTTATAGGGAGTTTTTGAGGGAGGTAGTGACAGAGACGGGAGGGGTGCAGTGGAGTTAGGATGTGATAAACTGGGAGAAGATTAGTAGACTACAGGGTTGAGAGAAACGCGGAGTAATTTGAAGAGGAAGTGAGTTACAGGGACAGGGAGGGCGTGTCGGTGTGTCGGGGTAAGATGAGGAGCGGGTTCATCTCACGGTGAGATATGTGTCGGTGCCACGGTGTGATGTGTGAAACTGTCATCGTAAGTGGTCGTACCCTGTCCCGTTGAGGATTGTGAGGCAATCTCCGTACCATCCCGTGACACACCCTCCGTACCATCCGGTCGCACACTCCCAGAACCTGACACAGTGTGAAGCTCCCGCTACATAACACAGACCCAGGGGTCAGATACAGTGCCGCTCCTTCCACACTGTCCCATCACGCACTGCCGGGGTCAGACGCAGAGTGAAGCGCCCTCCACACCGCCCGTTCATAGACTCCCGGGGTCAGACACAGAGTGATGCTCCCTCCACACCGTCCCATCAGACACTCCCAGGCTCAGACACAGAGTGAATCTCCCTCCACACCGTCCCATCACACACTCCCGGGGTCAGACACAGAGTGAATCTCCCTCCGCACCGTCCCAACACACACTCCCGGGGTCAGACACAGAGTGAATCTCCCTCCACACCGTCCCATCACACACTCCCGGGGTCAGACACAGAGTGAATCTCCCTCCACACCGTCCCATCACATACTCCCAGGCTCAGACGCAGAGTGAATCTCCCTCCACATAGTCCCGTCACACACTCCCGGGGTCAGACACTCAGTGAAGCTCCGTGCAGATCATCCCACCACTCACTTGCGGGGTCAGTCAAGCAATTAAGCTCCCTGAATATTTTGCCATCACGCTCCCGGAGTCAGAAATGTGATGTACCCCCTGCACTATTGCAACACACTGTACTGGAGTCAGAACAGTTGCGCAGCTCTCTCCCTCCTCCCATCTCCCCGCTCACCAATTCCCCGCACAACGGCTTTCCAGTTGTCTCGAATTGTGTGTCTCTCGGAGATGGTGTTTGTGTGTGGTGACGGGTGGTGTGCTGCGGGAAGAGGAGGGTAAGGGCGGAGAGAGGAGGCCAGGGAAAGGGTGGTGAGGTTGCAGCCACTATCAACTGGAGTAGAAGCACTCCACCAGCCAGTGCATGCAGCTTTGTGGAGAGACTCAGAACCTGGTGATAGATATCCGGGTGAAGGGCGGCCTACGTCAGAAGTCAAATCTCCCTCACACTCTCCACAATTGTCTGTGATCACAGAAAGGGAGACATGTGCAGTGGCGACTGAGTTGGGGAAGTCTCTAGAGGATGCAGCCGGTCACGGAGACGGGGTGTGCCGTAGGGAAGGTAGGGAATGACGGGGAGTAGTGCAGGAGAGTGAGAGGTTGTCGCAGAAGGGGAGGGGTTTTGAAAAGGGAGGGAGTTATGCATACAGGGAGGAGTGTGTCCGTGCTACGGTGAACCGCCTAAATCTGTGTCGGTATCGTTGATATGGTGGATTCCTGTTATGGTGCAGGACGTGTCGGTGTGCCGAAGAGGGGCGTGTTCCTGTCACGGGGAGGGTTGTGTCGGTGTCACCGAAACACTGTAAAGAGACCTTGAGTGTCACGGTGAGTGTTGTTTGTCTCGTTCACAGCGTCTGAGCTCTTTTGTGGCTTTTCCCTGTGTACGTCAATAGATCGTCAAATTCCTTGATTTGCCAAACCTCCTGCTCCTCCCATAGAGGGCAATGGTAACCCCAGGTAATTTCTCAGGTAAGGTCATGTTCGAAACGGCCTTGTGATCTGAAGGGCCTGTTTTCTACGTTTCTAACGATGGGTTGAAATCTCTTTCTGCTGTTTCGGCAGATCAAAAAACGTGGATCACAGAAGAGAACAGACCCTTCGGCTCATGAAGTCGTGATATTCCAATTAAACTTAATCCGTTCTGCCGACACAACGCCCGTCTCTCATAATTCCCTGCACACCCACGTGCCTGTTAAGAAGCCTCTTAAACGCCTTTATGACCCTCCCTCCACCACCAGCGCTGGCAGCACGTTCCAATCACAACCCACTCTCTGTGACAACAGAAACTTGCCAAACTCCTCTCCCTTGAAATTACCCGCTCTCACCTCTGTTATTCGACATTTCCATCCTCGGGCTAAAAATACCTGTTATCTGCTCTGTCTGTGTCTCTCGTAATGATATAAACAACTGTAGCTGCTCCCTCAGACTGCCCCGCTACAGAGAAAAGAAACGGAAAAATTCCGAGCTCTACTTATAGGTTTTGCTCTCTATGTTGAAATGCCATGCTCCCAGGCGTTGGTCCCTGCCATCAGCTCATCTGGCTTTAGGACGCTACTTTCTGTATTGAAATGTACGCAGCTCCGAACATGAGTCCCAACAGGCTCAGCCTTTTGCTTTCTGACTTTGTCCCATTAACCACTCCACTGCATGATATGCCATTCTGGTTTTCATTCCCCTGTAACTCTAGAATAAACCCCACCACTCCCTATTTTAATAGCAAACTTCCCGTTTGGATATTAGTTCCATTCCAGTTCAGGCGCACAGACTCCCCGGTGGGTGGTATCTGTCATCTGTGAAGTAGGGGACCGTACACAATTCTGATTTGATGGAGACATACGTGATAGTGCGGAGGAACATCTGGAGAAACTTCTGATATTCCCGCTTCGCTGTCGCTGCTACTGTGTGGTAACCGGAATCTCCGGAGCAGAAGGCCTGATCCACGGCTTTGCGTGTTTCAGCGGCCGGGGCGAGGTCGAAGGCGCTCGGCAGAGGATGGCGCTCGGGAGGTTGTATCGGAGAGGCTAGTCGGAGGCACGAAGTTTTCGGATGGACGGACTCCGTGTCGGCTGTGGTCGGCTGCTTCCAAGGCATCGGCAGTTGACGGTGCCTGGAGGTTTATAGCAGGGAGTTTCTCTATCGGGGAATCGGGAGTCGATCGACTCGTGGTCTTTGAGATTTTTTTTTTAACCGTGCCCATGGTCTGTTCTTTATCAATTCATGGTTTTGCTTTGCACTGCAGTAACTATATGTTATAATTATGTGGTTCTGTCAGTGTTAGTCTTTGGTTTGTCCTGTTTTCTGTAATATCACTCTGGAGAAACTTTGTATCATTTCCTCATGTATGCATGCATTTCTAAATGACAATAAGAGAGGACTGAGCGCTCTCATAATCTAAAACTGAAAGAGGAAATGCTAGAGGAAATTAAGGGGCTGACACAATGGAGGCGGTGTTGCGCGGCCTCCAGGCAAGAGTCTGTGACGCCCCCTAGTGTTCGTTCGGCAGAACAAGCTTTATTGCCTTGGATTATAGATTTTGGTGGCATTCAAAGTCCCCTGGGTCTCAAGAAGCTGCATAGATGCATATATACGAGTATGTGTGTTGGTATTGTGTTTTGCAGCTTTGTCCTGGCTGTATTCACGGGAGTTCATGTATGATGGAATTACAATTAAACTTAAATTGAAATCAATTGAACTGAAATGCAAACGTCTCGTCTGCAGAGGTCGCACCTTCCTTGAAATAGAGCCCAACGATCCACATATCGGAAGCCTTCGTTCCGACGCTAAGTCCATAATCCCGTGTTAATGTCAATGTTCTTTCTATTTCTAGCCACATCTGCACATGAATAACTTCTCAGAACAGCCTCTCTGCTCCTACCGATAGTAGTGAGGAACGCTGAGGCTGTTTACAAGAAGGGTCAGAGCCGTTTCTATTTCCTGAGGAGACTGAGGTCCTTTAACATCTGCCGGACGATGCTGAGGATGTTCTGCGAGTCTGTGGTAGCCAGTGTGATCATGTTTGCTGTTTTGTGCTGGGGCAGCAGGCTGAGGGTAGCAGGCACCAACAGAATCAACAAACTCTTTCATAAGGCCAGTGATGTTGTGGGGATGGAACTGGACTTTCTGGCCGTGGTGTCCGAAAAGCGGATGCTGTCCAAGTTGCATGCCGTCTTGGACAATGTCTCCCATCCACTACATAATGTACTGGTTGTGCACAGGAGTACATTCAGCCAGAGACTCATTCCACCGAGATGCAACACAGAGCGTCAGAGGAGTTCATTCCTGCCTATGGGCATCAAACTTTACAACTCCTCCCTTGCAGGGCCAGACACCCTGAGCCAATAGGCTGGTCCTGGAATTATTTCCTGGCATAATTTACATATTACTATTTAACTATTTATGGTTTTATTACTATTTAATTATTCATAGTGCAACTGTAACGATAACCAAAGATGACTATATGACTACTGTCACCAATAACGGCAACATACCAACGAGGAATCTCGTCCTGGTCCTCAGAACCTCTTTTCGGTTCCGTAACCAAGAAAACCCTATCGCTACAGCTCGTCACATCTCCACCATCCCACAATCTATTCCCTTCTGAGCCACAGAACTACACTCAGTGTCAGAGACATGACCCGTGTGATTTTCCTCTGCTTGCTCCTCTCTCCTCCCATCCAGAAGTATCCAGGCTGTTATACCTGTCAAAGAAAGGGTTGGCCAAAAGGAGCCACAAGGAGCCTCTGCACAGGAAATGACAGTGGAGTGGTTATTGGGCCAGATGTTGTTATGACCTTAGACAACGTCAGGAAGCAAAAGGTTGAGCCTGCTGGGTCTCATGTTCTGAGCTGAGTGCGTTTCAATGCAGAAGTATTGTACGAAAGGCAGATGAGCTCAGGGCAGGGTCTGCGACGGGAATTATGATATTGTAGACCTTAGTAACACGAGGTTGCAGAACCGGCGGAACACTCAACATTCCGTGTTACAGTTGTATTAGTCGTGATGAAGCGGAAACAATTCAAGGGTGAGGGCTGTTTTTCTAGTCACATTCGCTTCATTGACAAAAACAGCGAGAGAGGGTTTCAAGTGGCTCTTTTACAGGGACGTGTGTGTACAGGGTATGCAGAGAGCTGGATGTTGTGCAGGCAGAAGTGATTTAGTTGAATTGGTATATCACAACGTTTCGGCCCGATGCGTCTGTTCTGTTCGGCAATTTACGTCCTCTGTTCTGTACGGGAGCAAAGAGTGATTTGAAGTCATTGCGTAGGAAGGGTAAAGGGTGGTGTAGCTCAAGGATTTTTACGATAGATTGCGAAAAAAGCGAACGGCCACTTCACAGGTTGCATCGGCAGTGAACGAGCCACACAGCCTTCACCGTGGCGCGGACACAGCCCTCAACGGGATCCTGAGTGACCCATTATGGTTACAGTGACACGCACCTCACCGTGACACCGACATCCCTCGCAGTGAAAACAACGCGCCCCTCATCGTGACACGTTAATATCGACGCCATGCACCGTGATACGGACACACTCCTCCCCGTCTCCATAACCCCCTCCAGATACCCTCCCAGTTTCTGTCAAAATGTCACTCTGCTACTCTCCTCCCCGTCACTGTCACACACACCCTCGTCTCCGTCACCCTCTTCCCTTCCAAGCTGCCCCGTCTCCGTGACCCATTCCTCCCCTGCAGACTTCCAAGTCTCCTTCATCCCTTAACTCACCGTGGACCCTTCCGTCTCCGTGACCAACAACAATCCATGCAGGCCTCCACGTCTCAGTGGCTTTCCCCCACTGTCAAATCTCTCTCTTGATGTTCACAGTTAATTGCGGGGAGAATGGAATCTGCCAGAGGTTATCAAATCTTTCGCTTTTGAGCCCCTGCAGAGATCTAAATGCACAGCCAGGATAGGTCGAAGTCAGCATGGATTTACGAAGGGGAAATCGTGCTTGACTAATCTTCCGGATTTTTTTGAGAATGTAATTATGAAAATGGACAAGGCAGAGCCAGTGGATGCAGTGTACCTGGACTTTCAGAAAGCCTTTGATAAAGTCCCACATAGGAGATTAGTGGGCAAAATTAGGGCACGTGGTTTTGAGGGCAGAGCACTGACATGGAAATTGCCTGGCTGACAGAAACAAAGAGTAGCGATTAACGAGTCCCTTTCGGAATGGCAGGCCGTGACCAGTGGGGTACCGCAGGGTTCAGTGCTGGGACCGCAGCTGTTTACGATATATATTAATGATTTAGATGAGGGAATTAAAAGTAGCATTAGCACATTTGCCAATGACACAAAGCTGGGTGGCAGTGTGAAATGTGAGGAGGATATTATGAGAATGCAGGGTGACTTGGACAGGCTGAGTGAGTGGGCAGATGCATGGCAGATGCAGTTTAATGTGGATAAATGTGAGGTTATCCACTTCGGTGGTATGAACAGGAAGGCAGATTATTACTTAAATGGAGTCAAGTTAGGAAAAGGAGAAGTACAACGAGATCTAGGTGTTCTTGTACATCAGTCACTGAAAGCAAGCATGAAAGTACAGCAGGCAGTGTAGCAAGCTAATGGCATGCTGGCCTTCATAACAAGGGGAATTGAGTATAAGAGCAAAGAGGTCCTTCTGCAGCTGTACAGGGCCCCGGTGAGACCACACCAGGAGTACTGTGTGCAGTTTTGGTCTCCAAATTTGAGGAAGGACATTCTTGCTATTGAGGGAGTGCAGCGTAGATTCACAAGGTTTATTTCCGGGATGGCGGGACTGTCATATGTCGAAAGATTGGAGCGACTGGGCTTGTATACTCTGGAATTTAGAAGGCTGACAGGGGATCTTATTGAAACATATAAGATTATTAAGGGATTGGACACGCTGGAGATAGGACGCTTGTTCCCGTTAAACGATGAGTCCAGAACCAGAGGCCACAGTTTACGAATAAGGGGTAGGCCATTTAGAACGGAGTTGAGGAAAAACTTTTCACCCAGAGAGCAGTGGATATATGGAATGTTTTGGCCCAGAAGGCTGTGGAGGCCAAGTGTCTGGATGCTTTCAAGAAAGAGATGGATAGAGTTCTTAAAGACAGCGGAATCAAAGGTGATGGGGATAAGGCAGGACCTGGATACAGATTGTGGATGATCAGCCATGATCACAGTGAATGGTGGTGCTGGTTCGAAAGGCCGAATGGCCTACTCCTGCATCTATTTTCTTTTGCCTATTGTCTATTGTCTATTGTCAAATTGTTTATCTCTCTCTGCAGACTCTCAGTATCTTCTACACACTTAGTTTTTCCGATCAATTTAGTATCATCAGCAAACTCAGATTCACGACACTGGATCCCCTCTTCCAGATTATTAATGTATATCTTGAGCAGCCGCAAACCCAGCACCGACGCCTGCGCACAGTGCTCATCACTGATTGCGAAACAGAGAAACGCCCATGTATCCCATTCTCTGTTTTCTATTGGTTAATCAATCCGATACCCATGCGAATCTCTCCTGCAGCCATCATTCAGTAATGCATGCAACATCATATTTCCCAATCAGCAACTGCGCTAAATTCATCTTCTTATCCCGTGTACCGTGTGCATTCAAATATAACACCTTCACGCCTGAAATCATCCTCGATTGTGTCCACCTCCTACATTGCAACTCATCCTACTGACTGCAAATTTGCCGTCAATAGCCTCTCCTCACGACACAAAGCCTCTGTTTGTAAACCAGTTGCCTCATCTTCAACACAATTATCCGCCTCTCCTGCGGACTTCATTTATTGAAATGTATGCAGTTCAGCACACTATTGAGAACATGTTTAACCTTCTGATTGCTAACTGTGTCTTAGTTTTGACCAACATGACCCCGTAAGCCTCTCTAATAAAGTCTCTTACATTTCCTGGGTGATAGCATCTCTCAGGATCTATACTGGGCAGCACATTGCTGAGGCGCAAAGGGATTTGTGGATCCTATTGCACAATTCCCTGCTGGTTCACTTACAGGTGGAGTCGGTGTTGAGAAAGGCAAATCAAACGTTCGCGCTCCTTTCCAGAGGGCGAGAATATAAATGCAAACATTTGACTGCAAGCTTTTAAAAGACACTGGTGAGGCCTAATTTGTGTGATCTATGAGTCGATTTGTCCCTCTTAGATAAAAAAGAAAAAGGATATGCGAACTTTCGGCTGGGTTCCATGCAGGTGAACCAAAATGTTTAGAAATACGGAAAACCTACAGCACAATACAGGCCCTTCAGCCCACTAAGTTGTGCCGAGCATGTCCCTACCTTAGAAATTACCAGGCTTACACATAGCACTCTATTTTTCAATGCTCCATGTACCTATCCAAAAGTCTCTTAAAAGATTGTATCGTATCCGACTCCACCACTGTTGCCTACAGCCGATTACACGCACTTACCACTGTCTGAGTAAAAAACTTCCCCCTGAAATCTCCTCTTTACCTACTCCCCAACAACTTAAACCCGTGTCCTCTTGTGGCAACAATTTCAGCCCTGGAAAGAAGCCTCTGACTATCCAGGAGAGCAAACTTCTTATCAACTTATACACCTTTATCAGGTCACCTCTCATCTCCATCGCTCCAAGGAGAAAAGGCCGAGTTCACTCAACCTATTCTCATTAGACATGGTCTCCAATCCAGGCAACATGCTTGTAAGTCTCCTATGCACCCTTTTAGACCATAAGATCATAAGACAAAGAGGCAGAAGACGGCCATTCGGCCCATCGAGTATGCTTCGCCATTTTATCATGAGCAGATCCATTCTTCCATTTAGTCCCACTCCCACGCCTACTCACCATAATCTTTGATGCCCTGGCTACTCAATTACCTATCAATCTCTGCCTTAAATACATCCAATGACTTGGCCTCCACTGCTGCCCGTGGCAACAAAATTCCATAGATTCACCACCCTCTGACAAAAAAAAAAGCAACTTCGCATTTCTGTTCTGAATGGGCGCCCTTTAATCCTTAAGTCATGCCCTCTAGGACTAGACTCCCCCATCATGGGAAACAACTTTGCCACATCCACTCTACCCATGCCTTTCAATATTCGAAATCTTTCTATGAGGTCTCCGCTCAGTCTTCAAAACTCCAAGGAATACAGTCCAAGAGCGGACAAATTTTCCTCTTATGTTAACCCTCTCATTTCTGGAAGCATTCTAGTGAATCTTCTCTGTACCCTCTCCAACGTCAGCACATCTTTTCTTAAATAAGGAGACCAGAACTGCCCACAGAAATCCAAGTGAGATTTCACCAGCGCCTTATGGAGCCTCAACATTACATCCCTGCTCCTATACTCTATTCCTCTAGAAATGAATGCCAACATTGCATTAGCCTTCTTCACTACAGACTCAACTTGGAGGTTAACTTTAAGGGCATCCTGTACGAGGACTCCCAAGTCCCGTTGCATCTCCGAACTTTGAAGTCTTTCCCCATTTAAATAATGGATGCCCGTTCATTTTTTTTTCTGCCAAAGTGCACAACCATTCGCTTTCCAACATTGTACTTCATTTGCCGCTTCTCTGCCCATTCATCCAATCTATCCAAGTCTCTCTGCAGACTCTCCGTTTCCTCAGCACTACCGACCCCTCGACCTATCTTCATATCGTCAGCAAAATTGGCCACAAAGCCATCTATTCCATAATCCAAATCGTTGATGTACAATGTAAATAGAAGCGGCCCCAACACGGACCCCTGTGGAACACCACTGGTAACCGGCAGCCAACTAGAATAGGATCCCTTTATTCCCAGTCTCTGTTTCCTGCCAAGCAGCCAACGCTCAATCCACGTATGTAACTTTCCCGTAATTCCATGGGCTCTTGTTAAGTAGCCTCATGTTTGGCACCTTATCAAGGGCCTTCTGAAAATCCAAATATACAACACCCACAGCATCTCCCTTGTCTAGCCTGCTGGTAATTTCCTCAAAAAATTGTAATGGGTTTGTCAGGCAGGATTTTCGTTTAAGGGTTCCATGCTGAGTTCTGCTTATCTTGGCATATGCCTCCAGGTACTCTGTAACCTCATCTTTGATAATCGACTCCAAAAACTTCCCAACCACCGATGTCAAGCTAACAGATCTATAATTTCCTTTCTGCTTCCCTGCCCCTTCTTAAATAGCGGAGTGACATTTGCAATCTTCCAATCCTCCAGAACCATGCTAGAAGCTATCGACTTTTGAAAGATCTTCGCTAATGCCTCCGCAATCTCCACAGCTACTTCCTTCAGAACACGCGGGTGCATTCCATCTGGTCTCGGAGATTTACCTACTATTCAGCTTCCTGAGTGCGTTCTCTGTCGTAATTGTGACAGCGCAGACTTCTCCTGCCTGCCGCCCTTGAGTGTCCGGTATACTGCTGATGTGTTCCTCAGTGAAGACTGATGCAAAATACTCGTTCAGTTCCTTTGCCATCTCCTTATCTCCCATTATAATTTCTCCACTATCATTTTCTATCAGTCCTATATCTACTCTCACCTGTTGTTTGCTCTTTATATACTTGAAAAAGCATTTAGTATCCTCCTTGATATTATTTGCCAGCTTCCTTTCATAGTTAATCGTTTCCCTCTTAATGACCTTTTTGGTTTCCTTTTGTAAGGTTTTAAAAATTTCCACAATCCTCTGTCTTCACACTATTTTTTGCTTCCTTGTATGCTCTCTCCTTTGCTTTAACTTTGGCTTTTACTTCTCTTGACAGCCGCCGTTGCATCCTTTTTCCACTCGAAAATTTCTTCTTTTCTGGAATATACCTGTCTTGCACCTTCCGCACCTCTCGCATAAACTCCAGCCACTGCTGCTCTGCTGTCTTTCCCACCAGTGTGTCTTTCCAGTCAACTTTGGCCAGTTCCTCTCTCATGCCACTGTAATTTCCTTTACTCCACTGAAATACCGACACATCAGATTTCGGCTACTCTTTGTCAAATTTCACAGTGAACTCAATCATGTTATGATCACTGCCTCCTAAGGGCTCCTTCACCTCAATCTCTCCAATCACCTCCGGTTCATTACACAATACCCAATCCAGTACAGCCGATCCCCTAGTGGGCTCAACAACAAGCTGTTCTGAAAAGCCATCTCGCAGACATTCTACAAATTCTCTCTCGTGAGATCCAGTGCCGACCTGATTTTCCCAATCCACTCGCATGTTAAAATCCCCCACAATTATCATAACACTGCCCTTCTGACAAGCCTTTTCTATTTCCAGTTGTAATTTGTAGTCCACATCCCTGCAGCTGGTTTGGAGGCCTATAAATAACTGCCAACATGGTCCTTTCACCCCTGCTATTACTTAGCTCAACCCATAAACTGTCTGACCTCCCGATCCTATAGCACCTCTTTCTAATGATTTAATGTAATTTCTTATCAATAAAGCTACACCTCCCCTTCTGCCTCCCTGCCTATCCTTCCGATACACCGCGTATCCTTGGGCGTTCAGCTCCCAGAGACATGCATCCTTTAGCCAGGTTTCAGTCATGGCCACAGTATCATACCTGCCAATCTGTACCTGTACGACAATTTCATCCACCTTATTGCTTATGCTGCGTGCATTTAAGTATAACACCTTAAGACCAGTATTTGATACTTCTCGCTTTGATTTCACTGCAACTTTTTTGCACTGCAACTCATTCCAATGTCACACTGGTGGGGGCATTGGGAGCAAGAGTGGACCCAAATGCAAGACACATCTTGAGAGGCTACTTAGATTTAGTTTATTGTTCGATACCTGGAGAGCAAGGCAGGAGCAGGAAATACCGAACTGGACAGGGACTCAGGACTACGACTAGGCTGGGATCAAGGGTCTGGGCTAGGACTCGGAATCGGCTCCCAGAACTGGAGGAGACTTGAAGAGACTAGGGTATAGGCTCCGAGCCACAGACTCGGCAAGTGCTCAGTACCTGGGTCTTGCCATGGGCTCGGATCCCAGAACCAGTCAAGGACAGGACATGGGCTAGGGAGAGGAGGAACATAGTAACACAGATCCTCGGTCTCGGGGAGCAGATACAGGGAACCATGGGCACATACACAGAACACAGAGTCGGGACCCCTCCTTGCGTACAGGACATAGGGCCGGGACTCAAACACAGAACAGAGAGTCGGGACCCCTCCTTGGGTACAGGACATAGGGCCGGGATCGCACACAGAACAGAGAGTCGGGACCCCTCCTTGGGTACAGGACATAGGGCAGGGACTCATGACCCTCCGCTGGGTAACGGCAAGACGGCCTGACTTACCCCACGGAGGCAAGGACAAGACAAGACAAGACATGGCTCCCCGCGGGGCAACGGCAAGACGGCCTGATTACCCCACGGAGGCAGGACAAGACAAGACATGACTGCCCGCGGGGCAACGGCAAGTCGGCCTGACTTACCCCACCGAGGCGGGGACAAGACAAGACAAGACCAACACGAATGAACACCAGACAGTACCTATCTAGCTGCAGCGATGGTACTACACCGGAGTGCAGGCGGGGGCTGCAGACAAGGGCTAGAGGCGAGAGGGGCAGAGAAGGGATTCAGACAGGGGGGTTAGGACAGGAATCACAGACCACCAGGGCCAGGACCTGACTTAGAACTGGGAAGCCGCCAGGGTCAGGACTCGACTTGGTGCTTGAACGCCGCCAGGACTAGGACTTGAGTTGGTGCTTGCATGCCGCCAGGAACAGGACTCGACTTGGTGCTTGAATGCCGCCAGGACTAGGACTTGACTGGGTGCTTGCATGCCGCCGTACGCAGGACTTTACTAGGTGCTTGCATGCCGCCGGAGACAGGACATGACTTGGAGCCTCCGGGTAGTGGCGAGCTCTCGACTAGTCCCGGGTACTGGACAGCGTTTCTTGATTCCCTCCGGCAGGTTAACTGACGGACCCACCTCAGCGAGGAAACTTTGTAGGCTCGCTATGGCGAGGTAACTGGACAGGGTTGCTCCGGTGAGGAGAGGCGAATTTCCGGCACTCGCTTCGGCAGAGATTCGGCTTGTTCCTGCCTGGTGACATTGGCCGCCGTGACTTTGCAGACACACCCGCGCCGAACGGGTGAAAGCAGGAGATTATAAACTACCGGTTCAGCCGTGCGTTAATTGCCTCTAAATATCAAAGTCGACGGACACGGGAAAACAGGGAATCAACCGTCCAGATCGTATCATAAACAAGGTAAATTTAAAGGCACCCCGATCCGGACCATGACACCCAATGGCTACAAATTTGCCCCATCACCTGCCTGTCTTTCCTGAAATCTTTACTGCTCATTATATTAGATTTATCTCTGTTTTCCCTTCCCTCCGCTCTGTCATTCCGGTTTCCACCCCTTTGCCAAATTGGTTTAAACTCTCCCTAACAGCTCTATTAAACTTTCCCGCCAGGATATTTGTCCCCTTCGGGTTTGGGGGTAACCTGGCCATTTTGAGCAGGTCATACTTCCCCCAGAAGAGATCCCAATGTTCCAAGAATCTGAAGCCCTGCCCCCTGCACCAGACTCTCAGCTACGCATTCATCTGCCTGATCCGACTATTCTTGCCCTCGCACAGCCCAGGATCTGCAGCTTGTTGATTCGAACTGAGGAAATAATTGTGCTGAACGCTGAGCTGTTGCCAGGTAACCGCAGCCTGACGTAAGTTCTGCTATTTTCCAGATGGTCCGGGGCCCAGAGGAGAGCAACTGAGATGACAACAGTAGTAGAACTATTGTGGAGACAGACACATTGCAGAGGGTCGATGTCCTTCTGCATGGAGGCCAGTGACCTGCTGTATAACAGAGGGATCTGTTCTGGGACTCCTGCTCGTTGTGAAAGCTGGAAGGTGGCTTAGTCTCTTTGTCAATGTCACAAAAGTTGCGGGTGTTGTGGATAGTGTGGAGGGCTGTCAGAGATTACTGCGCGATATGGATAGGATGCAGAACTGGGCTGACAACTGGCGAGAGGAGTTCAACCATATCAGTGTGAAGTGGTTCATTTCGGCAGGTCAAATATGAAGACAGGACTTAATATTATTGGCGAGACTCTTGGCAGTGTGGAGTATTATAGAGATCGTTGGGTCCGTGTCAAAAAGGCTTACGATGTATTGGCCTTCATCAACCGTGGGAGGTAATGTTAAAACTATAGAAAAACTTGGTCAGACCGCACTTGGAATAGTGTGTTCATTTCTGGTCACCTCACTACAAGAAATATGTGAATACTATAGAGAGGGTGCAGAGGATATTTACAAGGCCGTTGCCTGATTTGGGGAACATGGTTTACGAGAATAGGTTCTGGTAACGCGGCCTTTTCTCCTCGGAGCTACGGAGGATGAGCTGTGACCTGATGGAGGTGTATCAGATGATGAGAGGCGTTGATCTTGTGGATAGGCAGAAGCTTTTATCCCCAGGGCTGAAATGGCTAACACGGGAACTCACAGTTTTAAGGTGCTTGGAAGTAGGTACACAGGAGATGTCGGGGGTAAGGATTTCACACAGGGAGTGGTGAGTGCGGGGAACGCACTGACAGCGACGGTGGTGGAGGCTGATACAAACGGGTCTTTTAGAGACTCTTGGATAGGTCCATGGAGCTCAGTAAAATAGAGGGCTATGTGATAGGGAAATTCTTGGCAGCTTCTGGGGAAGGTTACTTGGACGGCACAACGTTGTGGGCCGAATGGCCTGTAATGTGCTGTGGATTACTATGTTCCAGCCAATAAACACTAACGCGTTATTTTACACTCGATGGTCGCAGAAGCAGCTTAGCCCACCTTCCCTGAACACTGGTATGATCGTCGCCCTTTTGAAGCGGATGGGATCCTTCCAAGGCAGAAGTGAGAGATTGAGGAAGAGCCTGGGGCAATCCAGTCTGTTTGTCGACACAGGTCTGCAGGGCTCACTCCAGGTACATCATCGGGGCCTGACACCTGGTGAGCGTTCACCCACCTCAAGGGCGTTCTGGCCCTATGCCCCGAAACAGAGATCGCAGAAAATCTCTCACCCCTCACCACTGACCAGCTGCATGAGCTCCTGACAGCGCTGGAGTATCCGGCCCCTCCATAATCCCTTACACCGACTCTCTGTCACCGACTACCCCTTTCTACCTCGGAGTACTCCCCCGTCTCCATCACCCCCTCCTTTCCCTAAACCTCTATTAAATCCTTCACCTCCTTACTCGACTGTACCGATCTCCCTCATCCCCAAACTACTCCCTGTTTACGTAGACCACTCCATCCCCAGCAGACCTCCAGATCTCTGGGTCCAACCCAAGCCCCTCCTCTCCAATTCACCCTCTCTGTGTTCACCGGGATTTCTGAGTACGATAGGGGTTTACTCCCTTTATATCGGATACCGGTCTCTCGGTTCTGAGGCTCTCAACAGTTCTGTGTGGATAAAACTACCATGTGATTCCTCTCCTATGTGCAATCTCACCACCCGGTCCCCGCCCACTCCACGCCTCCGCTTCCTTCCTCTTTCCTCTGCTTCGCAACGGCTCTCAGACACACAGACACGGAATCTTAGAAGCAGACACACAATTCAAGACTTCAGGAACAGCTGGAGGTAGGGAGGTGGTGGGGAAGGGTGGAATGGTGAGAGGGAGAAAAGGAGCGGGTGGGGGTGAGGGTGGGAGTGTGAGAGACAGGTGTGGGGAGGGGCACGGAGGGACGAGTAGTGCAGGGGGAAAGAGGAACGGTGTGGGGGAGGGAAAGGGGAAGCGAAGGAGGGTGTGGACAGAAGGGACACAAACAGGAAGTAGCGAGACGGAGTGAACGAGGGGGTGAGGTGGGGAATTGCACTGCAGAATGTGAGAGAGGGATGGCTGTCCCGAGCCAAAAAAAACACCCAACGCCTTCCCCACCTTCGACAAGTCGGAAGCGATAAATATGGTGGGAGATGTGGAAGGAGACAGAGAGGGAATGCAAGAGAAATGAGGAATGGGACATAGGAGAAAGAAGGGGAAGGAGGGAGAAAGAGAAAGAGAGAGAGAGAGAGAGAGAGAGAGAGAGAGAGAGAGAGAGAGAGAGAGAGAGAGAGAGAGAGAGAGAGAGAGAGAGAGAGAGAGAGAGAGACTGCCGTGCGATAAGGAAGGGAAGACAGAAAAGACAGAGGACGAGGAAGAGAGAGAGTGGGTTGGGTTTGTGTCCTGTGTCCAGTCACGCTCCATATCACTCTTCTCCCTCTATTTCGCACTACCCTGCCCCCCACCACATTCATCCCACACACACTCAATCACTCTCCTATCCCTTTCAGGAGATCAAGAACTCAATACGATGGATGAGAGCGAGACCTACGCGAACATGCGTTTCACAGGAGCGGACTCACAATCTCCTTCGAGAAGTGAGTGGTGCAGAGAGAGGGAGAGAGCTAAACACTGTGTCTGACACCCTGGAAATATGAGGTGGGACAGCGTGTACGGAGCTACACACTGTGCCTGACACTGGGGAGGACGGTTGGTCGGTCAGTGCTGAGGGCGCTTTACTCGGTGCCTGACACCAGGAGCTTATGACGAGTCGCTGTGAAGGGAGATTTACTCAGTGTCTGACTCGGGAATCTGTGAAGGGACAGTGTGGAGAGAGATTCACTGTGTTTCTCTCTAGGAAATAGGTGATTGGACTGCGTGGAGGAAGTTTTACTCTGTGCCTACCCCAGGAGGGTGTTATGGACAGTGTGGAGGGAGCTTCAGTCTGTGTCTGACCCCGGGAGTGTGTCATGTGAAGTTGTGGAGGGAGTTTTACTCTGTGTCTGAACCCGGGAGTGTATCATGCGACGGTGCGGAGGGATCTTCAACCTGATTCTCACCCTTACTGTTGTGTTCCCAGCTGAACCTGATGTATCGTACGTGGAACTTAACGTCACGGCCCTCTCCGCTCCTCGGGTCCGGAGAGATGGAGGTCAGTATCATTTTTGTTGAATTGACTGTGTTTAGGTAACGTGTCCACTCCTGTCGAGAGATCTCAGCGCATGCGCACAGTTGACCCTAATGATAAGCTGCTGTAGAATAAGAAGGAGGGAACCGGTGGCTTTGGCCATGATGGCGGAGGTCTGTGGGAGTGTCGGTGTGGAGGGTGCGCTTTGTGAGGTACGGTGGGTATTCAGCACCATGGCAACATGGAGCTGTGTTTGGTGGGGACGGTGCGGTCTGCGAGGGGATGTGTCGACGAAGCGTTGTGGGATCGGGAATGGGGCAGTGCTGTGGAAGGCGTCGGAAAGGAGGGGTGCTCTGGGGGGCGTGGAGTGGTGGGTGTGCCATAGAACTGGGTGAGGAGGGATTGCCGTGTGAATCATCGGTGAGGATAAAGAGAGGTTGAGGACGGGGAGCTGTGTCGGGCACGGAGCAGAAGGAGCGCCGTTGGAGCGGTCGGTGAGGAAAGGAGGGACATCTGTGGGAAGGGTTGGTAAGTCTGGAACACCATTGGAGGGGTGCTGAGGACGGGTGGGGGCATGGAGGAGGCGGAGAGGAGACAGCGTTGCAGAATTTGAACGATTCTCCGAAAATTCTAACCATCTTTCTCTCTCTTCTGATCACCCTGTCTCCCTCTTTCTCTTCTCCTATACCTGCTCTCTCTCCTTACTTCCCCTCCCTGCTCCCCTCTCCTTTGCCCCCTGCTCCTCACACCCCATTCCCTCCACTCTCCCTTCTTTTCTAAACCGCTCCATCTTTTCTACCACTTTCTCCCACTACCCCTCTCTCCATTTCCCTTCTTCGTCCACTTTCTCTAAACTCTCTCTGACCTTCTGCAATTTGCCCCGTTTCTCCTTCCTTCACTTTCTCCTTGTTCTCTCCCCTTCGCCCCATTTTCCGCTTATATCCCGCTCCGCAACATCATCTCTTTGATGATCCCTTCCCCTTTTTCCCTCTCGCTCAGGCTTTCCCTCCTCTCCCTTCCCCTCTCTCAGATTCTCTCTCTTCTTCTGCCTCTTACCCCCTCGCACTCCCAATTTTCTCCTTCCATCTGTCTCCTATCTTCCTCCGCTCTCTTTACTTTCTCTCGCCCCTCTCCCTCTCCCTTCCGTTCTTCCCTCTGCCACTCTCTCCGTATCTCATACCCATACTCTCTCCCCATTCACTCACTCCCAATTCGTCGTCCATTGCCCCTATCGTTCATCATTGTCTCCTCTTTTCCATCCATCTCTCATCCTTTTTCTCCCCCGTCTTCACCCGTTCCTTCAACTTCTTTCTCTTTGTCTTTCATCCTTTCTCCGCTTCACTTAACATTCTCTCCCTGCTCTCCCTTCGCCTCTAACTGCTCGTTGTCGCTGTCCTCACTCCTCTTTCTCTTCCCTTCTCTCTCATCCTCCCTCGCTCGACGCCCCAGCTGGTCTGAGTTCCACCTACGCAGAGGTGAACTGTCCGAAAGACGAGCCCGTCATCGATGAGGACGAGGCCCCTCCCATTGCCGCAGGACCCCGCAAGCAGACAACCAATGCCCAAACAGGTCAGGGTTCACCATTATGACGTCATTATGTCATATGCGGAAGTGTGTGTATTTTTAAGTACTTAACATTTCTCTCCTTCAGCCACATTTCTTGCATCTCGTTCCACATACGGACCGCCAATTGGTTACAAACTTTTGTCACAAGGGTACCCAATTATTTTTTACTCTCTCACTTTCTGCGTGTGCACTCTCTTCCGCGATTCTCCTTGATATGCACATTCACCCTGTCTGTGCCCCTCGTGGTTTTATACACCTCTGTAAGGTCACCAGTGCACTCCAAGGAAGAATGTCCCTCTGTAAGGTCAGTCCTACGCTCCAAGGATTAAAGTTCAGAACTACACGACATCTCCTAACTAGGTCCCCGGAGTCCCCGCAACATCCTCGTAAATTTCCCTCTGCACTTTTTCCAGCTGACTGACATTTTTCCTACAGCACGGCCAACAAAGCTAAACACCCAGCTCCGACTCCGGCCTCGCCGGCATCTTGTACAACTGCAAAGTGACCTCCCAACTCCCGAACTCAGTGTCCTGACCGGTGAACGCGAGCGTGCCAAACACCTTCTTCACCGCCCTGTCCACCTGTGACTCCTGTCCTTCTACGGCCTCCTGCCTTCCTCAAAGCTACCGTTCCTCCACCAGTCTCCACACAGCGCAAAAATTCAATCATCCAAGTCTTTGACATCATATAAAAAGGAATAATTCACAACACGGAACACTGTGGAACACCACAAGTCACCGGCAGCCAACCAGGAAACACACCCTTTATCCCCACACTTTGCCTTCTGTTCATTGCTGGTCGCCCCATTACAGAAAGGAGCCGAAGCTTTGGAGAGGCTGCCGAAGTGATTCACCAGGATGCTGCCTAGATGAGAGGGCACAAGCTGTGCTGAGAGGATGTAGAGAATTGAGTTGTCTTCACCGGCTCTGAGGATGACGAGAGGAGATCTGATAGAGTTTTGTTAGATTATGAGAAAAAGAGATAGACGGACAAACCGTATCTTTTTTTTTTCTCCCATGGGGCTGAAATATCAAATCCCAGAGTGCATGCAACCGAAGTGAATGGGTGAGGTTTGAATCGAGGTGTAAAGAGTCTGTTGTTTGGACACAGAGGGTTTTGCCTGGATTTGTTCTTCCTGGGTTGGGGTTAGAGACAGGCACAGTAGAGAGTTTAACGAGATATTTAGGTAAGCCGATGAATGTGAAGGAAACGGAGAGATATGGAGATTGTGTAGGCAAAAGAGATGAGGATGGTTATCCATTTGATGAGGAATTCATGTATCGGGGACAACTTTGTGGGCCGAAGGGCTGTGCTGGTCAGTCTGTGTTCTGTGTGTGCAAATACTTTACGGTATCTGCGAGGCAGCATGTCCTAAACGCACAAAGCCGTGTTGAACACGAAGCTTCCGTCCAAGTCTTTGCCACAGGCGGCACCGATCCGTGCGGAACACAACCAGTCACGGGCGGCCAACCTGCGACCGCCGCCCACTCTGTTCGGTGGGCAAGTCAACTTCGAATCCAAATGGCCCATTCACCGTGAATCCCATGCATCGCAATCTTGTGAATGAAACTCCCACCAGAAGATTTATATAAAAGGCCCGTCTGCAGTCAACTCTGTTACACCCCATTGACCTGTGTAATAAAGCCAAAATCTCTTTCGAATGCACAGTTAAGCGCCTTGTCGTTACAGGTGTCCTGTCCCTATACAACTGAATTTCCAGAGCGCAAAACCTCACACTAACCCGGGATAAACTCATCTACCATTATTGACTCAGATCTTTAACAGATCCAAACCCACTGAATGTATCGCCGATCCTCCACACTATCCACCACACAACCAATCTTTATGTCATCTGCCATTTTACCAACCCACTCATCTCCAGTTTCTTTGAAGTCGGTCCTATGCATCATATACAACCTTGAGATTCAGTGTTTTGAAATTGTACTAAGATTTACATATGTATTAAGTAAACGGTGTGGAATCGGGTCTTCCAGCACTTCAGGCCGCGCTGCCGGGCAATTCCCCAGATTAATCCTAGCCTAATGTCGGGGCAATTTACCTGTCAACGTCCCTACTGGTACGTCTTTGGACTGTGGGAGCAAACCGGGGCACTCGGAAGATTCCGCTGAGTCACGGGGATAAGGCGCAAACTCATTTCAGCCGGCAGCGGGAATTCAACCCGGCTCGCTGGGACTGTAATGTGTTTGCTAATCTCAACAATACCGTTCCGCCCACAACATGTTCATCCGCACAAGTCCGTCATGTATCCCACGTGTAAACAAGAACAAAGCTGGCAAACAATAACACAACTGTGAAAAAATGATAAACTCTGAAACCAGACAGCCAATTCCCGTGGATCCCCTGTATCATGATCTTCTGGATAAACCTTCCCTGAGGAACCTGGTCAAACGCCCAAATGCAGTTCACCACGATTCAAACTCCATAGATCAGCTAAGAAAGAGAAACAAAGACAGTCAGACATTAGTCAGCATTTGCCAAGTGTAGGATTTGAGACTCTCAGCGAAGACGGCTAGAAAGTAGATGAGATTGCGATAGGGAGGGCGTCATCGTGGGAAAAGGAGATATCGTGGACGGTGGGTGCTAGGGAGTCCCTCTGAGGGTCACAGCTGCATTCACACGCACGCTGAATGGTCTCCCTACAGGTCCGCATCAACAGGAGCCGGAAGAGAACGACGGAAACAGATCACACCGTAAGATCTGCCTAATCTGCCTAGTTACGTTGGCTCTCATCGCGATAGTTGCCGGGCTCTCGATATTTGGTGAGTCGAACGGGCTCCGTATGGAGTCAGAACATAAACAAACAGAGGGGAATGAAGAGTTTGCGTAAAACCTCACCGTGATAACACACGCCCCTCGACCTGACACGGACAATCCCCCGAACCGTGACAATGACACGACCTGTACTGTTACACAATCAAGTTTCATTCTCACACCGACTCGCCATTCACCATAGCACTAACCACCCTCTCACCATAGCACCGACAGACCTTTGTACACGACACACAAGTGCTCCTAACCGTGACACGGACACGACCCTCACAGTTACACAGACGTGGCAGCAGTGTACCCCTCACTGTAACATCGACATGCCCCTGGCTGTGTTACTGTTACGCTCCTAGCGGCGACACCTTCATCTGTGACACCAGCGCACCAAACACGATGGCACAGACACTCCACTCACCGTTATACCGAGAGACCCCTCACTGTGATTCCGACAAATCCCTCACCATGACATCCAGGTAAACCTCACAGTGACTCGGCACACCTCTCACGGAGATACAGAACCACCTATCATAGTGACGAAGACACGTCCCTCACCGGAACTGTGACCTATCTCTCACTGTGTCACAGAATCAGTCATCATCGTGATACTGACGGAACCCCCATCGTAACGCCAACCAAAACCTCGCGGGACACTGATATGCCCGTCAGCTTGACACAGACAGGCACCTCACTGTGGCAGAGTTGCCCCTCACTGTGACACCAACACACCCGTCCCCTTGTCATCAACACGCCGCTCTCTCCTGACACTGACAGGCCTCTCACCAGTCCACAGGAAAGATCTGTACCGTAACAAAAGCACGCCTCTCACCGTAACTCTCGTCACCGTGACAACTGCACGCTTCTCAACGTCCACCGCATCGCAGCGCACCGTGACACCGACACGCTCCTCAATATGAATCTTATCGCACCACAAGGTGACACTGACACACCGATTACCGAGAACCGCCCAGCACCGTGACGCTGTCTCACCTGTCACTATAAACGCAAAACATCCTTCACCATCTCTCTCAGTATCACAGATTCGTCAGTCTCAGATCACCTCCGACAAAAAATACCAGCTGCTTTGGGAACAGTATTCGGAGATGAACAGGACACAGACCCAATATCGACAACAAGTCCATGAGCTGAATCTCACCAACTACGACTGTCTCCGGAATCTTTCCGTCCTCAAAAACAACCTCTCCGTCTTCGAAACGAAGCTCAGAACTTTCAAATGGACGAAGGATGAATTTTGCCAATTTCTGACGAGCAGCAGAGGTGAAGCATCTCTCCACGTCTGACCACGGAAGTGTGCGCTGGGAAAGGAGGGTGTGGTGGGAGCTTCACTATGTTTCTGACCCCGGGAGCGTGTGGGGGGATAAGAATGTCAGTCACTGTCTGAATCCGTGAGTGACTAGGTAGGACACTGTGCCTTCCGGTGAATGTGTCTGATTTCACACATCTGAGTGATCATCTCTCTGTGTCTGACCCCATTGCTGTGTGATGGCAGAGGGCGGAGGGAACTTCACTCTGGGTCTGACGCAGAGGCTGTGTGATGAGGTGCTGTGGAGTGAGCTTCACTCCGTGTTTGATCCCTGGGGTCTGTGATGGGACGGTGTGGAGCGAGCATCATTCTGTGTCTGACACCGCGAGTCTGTGATGGGACGGTGTGGAGGGAGCATCATTCTGCGTCTGACACCGCGAGTCTGTGATGGCACGGTGTGGAGGGAGCATCACTTTGCGTCTGACACCCCGAGTCTGTGATGGGACGGTGTGGAGCAAGCTTCACTTTGTGTCTGACTCTATGAGTGTATCAGTGGAGGGGGCAGAGGTAGATCAATCTGTGACTGATCGGAGATGGACGATGCTGAGGGAACTTCACTCCATGCCTGACCCTATAAATCTGTGATAGGATGTTGTGGAGCGAATTTCATTCTGTGTCTCTCCCCGGGTGTGTGCGATTAGAGAGTGTGGTACGAAATTCACTCTGTTTCTGACCCAGGTAGTGTGTGATGGATGGTGTGGATGGACGTCACAGTGTGTCTGACCCTGGTAAAGTGTGATGAGATTGTGCGGGGGGAGATTCTCTCTGTGCCTGATCTCAGGTGTACGTGATGAGACCGCGTGGAAGGAAATTCCCTCTGTGTGTCACCCCCGGTGTGTGTGATGGGAATTTGCGAAGGGAGATTCGCGCAGTTTCTCACTCGTCTTTGTTCCTGATTTCCAGAGCAAACGTGTTCCAAGGACTGGATCTCAAACAAAGACCGGTGTTATTATGTGTCCACCTTTGGGACATCTTTCTACTCAGCGGTGCGGGAATGCTCAAACCGTGATTCAAGGCTTCTGGAAATCATTTCAAGGGATGAAGCGGTATGTGTCAAACCACGAGAATATCCCACAGTAACACAGGAATCATCAAAAAACCCCGGGGTCAGACAGAGCGTGTACACCCACAATACACTCCTTGCACACACTCCCGGAGTCAGGCACAGAGTGAAGTTGCCTCCCCACCGTCCCATATCACACTCCCGGGGTCAGACACAGTGCGAAGTTACCTCCACACCGTCCCAGAACACACTCCCGGAGTCAGACACAGAGCAAATCTCTCTCAAACCGTACAACCACACACGTCCTGTGTCAGACACAGAGTTAAGATCACTCCACGCAGTCCCATCACACACTTCCGAGGTCAGACACAGAGTGAATCTCCCTTCACACCGTCTCATCCCACACTCCCGGGGTCAGACACAGAGCGAATCTCTCTCAAACCGTCCAATCACACACCTCCTGTGTCAGACACAGAGTTAAGATCCCTCCACACCGTCGCATCATACACTTCCGGGGTCAGTCACGGACTGAATCTGCCTCTGCACAGTCCCAGCACACACTCCCGTGGTCAGACACAGAGTGAAGCTACCTCGACACCGTTCTATCACACAGTCCCGGGTTCAGATATAGAGTGAATCTCCCTCCACACCGTCCCATCACTAACTCTCGGGGTCAGACACAGAGTGAATCTCCCTCCACACCGCCCATCACACACTCCCGGGGTCAGACACAGAGTGAAGTTCCCTCCACACCGTCCCATCACAGATTCGTGTTGTAATCAGCAGAGAGAAGCTTTGTAGATACCTTTCGATTCTTGGCATTAATCAAATAAATTTAATTTCCCAGAGATTTGTATCCGACAAACTTGTGTCCCGAAGCCGCGCATACTGGATTGGAAAATGCGAAGGCGGGTGAGATATGGACTGATCTGTGGGGTGAGAGTTCGCGTTGACTTAGTCGTGACGGGAGAGAATGGGATTAGTTTGTGATGAGACTGTACGTGGTTGTCGGGAGAGTGTGCTGCAATGGAAGCATTTTGAGGCCGACATGTGTCTGTCGGGGAAAGACAGTCCAGTGGGAATATTTCGGAAACCGCCAGGGGGCAGTGCAGAGTGTTGAGCAGACAGGGATTTTATCGGTACTGACGCATGTCGGTGACGAGAGCGCGGTGAAGTGGGATTATTTTGGAGATAGTCGCCGGACTGTGAGGAGAAGGAGCAACAGCGGGATTTGTTTGATGAATGACAAAGATCTGAGGGGCGAGAGTAGGACAGCTGGAGTAGTTTGGAGACCGATACAGGGCGGTGGACACAGAGTGGGTTAATAGGATTAGTTTGCGAACTGACGGACGGATGGCGAGAGAGGGTGCCTGTGGTATAAGTCTGCAGGCGGACCAGAGGCGACGGTGAGACCCCGGTGTAGTGGGATATGTTCGAAGACTGACAGGAAGCTTTGGGTCGAGGGAGGGGCAACACGATTAATCTGGGACTGACACAGGACCGAAGGAAGAGTGTCGACCAGAGGAATTCGTTTCGGGACAGCCAGAAGTCTGTGGGGAGACAGTGGGACAGTGAGACAGTGGGGTTTGTTCGGGGACTGAAACAGATCTGAAAAGAGAGGGTGGGCCTGTTCGATTGGTATGGGGACTGACAGACGACTGTGGTGAGGAAGCGGTTCTGTGGGATTCGTTTGGGGAGACACGTGGCTGTAGGGTATCATTGGGTCAGAACAATTAGTTTGGGGACTGACACAAGATTGTCAGGAGACATTGGGATCGTGGTATCTGTCTGGGTACTGTCACGGGGCTGTGGAGAGAGAGTAGGTAAGTGAGATAAGTCTGCGGACTGACTCAGGCTGTTAGGAGAGAGCGATGTTATGGGATTAGCTTGTGGACGGTCTCGGCTCCGGTTCTCTGCTGGAGCTGCTTTGTCTCTGTTTAAATTGTTTAACCCTCTTGGACAGGAATGTTGCCTGGGGTCTCCTGTACAAGCAGTCCTCTGGAACGTCCAACTGCAAAGACTGCGACTCGTACGCAGGGAAAGACCCTTGCAAACATGATCGGCGTTTCATCTGCGAGAAGGCGGCACCTTTGCTCCCGGAGATTCCTGAAATGTTCCACGATCTCTGTCAACAGCCAGTGGAGACGACATGAATCAAATGACTAACCCCAGTTTCTCCTCCTTCTCTCTCCTTCACTCTCACTCCTGGATACTTTCAAATTTTCCTCCAAACCCTCTCTGCCTCTCCCTCCTACTCCATCCCCTCCTCTTGTCGTAACAATATTCTCCCCACCACACACCGACAAACCTCTCTCTCTGTGTATCACCTTCTTTCTCGCCATTTCCTCCTTCCCATTTTCTTTCCGCTCCATCTAACTTTCTCTCTACCCCTTCACCTCCTCTTATGTCTTCGCCCTTTCTCAGCCCGCTCTTCCTCTGCTCGCTCTGTCCACAACTTTCAACTCTATCCCCCGTTCTGTTGCCTCTCTACCCCTCTCTCTGACTTCCCTCCCCGTTCTCTGTGAACCATCCGTCTCCCTTATCACTCTCTCTCGTTCTCCTTTCCACCCACTCTCAGCTCAAGCCTGTGCTGTCCGGTCCTCGATAACCCAACCCTGGGTAAAAGACTATGCCTATTCCCTGTGTCTGTGCCTCTCTTTTGTTTATCGAACTCTGTAAATTTACAAATACGCTCCAGGGAATAAAGTCCCAGACTCCCCTCACTCTCTCCACAACTCAGTCCCTCGAGGTCTGGCAATATCCCCGCAGAACTTCCTGTACACGCTATCCAGTTCAATGGCATTTCCCATAAAGCAGAGCGGCCTTGCCGACGTGTTGTCGCACTGCAACGTCATCTCCCGACTCCTGTACTCAGTGCCCTGACTGGTGAAGACCAGCCTGCCGGGTGTCCTCTCCACACGTATCGGATGTCTTCCAACGGAATCGCTATTTGTTTTATTATCTGATACTTATGCAGCCTGGAATGCGTTCTTTCGCAGCATCGGTACAGCGAAAAGATGTAAAATTAATGTGAATTACAAAAAAACAAAGATAATAAAAACCTTAAAATGTCGATGTTGGTGCACAGGAGGTCAAAAATGTGGTAGTGGAAGGGAAGAAGGTGTTTCTGAATCGCTGAGTGTTCAGGCTTCTGTACCTCTTTCCCGATGGTAGTTTTGAGCAGGGACCTTGTCCCGGGGTGAGGGGCCTCACTGATGAAGATCTCCTCGATGCTGGGGAAGGTGGGGCCCTTGACACCGGGTGATCTACATCCCTCTGCAGCCTCCTGTGACCCTGCCCCTTGCAACCTCCACTCCAGGCGGCGATGCTACAAGTCAGCATGCTCCCAACGTTCATCTGTAGACATGTCCTAGTCTTCAATGAAAGGGCAAATTTTCTCAGACTCCTGAATTTGCAACACTTTCTGAAACGAGAGAGCTATGGCTGGTGGTGAACAGGCGTAGAGTATGTCTGGAATGCACTCAGACTCAGACTTGAAATAAACAAACCGGCAGTAAGGAAATCCGAAGATTAAATCACAATCTGTAGAACCAGAAATGGATCCCCTACAGCACGGCCCCTTTAACTACTGACAGGCAATAATTGGCAGTAAGAGCCTTTAGGGGAAAGTGACAGCTAACCACACTCCCGGAACTGGAGATTCCGAACCGTGGATGCCGCAGATAAAAAAAAAAAATGTTTTCTTCGTGTTTGCATGCCCACTGTAGATCCTCCGAGATGCTGACACACAGCAAGACAGGAACGTGAAATGCGATCATAGGATGGAGAGGCTGAATTAAGCTACTTGGCCCATTGGGTCTGCTCCGCCATTTCATCATGGTCGATCTATTTCTCTCTCAGCCCCAATATCCTGCTGTCTCCATGTATCCCTTTATGACCTGACTAATAAGGAATCTCTCAATCTCTGCCATAAATTTCTTGCCTTAACATTCACAGCCGATTGTGGCAACAAATTCCATCGATACACCCCATTCAGGTAAAATAAATTGCTCCAAATCTCGGTTATAAAATGATGGCCCTCTATTCCATGTTAACACACTGGCCATAGACTCTGCCACCACACGCAAACTGCTCTCCACGTCTATTTTATCGAAGCCCCCATCCCCACCGCCCCATGTTCTTCTGAGATACAGCCATCAAACTTTCCTGATTTGATAAGCGTTACAATCCCGGAATAATTCCCATGAACTTCCTTTCAACACTTCCCAGTGCAGGCACATCTGGCCAGATTAGATACAGGGCCCAGAGACGCTCACAGTCCTCCAGGAGGCCTCGCCAGTGCTTTATAAACCATTAACTTTACATCCGTGATTTTATATTCTAGTGCACTTAACATGAATGCTAACATTGCATTTAGCTACCTGCGATTGAGGAAATTACAATTCCCATGCGAGGCAAATATGTAGACAGTCAGGATGCTCTCAATTCTACCGGGGTAGAAAGTTTTAAGGTTTGGGGAGCTCATACCAAACTTCGTCAAACTCTGAGGTGAAAGAGGGGCCGTTGTGACTTTTTCATCACAGAGCCGGTAGGTATAGACCACATAAGATCCTCGGTGATTTTTATGCCGAAGATCTAAAGGTTGCTCACCCTCTCAACAGCAGATGTAATGACGTCAATTGAGCTCAGCTTGACTCCATTCCTCTAGTGGTCAGCACCTTTGCTTTTGCTATTTACTCTGTACTCTGCCTTGGAGTTTGCCCTTCCAAAGTGTACCACCTCACTCTTCTCCCGTTTGAATTCCATCTGCCACTTTTCAGCCCACTTCTGCATCCTATCGCTGTCTCTCTGCAATCTTTGACAATCGTCTACACTATCTACAAACCACCAAATTTTGTGTCGTGTCCAAAATTGCCAACCCACCCTTCTGCCCCCACATCCAGGTCATTGATAAAAATCACGAAAAGTAGAGGTCCCAGAACAGATCCTTGTGGGACACCATTAGTCACAATCCTCCAATCTAAATGTACTCCCTCCACCACCACCCTCTGCCTTCTGCAGGCAAGCCAATTCTGAATCCACCTGGCCAAACTTCCCTGGATCCCATGCCTTTTAACTTTCTGAATAAGCCTACCGTGTGGAACCTTGTCAAATGCCTTACAAAAATCCATATAGATCACATCCACTGCACTACCCTCATCTATATGCCTGGTCACCTCCTCAAAGAACATTATCAGGCTTGTTAGACACGATCTGCCCTTCACAAAGCCATGCTGACTGTCCCTGATCAGACAATGATTCTCTAAATGCTTATAGATCCTATCTTTAAGAATCTTTTCCAACAGCTTCCCCACCACAGACGGAAGGCTGCCTGGTTTAGAAAGTATGCATTATGATCAGAAATTAAGGGAGCTAGGGCTTTACTCTTTGGCGAGAAAGAGGATGAGAGGAGACATGATAGAGGTGTACAAGATAATAAGAGGAATAGATAGAGTGGATAGCCAGCGCCTCTTCCCCAGGGCACCACTGCTCAATACAAGAGGACATGGCTTTAAGGTAAGGGGTGCGAAGTTCAAGGGGGATATTAGAGGAAGGTTTTTTACTCAGAGAGTGGTTGGTGCGTGGAATGCACTGCCTGAGTCAGTGGTGGAGGCAGATACACTGGTGAAGTTTAAGAGACAACTAGACAGGTATATGGAGGAATTTAAGGTGGGGGCTTATATGGGAGGCAGGGCTTGAGGGCCGCCACAACATTGTGGGCCGAAGGGCCTGTTTTGTGCTGTACTATTCTATGTTCTGTGTTCTATGTCCACAAACAGCTTCTTTGTTTTGGCGACATTGAGGGAACTACACCCGCCCCTTCTCCATCATCCCCTGTCGTCCCCGATGCCCATTCCCCAATACGCACCTCATTCCCTGCAGCTCTCACGTCTCCGTTACTACCCACTGCCACCCAAACGCCTCCGTCTCTGTGTTCACAGGGAAATGTGGGGAGAATGGGTAGAGTTGCTGTCTGGTGTTCAACTTCTTCCCGTCCACCGGATATCGATCTCTCGGGCTCAGTCTCTCTGCATTTCCATGTGAACAGGCGGGTGGTGTGGTTCCACACGGTTTCCTCCCTGTGAGTGCAAACTTAGTACGACCTCACTGCACTCCATCTCGCCATGGTCCTTCTGCATTACATCCACTCACACACAGATACTATCTCTGATGGGATGTTGTGGAGGGAGCTTCACTCTATGTCTGACCACAGGAGTGTGTGATGGGACGGTGTGGAGGGAGATTCACTCCGTGTCTGACCCCGGGAGTGTTTGATGGGACCATGCGGAGGAAGATTCACTCTATGTTTGATATCGGGTGTGTGTGATGGGACGGTGTGGAGGGAGATTCACTCGGTGTCTGACCCCGAGAGTGTGTGATGGGATGGTGTCGAGGGAGTTTCAGTCTGTGTCTGACCCCAGACTGTGTGATAGGACGGTGTGCCGGAAGCTTCATACTGTTTCTGACCTCAAGGGTGTGGGATTGGACAGCGTGGAGGGAAATTCACTCGGTGTCTGACCACGAAAGTGTGTGATGAGACGGTATGGCGGGAGCTTCATTGTGTTTCTGACCCCGGGAGTGTGTGATGGGACGGTGTGGCTGGAGTTTTACTTTGTATCTGTCCGTGAGAATATGTGACCCTCCGGACCGTTTGATGGGATGCTGAGGTAGGAGATACAATCTGTGTCTGATCCCGGGAGTGTGTGATGGGGCCTTGTTCAGGGAGGGCGTCTCTGTCTCTGACCCCGGGTGGTGGTATCGAACTGTCACATTTCCGGCAGGTCAATATCCTGTAGGAGCGGTAGAGAATGGGAAGGGGGGAAAAGGAGTGCAGAGAGTTTTGGGGAGAAAGGAAAATGGGAGAAATTCAGAGACGGCTCAGTGAGGAGTCGAGTGAAATGGAAAGGCAGACGGATAAAGAAGTTAGAGATTCAGAAAGGAGCAAAACTGGACCTTCTGTGGGGATAGTGACGAAGTTTGTGAGGGGAGACATTGGGGGATGCAGAGGGAGAAGGGGATAGACAAAATGTGACAGCGGCAGTTTGAGAGTGGGGCACATAAATGGAGAGGTAGAGTGTGGAGGAGGTTGATAGGGAGGATGAAGGAAGGGGCGAGAGGAAAATAGTATGGAAGGGAGTGCGATGGAGGGAATAGGGAATGGGAGAGATGGAGAGGGCGAGAGTGGGAGAAGATATCTGGAGAGAGTAGAGAGAGGGGAGGGGTGAAGAGAGAGAAGAGCGCTGGGGGCCGTTAGGTCGTAAGGAGAGAAAGGCTGTGATAGAGCTGGCGTTGATGGCGAGCGGGCGAGAAATGGGATAGAGAGGATTTCAGGAACGTAGAGCGATATGTCTATGAAATTTGTCAGTCTTATAGTTCATTGTTTAACAAGTAGTAGTATATCACGGAAATTGGACGTGTCCGTGTTGTCCAGAAGACGTTTCGCCACTCACCCTCCGGATGAGGTTTATTCAGTTCTGATCCATGCTGGGTAGTTTTCCGGCTGATAAACTCTGTGAGTTGTTTGAAGGTACAGAAACCAGGTGAAGGTCGGGAAGAGTCGTAGAGGTGATGAGAGGGTCATTAGTCTTATCTTTGCATGAACGGCGGTGTGACCTACTGTGGGGACGCCGGGGTTGGGATCTGAGGACTGCATTGCAAGTAGCTGATAAGTGGTGTCGTGCCCCACCCCCTCTGTTCAGGGGTGGGTTTTACGGTCTGACAAAGATGGCAATTTTTAACCCCTCTTTCAAAGCACCTGTCCTCTCTGTTCATGATGTGCACATTGCTGTCTTCAAAGGAGTGTCCATTGTCCTTTAGGTGTAGATATACCGCCGAATATCGACCTGAGGGGTGAGTGCTCCTACTGTGGGCCATCCGCTTGTGAAGTGTTTGTTTTGTCTCGCCGATACACAGAACTGTGACGTTCCCTTGCAATCGATAGCATATAAGCATTGCTCAGTTTATATCTGGGTTTATGATCCTTGGAGTGAACGGGTTTCTGTCTGAATGACTGTGTAGGTTTAAAGAACACAAGGATTTGATATTTGCTGAAAACCTTTCCTGGTATCGCTGAAACTCCAGCTACGTCTGGGAAGTCTGTGTTTTCCGTCTCCTCTGCTCCTTATTGCTGTCTGCTGGGCTGACGTCACTGCTGATCATTTATGTTGCTGTCTTGACGAAGGTCCAGTCAGGTTGACCGCACGCTTTCAAGACGTATTTCAAAAATCTGTGCTCCCTGCTTTTAACTGTAATATTGGTTGGCTTATTCTTCGAGCGGTGATATTCGTGTTCTGATAACGCAAAATTGTGTTCTAATGGGTGATAAGAGTCATACCTTAGAGAGGGATCTGTCTGTGTTGGTTTCCTGCAAAACCCAATATCCAGCTCAAACACGAGGAATAGTAAGAGATTTGAAAGTAGGGGAGGCGGGGGGAGAGTATCCAAAATGATAGGAGAAGACAGGAGGGCGAGGGATGCAGCCAAGAGCTGGAGAGTTGATTGGCAAAAGGGATATGTAAGTTTTGAAGTGGACACCTGGATTTGAACCAGGGACATCTTGATCTGCAGTCAAATGCTCAACCACTGAGCTATACACCAACATGTAAATCTCTTACCAGCTATTCATTCAGTTATTCCTGACGAAAGGTCTCGGCCCGAAACGTCGACTGTACCTCTTCCTAGAGATGCTGCCTGGACTACTGCGTTCACCAGCAACTTTGATGTGTGTTGCCAGACAGAGAGAGGAAACTATGCTCTGTGGCTGATCTCCGGAATGTGCAATGGGATGGTGCGATTGGAGCAACACCCACAGTGTGACACTGTTGTATGTGATGGGACTGTAGGGGAGTGCGACACCCAGGGTGCTATACTGACCGTGCGTGGTGGGGCAGTGTGGAGGGAGATTCACTCTGTACCTGACCCCGGGAGTGTGTGATGGGACGGTGCGGAGGGAGATTCACTCTGTGTCTGACCCCGGGAGTGTGTGATGGGACGGTGTGGAGGGAGATTCACTCTGTGTCTGACCCCGGAAGTGTGTGATGGGACGGTGTGGAGGGAGATTCACTCTGTGTCTGACCCTGGGAGTGTGTGATAGGACGGTGTGGAGGGAGATTCACTCTGTGTCTGACCCCGGGAGTGTGTGATGGGACGGTGTGGAGGGAGATTCACTCTGTGTCTGACCCCAGGAGTGTGTGATAGGACGGTGTGGAGGGAGATTCACACCGCGCAGCTCCGTCCCTCTCCCGATCTCTCCACTCACCAATACCCAGCACTTCGGCGTTCCAGTACTCTCGAGTTGTGTGTGTTTCTCGGAGATGGTGTGTGTGTGTGACGGGATGGTGTGCTGCGAGAAGAGGAAGGAAGGGGAGGAGAGAGGAGGCCAGGTAAAGGGTGATGAGACTGCAGTCACTGATGTAAGTGTTGTTCCACCGCATGACCGCCCTGTGCGTGCAGAGCTTGGCGAGGCTCAGAACCTGGTGATAGATATCCGGTGGAAGGGGGGAGGTGTAACACCAGACGCCATCTCTCACTCACAGTCCCCACAATTGCCCATCAACACAGAAAGGGAGACGAATGGGGTGGCGACGGAGATAGGGATAATGTTAATGGATTGAGCAGGTAACAGAGATAGGGAGGGGTGCAAGGAAAGTAGGGGATAAAGGAGAAGGGAAGTGTGTCGGGAAAGGAATGAGTCACGGTGACGGAGATCGCCTTTAAGTGTCAGAGTTTGACAGATTCTTGATTAGTCAGGGCATGAAGGAATTTGTTGAAAAGGCAGGAGATCATGGCTGAGAGGGAAATGGATCAGAGATGATGCAATGGCGCAGCAGCCTGGAGGGCCTATCACTGCCCCCATATCTTATGGACTTATGTAAGTTGCTGTGTTGGTGGGTGTCAACATCTCAGTGGATCTATTCTGGGCCAAACACATTCATGCAAACACGAAGAAGGTGTCATGTTCCCGATTGAACAGCGGAAGTTATCCAAGTGTCGGGACGCCTATTCCCCGGAATGTAGTTAGCTGCCGCTTTCACTTTCAGACTCAGACTGACAATTATTGCCATTCAACATTACTTCATTGAACGTCTATCGTTAAAGGCCCCGTGCTGAGCACTCAGTGCTCAACCGTAGAGAATGCATTGCTGGTACTACTGCTGGTGATTTTGTTTTTGGTTATCGATACTGTCGTCTTGTTCATTTCGAGTCTGTGTCTGAGCATATTGCAGACATTACGCTGCTCTAGCATTCACCACCACCCAAAGCTCTCTCATTGCAGAAGGGTTCTCCAGGTCCTTCACTGAAAACTCGCAAAGTTCGCCAGATGACCGTCGGGAGAATTCTGGCTTGTCGCATCGCCGCCTGGTGTGGAGGCTACAACGCACGGGGTCGCAAGAGGCTGCAGAGGGATGTAGACCGAACCAGCTCCATCACGGGCAGAACGCTCTCCAGCATCGAGGACATTCTCAAGATGCGATGCTTCGAGAAGGCGGCATCATTTACTGAGGCCGCTCACCATCCGGGACAAACTCCTTGCTCTTTGCTACCATCGGGGGAGAGGCAGAGGAATATAAAAACTCAATGATTCAGGAACATCTTCTTCCCCTCGTCCATTATATTTTGAACGCATGAGCACCGGCCTCTCCCCACGGCCCCGTACCAGTCCCCAAGATATTCCCACACTCCGACTTTCTCGCCACGGAACCGTATCAGTCTCCATACTAACCTGACTGCTTCACTGTCCCCACACGCCGGTCTGCTTCCCCAAAATATTCCCACTGATCTACTCTGTATCTCAAAGCCGCGTGTCTGTTCCCAAAATGTTTGCTCTCCCCAGTCTCACCCGGACCCCCGTAACATTACACAAAATTATTCCACTGTCTACTCAATTCTCGCAGCTTGTATCAGTCCCCAAATAAAACCCACGACCCATTCGCTCCTCAAAATCCTACATGAGCCCAAATTTCACCTGGCTTTGCATTATCCAATCCAGTATGAACTGTCTTGGTCGTCGACAGCTTTGTTAGCAGAATTCTGTCAAATTAAATTGCTATCATTAATTATTGAATTCGAGCTCTATTTAAGGAAAATCTCTCGCTCTCTAACCCCCGGAGATGCTGATAGGACGGTGTGGAAGGAGCTTCAATATGTGTCTGACACCGGGAGTGTGTGATGGGACGGTGTGGAGGGAGATTCACTTTGTTTTGACCCCGGGAGTGTGTGGTGGGACGGAGTGGAGGGAGATTCACTCTGTGTGGCTGACCCCGGGATGGTGTGATGGGAAGGTGTGAAGGGAGATTCACTCCATGTCTGACCCTGTAGTGTATAGTGTGACGGTGTGGAGGGAGCTTCACTCTGCGTCTGAACCTGGGAGTGTGTGATGGAGCAGTGTGGACGGAACTTTACTCTATGTCTGACCCCGGAATATCTAATAGGACGGTGTAGAGGAATCTGCACTCTAATGTTGATATATCTTCTAGCACCTACCTCTTCCTCATTTTAATTTATTGCAGAAACTTTGATTGAGAGTTTGTACAATGTTGTTTGGTTCCATCGTAAGATATTTCAAATGTGTGTATGCAATAACACCGGTCTTCATTTCTGATCCCCTCCTGGGAACACGCTGGATCTGAATATCGTGAGCAGGGAACAGTGAATCTCCCTCCATTAATTTTACTGGGAAAAAGGCATCCTTTCACACCGTCCTGTCACACTCACCTGGTGTCAAATAAAGAATGAAACTCCCTCCACACCAGTCCCTGCACACATCCCCGTGGATAGATACAGATTGACATTCCCTTAAAAACCGTCCCATCACACATACCCGTGGTCAGACACAGACTGTTGTTCACTCCGCACCGTCCCATCACAGTCGCCAGTGGTCAGACACAGAGTGAAATTCCCTCCACTCCGTCCCATCACTGACTCTCGGGGTCAGAAACACACCGAATCTCCATTCACACTGTTACGTCACACATACCTGGGATCAGACAGTGAGTGGAGTCCCCGGCACCGTCCATCACAAACACACAATGTCCATCGCCGAATGAGGCACTGCCGTCAGACGCTGAACGAATCTATCTCCGGAGCACCGCATCACGCACACCCGGGTACAGACACTTACTGACTCTTCCTCCACACGTTAACATCACACACTGTCAGTTTAGCACACTGGGTGTCGCTCTCCGATACAGTCCCATCACATACAACAGTGTCACACTGTGGGTGTTGCTCCAATCGCACCTACCCATTGCACATTCCGGAGATCAGCCACAGAGCATAGATTTCTCTCTCTGTCTGGCAACACACATCAAATTTGCTGGTAAACGCAGTACTCCAGGCAGCATCTCTAGGAAGAAGTACAGTCGACGTTTCGGGCCGAGACCTTTCGTCAAGACTAACTGAAAGAACAGCTGGTAAGAGGTTTAGATGTGGGGGTATAGCTCAGTGGTAGAGCATTTGACTGCAGATCAAGAGGTCCCTGGTTCAAATCCAGGTGCCCCCTTCAAAACTTACATATCCCTTTTGCCAATCAACTCTCCAGCTCTTGGCTCCATTCCTCGCCCTCCTGTCTTCTCATATCATTTTGGACACACCCCGCCCCCCCAGCCTCCTACTCTGAAATCTCTTACTATTCCTCGTGTTTGAGCTGGATATTGGGTTTTGCAGGAAACCAACACAGACAGATCCTCTCTAAGGTTTGACTCTTACCACCCACTAGAACACAATTTTGCATTGTCAGAACACGAATATTACCGCGCCGAGAATAAGCCCACCAATATTACAGCTAAAGGCAGGGAGCACAGATATTTGAAATAAGTCTAGAAAGCGTGCGGTCAGCCTGACTGGACCTTCGTCAAGACAGCAACATAAATGATCAGCAGTGACGTCAGCCCAGCAGACAGCAATAAGGAGCAGAGGAGACGGAAAACACATACTTCCCAGACGTAGCTGGAGTTTCAGAGATACTAGGATAAGTTTTCAACAAATATCAAATCCTTGTGTTCTTTAAACCTACACAGTCATTCAGACAGAAACCCGTTCACTCCAAGGATCATAAACCCAGATATAAGCTGAGCAATGCTTATATGCTATCGAATGCAATGGGAACGTCACAGTTCAGTATATCGGTGAGACAAAACAAACACTTCACAAGCGGATGGCCCACAGTAGGAGCACTCACCCCTCAGGTCGATATTCGGCTGTATATCTTCACCTAAAGGACAAGGGACACTCCTTTGAAGACAGCAATGTGCACATCATGAACAGAGAGGACAGGTGCTTTGAAAGAGGAGTTAAAAATTGCCATCTTTGTCAGACTGTGAAACCCACCCCTGAACAGAGGGGGTGGGGCACGACACCACTTATCAGGTACTTGCAATGCAGTCCTCAGATCCCAACCCCGGCGTCCCCACAGTAGGTCACACCTCCGTTCATGCAAAGATAAGACTAATGACCCTCTCAACGCCTCTACGACTCTTCCCGACCTTCACCTGATTTCTGTACCTTCAAACTACTCACAGAGTTTATCAGCCGGAAAACTACCCAGCATGGATCAGAACTGAATAAACCTCATCCGGAGGGTGAGTGGCGAAACGTCTTCTGGACAACACGGACACTTCCAATTTCCGTGATTTACTACTACTTGTTAAACAATGACCTATAAGACTGACAAATTCCATAGACATATCGCTCTACGTTCCTGAAATCCGCTCTATCGCATTACTCGCCCGCTCGCCATCAACGCCAGCTCTGTCACAGCCTTTCTCTCCTTACAACCTAACGACCCCCAGCGCTCTTCTCTCTCTTCACCCCTCCCCTCTCTCTACTCTCTCCAGATATCTTCTCCCATTCTCGCCCTCTCCATCTCTCCCATTCCCTATTCCCTCCTTCGCACTCCCTTCCATACTATTTTCCTCTCGCCCCTTCCTTCACCCTCCTATCAACCTCTTCCACACTCTACCTCTCCATTTCTGTGTCCCCACTCTCAAACTGCCGCTGTCACATTTTGTCTATCCCCTTCTCCCTCTGCATCCCTCAATGTCTCCCCTCACAAACTTCGTCACTATCCCCACAGAAGGTCCAGTTTTGCTGCTTTCTGAATCTCTAACTTCTCTATCCGTCTGCCTTTCCATCTCACTCTACTCCTCACTAAGCCGTCTCTGAATATCTCCCATTTTCCTTTCTCCCCTAAACTCTCTGCACTCCTATTCCCCCCTTCCCATTCTCTACCGCTCCTACAGGATATTGACCTGCCGGAAATGTGACAGTCCGATATCACCACCCGGGGTCAGAGACAGAGACAGCCTCCCTGAACAAGGTCCAATCACACACTCCCGGGATTAGACACAGTGCATCTCCTAACTCAGCGTCCCATCACACGGTCCGGAGGGTCATATATTCTCACGGACAGATACAAAGTAAAGCTCCAGCCACACCGTCCCAGCACACACTACCGGGGTCAGACACAGAGTGAATCTCCCTCCGCATGGTCCCATCACACATTCCCGGGGTCAGACACGGAGTGAATCTCCCTCCACACCGTCCCATCACACACTCCTGTGGTCAGACAAAGAATGAAGTCCCCTCCATATCGTCCCATCACACACTCCTGAGGTCAGACAGAGAGTGAAGCTCCCTCCACATTGTCCCATCAGAGATAGTATCTGTGTGTGAGTGGAGGTAACGCAGAAGGGCCATGGCGAGAAGGAGTGCAGTGAAGTGGTGCTGAGGTTGCACTCACAGGGAGGAAACCGTGGGGAACCACACGACCCGCCGGTTCACATAGAAATGCAAAGAGACTGAGCCCGAAAGATCGATATCAGGTGGACGGGAAGAAGTTGAACACCGACAGCAGCTTTACCCATTCTCCCAACAGTTCCTCTTCCTCTTCCATGTTCCCTGTGAACACAGAGAGGGAGGCGTTTGGGTGGCAGTGGGTAGTAACGGAGCCGTGGGGGCTGCAGAGAATGAGGTGGGTATCGGGGAATGGGCATCGGGGACGACAGGGGATGACGGAGAAGGGGCGGGTGTAGTTCCCTCAATGTCGCCAAAACAAAGAAGCTGTTTGTGGACCACAAGAGGAATGGAGTCAGGCTGAGCTCTGTTGACATCATTAGATCTGCTGTTGAGAGGGTGAACAACCTTTCGATCTTCGGCGTAAAAATCACCGAGGATCTTATGTGGTCTATACCTACCGGCTCTGTGGAGAAAAAGTCACAACGGCGCCTCTTTCTCCTCAGAGTTTGACAAAGCTTGGTATGAGCTCCCGAAACCTAAAAACTTTCTACCCCGGTAGAATTGAGAGCATCCTGACTGTCTACATCATTGCTTGGCATGGGAACTGCAATTTCCTCAGTCGCAGGTAGCCAAATGCAATGTTAGCATTCATGTTAAGCGAACTAGAATATAAAATCACGGATGTAAAGTTAATGGTTTATAAAGCACTGGCGAGGCCTCACGGAGGACTGTGAGCGTCTCTGGGTCCTGTATCTAATCCGGTCAGATGTGTTTGCACTGGGAAGTGTTGAAGGGAAGTTCATGGTAATTATTCCGGGATTGAAACGCTTAGCAAATCAGGAAAGTTTGATGGCTGTATCTCAGAAGAATAATGGGGCGGTGGGGATGTGTTTCGATAAAGTAGATGTAGTGGGAAGTTTCCCTATGGTGGGAGAGTCTAAGGCCAGTCGGTTAACATGGAATAGAGGGCCGTTATTTTATAACCGAGATTCGGAGCAATTTATTTTGCCTGAATGGGGTGTATCGATGGAACTTGTTGCCGCAACCGGCTGCGAAGGTTAAGGCATGCAATTTATGGCCGAGGCTGAGAGATTCCTGATTAGTTCGGTCATAAAGGGATAAAGGGAGACAGCGGGATATCGGGGCTGAGAGGGAAATAGATCTGGTCCTAGGGTTGAGGTTCTGAACTGGAAGAAGGCCAAATTTGAAGAAATGAGAAGGTTCTAAAAAGCGTGGATTCGGACAGATTGTTCTCTGGCAAAGATGTGATTGGTAGGTGGGAAGCCTTCAAAGGGGAAATTTTGAGAGTGCAGAGTTTGTATGTTCCTGTCAGGATTAAAGGCAAATTGAATAGTAATAAGGAACCTTGGTTCTCAAGGGATATTGCAACTCAGATGAAGAAGAATAGGGAGCTGATAAAGAAGAAGAGGGAGTTGTATGAAATGCATAGGAAACAGGGGGTAAATCAGGTGCTTGAGGAGTATAAGCAGTGCAAGAAAATACTTAAGAAAGAAATCAGGAGGGCTAAAAGAAGACATGAGGGTGCCTTGGCAGTCAAAGTGAAGGATAATCCAAAGAGCTTTCACAAGTATATTAAGAGCAAAAGGATTGTAAGGGATAAAATTGGTCCTCTTGAAGATCAGAGTGGTCGGCTTTGTGCTGAACCGAAGGAAATTGGGGAGATCTGAAATAGTTTTTTTTTGCGTCTGTATTTACTAAGGAAGCTGGCATGAAATCTATGGAATTGAGGGAATCAAGTCGTGAGACCATGGAAACTGTACAGATTGAAAAGGAGGAGGTTCTTGCTGTCTTCAGGAAAATAAAAGTGGATAAATCCCGGGGACCTGACAGAGTGTTCCCTCGGACGTTGAAGGAGACTAGTGTTAATATTGCGGGGGCCCTAGCAGAAATATTTAAAATGTCGCTGTCTACGGGTGAAGTGCCGAAGGATTGGAGAGTGGCTCATGTTGTTCCGTTGTTTAAAAAAGGATCGAAAAGTAATCCGGGAAATTATAGGCCGGTGAGTTTAACGTCAGTAGTAGGTAAATTATTGGAGGGAGTACTAAGAGACAGAATCTACAAGCATTTGGATACACAGGGACTTATTAGGGAGAGTCAACATGGTTTTGTGCGTGGTAGGTCATGTTTGACCAAACTATTGGAGTTTTTCGAGGAGGTTACCAGGAAAGTGGATGAAGGGAAGGCAGTGGATGTTGTCTACATGGACTTCAGTAAGGCCTTTGACGAGGTCCCGCATGGGAGGTTAGTTAGGAAAATTCAGTCGCTAGGTATACATGGAGAGGTGGTAAATTGGATTAGACATTGGCTCGATGGAAGAAACCAGATAGTGGTGGTAGAGAATTGCTTCTCTGAGTGGAGGCCTGTGACTGGTGGTGTGCCACAGGGATCAGTGCTGGGTCCATTGTTATTTGTCATCTATATCAATGATCTGGATGATAAAGTGGTAAATTGGATCAGCAAGTTTGCTGATGATACAAAGATTGGAGGTGTAGTAGACAGTGAGGAAGGTTTTCAGAGCCTGCAGAGGGACTTGGACCAGCTGGAAAAATGGGCTGAAAAATAGCAGACGGACTTTAATACTGACAAGTGTGAGGTATTGCACGTTGGAAGGACAAACCAAGGTAGAACATATAGGGTTAATGGTAAGGCACTGAGGAGTGCAGTGGAACAGAGGGATCTGGGAATACAGATACAAAATTCCCTAAAAGTGTCGTCACAGGTAGATAGGGTCGTAAAGAGAGCTTTTGGTACATTGGCCTTTAATAATCCAAGTATTGAGTATAAGAGCCGAATTTGAGGCCGAATCTGGAGTATTGTGTTCAGTTTTGGTCTCCAAATTACAGGAAGGATATAAATAAGGTTGAAAGAGTGCAGAGAAGGTTTACAAGGATGTTGCCAGAACTTGAGAAACTCAGTTACAGAGAAAGGTTGAATAGGTTAGGACTTTATTCTTTGGAGCGTAGAAGAATGAGGGGAGATTTGATAGAGGTATATAAGATTATGATGGGTATAGACAGAGTGTATACAGGCAGGCTTTTTCCACTGAGGCAAGGGGAGAACAAAAACAGAGGACATGGATTAAGGGTGAGGGGGGTAAAGTTTAAAGGGAACATTAGAGGGGGGCTTCTTCACACAGAGAGTGGTGGGAATATGGAATGAGCTGCCAGACGAGGTGGTAAATGTGGGTTCCTTTTTAACATTTAAGAATAAATTGGACAGATACTTGGATGGGAGGTGTATGGAGGGATATGGTCCGTGTGCAGGTCAGTGGGACTAGGCAGAAAATGGTTTGGCACAGCCAAGAAGGACCAAAGGGCCTGTTTCTGTGCTGTAGTTTCTATGGTTCTATGGACCATGATGAAATGGCGGAGCAGACCCAATGGGCCAGGTAGCTCAATTCTGCCTCTCCGTCCTATGATCGCATTTTACGTTCATGTGTTGCTGTGTGTCAGCATCTCGCAGGATCGACACTGGGCATGCAAACACGAAGAAAGTATATATATACTTCTTTTTTTTTTTTATCGGCGGCATCCAGGATTCGGTATCTCCATTTCCGGGAGTGTGGTTAGCTGTCACTTTCCCCTGAGGGCCCTCACTGCCAATTATTGCCTGTCAGTAGTTAAAGGGGTCGTGCTGTAGGGGATTCATTTCTAGTAATACAGACTGTGATTTAGTCTTCGGATTTCCTTACTGCCGGCTTGTTTTTTTCAAGTCTGAGTCTGAGTGCATTCCAGATATACTCTACACCTGTTCACCACCACCCATAGCTCTCTAGTTACAGACAGGTATGGCGAAGTCAGGGTTCTGAGAAGATTTGTCCATTCTCTGAAGACTAGGAAATCTCTACAGATGAACTGTCGGGAGCATGCTGACTTGTAGCATCGCCGCCTGGAGAGAAGGCTGCAGCGGACAGAGTCACAGGAGGCTGCAGAGGGATGTAGATCAATCGGTATCAAAGGCGTCACCTTCCCCAGCATCGAGGACATGTTCAAGATGCGATACCTCGAGAAGGCGGCTCCATCAGTAAAGCCCCTCACCCCGGGACAAGGTCCCTGCTCAAAACTACCATCGGGGAAGAGGTACAGAAGCCTGAACACTCAACGATTCGAAAACAACTTCTAAACCTGCAACAACACATTTTTGAACTCTTCCGCACCAACATCGACTTTTTAATGTTTTTATTGTCTTTTTTTTGTAATTCACAGTAATTTTACATCTTTGCGCTGTACCGATGTTGCTAAAGAACACATTCCAGGCTGCATAAGTATCAGATAATAAAACAAATAGCGATTCGGGTGGAAAATATCTGATACGTGTGGAGAGGACACCCGGCAGGCTGGTCTTCACCAGTCAGGGCACTGACTACAGGAGTCGGGAGATGACGTTGCAGTGCGACAACAGGTCTGCAAGGCCGCTGTGCTTTATGGGAAATGCCATTGAACTGGATAGCGTGTACAGGAAGTTCTGCGGGGATATTGCCAGAACTGGAGGGACTGAGTTATGGAGAGAGTGAGGGAAGGTTGGAACTTTAATCCCTGGAGCGTATTTGTAAATTTACAGAGTTCCATAAACACAAGACGGCCACAGACAGAGGAAATAGGCATAGTCTTTTACCCAGGGTTGGGTTATCGAGAACCGGACAGCACAGGATTGAGCTGAGAGTGGGTGGAAAGGAGAACGAGAGAGAGAGAGATAAGGGAGACGGATGGTTCAGAGAGAACGGGGAGGGAAGTGAGAGAGAGGGGTAGAGAGGCGTCAGAACTGGGCATAGACTTGAAAGTTGTGGACAGAGCGAACAGAGGAAGAGCGAGCGGAGAAAGGGCGAAGAAATAAGAGGAGGTGAAGGGGTAGAGAGAAAGTTAGATGGAGCGGAAAAAAGCGGGAAGGAGGAAATGGCGAGAAAGAAGGTGATACATAGAGAGAGAGGTTTGTCGGTGTGTGGTGGGGAGAATATGGTTGCGACAAGGGGAGGAGATGGAGTAGGAAGGAGGGGCAGAGAGCGTTGGGAGGAAAATTGAAAGGATCCAGGAGTGAGAGAGAAGGAGAGAGAAGGAGGAAAAACTGGGGTTAGTCATTTGATTCATGTCGTCTCCATTGGCTGTTGACAGAGATTGTGGATCCTTTCAGGAATCTCCGGGAGCAAAGGTGCTGACTTCTCGCAGATGAAACGCCGATCACGATTGCAAGGGTAACTCCCTGGGTACGAATAGCAGTCTTTGCAGTCCGATGTTACAGAAGACACCTTGTACAAGATAGCCAAGGCCACATTCCTGTCCAAGAGGATTAAACAATTTAAACAGAGACAACACAGCTCCAGCAGAGAACCCGAGCCGAGACCGTCCACAAGCTAATCCCATAACATCGCTCTCTCTTAACAGCGTGTGTCAGTCCGCAAACTCATCCCACTCACCCACTCTCTCTCCACAGCCCCGTGACAGTACCCAGACAGATACCACGATCCCAATGTCTCCCGACAATCCTGTGTCATCCCCCCAATAATCGTACTGACCCAATATCACCCCACAGCCCCATGTATTCGCAAAGGAACTGACAGAACTGCCTCCAAACCACAGTCCTCTGTCAGTCCCCTACAAATCGAACAGGGCCACCCTCTCCCCTCAGATCTGTTTCAGTCCTGGAACAAACACCACTGTCCCACCGTTTCACCACAGACTTTTGGCTGTCCCGAAATGAATACCACTGGTCAACACTCTTCCCTCAACCCTATGTCGTCCCAGATTAATCCCGTTGCCCCTCCCTCGACTCAGAGATTTGTGTCTGTCTGCGAACATATCTCACTGCACCGCGCTCTCACCATCGCCTCTGGTCCATCTCCAGACTTATACCGCTGGCACCCTCTCTCCGCATCCGTGCGTCCGTTCACAAGCTAATCCCATCAACACACTCTGTGCCCACCGCTCTGTATCGGTCTCCAAACTAATCCAGTTGTCCTACTCTTGCCCCTCAGATCTATATCATTCACCAAACTATTCCCGCTGTTGCTCCCTCTCCTCACAACCCAGCGACTATCTCCAAAATAATCCCACTTCACCGCGCTCTCCACCCCGACATGCGTCAGAAACAACATAATCTCCGTGTACTGATCTCTCCCCACGGCCTCCTGACAGTATCGGAAATAATTCCACTGCCCTGTCTTTCCCCGACAAACACGCAGGCCCGAAAAAGTTCCCTTTGTACCACACTCTCCGACAACCTAGTGTAGTCTAATCGTAAACTAATCCCATTTTCTCCCGTCAGGGCTATGTCGATGCCCAACTCTCACCCCACAGATCAGTCCAAATCTCACCAGTTCTCGCATTTTCCAATCCAATATGAACGGTCTCCGTCCACAAGTTTGCGGGAGACAAAGTTCTGAGAAATTAAAATTATTTGATTTACGCCAAAAATAGAAAACTGTTGACGGAGCTTCTTTCAGTTTATTTACAACCGGAATTGTGATGGGACGGTGCGGAGAGAGCTTCATTCGGTTTCTGACCGCGGGAGTGTGTGATGGGATGGAGTCGAGAGTGCTTTACTCTGAGTCTGATACCAGGAGTGTGTGATAGGGTGGTGAGGAGGGAGCTTCAATCTATGTATGGCCCCTGGAGTGTGTGAGGGCATACTGTGAAAGGACTTAATAGTGTGCCTGATACCGGGAGTGTGTGATGGGCCGGTGTAGAGGGAGCTTCACTCTGTGTATGGCCCCTGGAGTCTGTGATGGGACGGTGTGGAGGGAGCTTCACTCTGCGTCTGATCCCGGCAGAGCGTGATGGCATACTGTGAAGGGGACTTAATAGTGCGTCTGGTAGCGGGAGTATGTGTGGAGGGATCTTCACTCTGTGTCTGACCCCGGGAGTGTGTGATGGGACGGTGTGGAGGGAGCTTCACTCTGTGTCTGACCCCGGGATTGTGTGATGGGACGGTGTGGAGGGAGATTCACTCTGTGTCTAAGCCTGGGAGTGTGTGATGGGACGGTCTGCAGGGAGATTCACTCTGTGTCTAATCCCGGGAATGTTTGAAGGGACAGTGAGGAGGGAGATTCACTCTGGTCTGACTCCAGGAATGTGTGCTGGGAGTGTATTGTGAGTTTACACTCTGTATCTGACCTCGGTGGTGTGTGTTGATTCCTGTGTTACTGCGGGATCTTCTCGTGGCGTGACACATACCGCTTCATCCCTTGAATTGATTTCGAGAAGCCTTGAATCACTGTTTGAGCATTCTTGCATCGCTCTGAAGGAAGATGTGTCAACCGTGGAGACATAATAACACCGGTCTTTATTTCTGATCCAGTGCTTGGAACACGGTTGATCTGGAAATCAGGAATACGGAACAATGAATCTCCCTCCGCACCTTCCCATGGCAGACATACGCCCGGGGTGAGACACACAATGACGCTCCCTCCACACTCTCGCTTCGCATACACCATGGACCAGACACATCGTCAAAATCCCACCACACCGTTTCATCGCACACACCCAGCTGAGACGCAAGGTGTAGCTCATTCTACACCGACCCATCACATCTCTATCTCGCTCTCCCTCTCTCTCTCTCTCTCTCTCTCTCTCTCTCTCTCTCTCTCTCTCTCTCTCTCTCTCTCCCTCTGTGATGAGGAGCGGGCAAGGGCGATGTCGTTTTACCTCTGCTACTCGTCAGAAATTGGCAAATTTCAGCCTTTGATTCAAGAGTCCAGTTCAACTCATAGTCCTGCTGTTGATATTGCAACTGTGTTCTCTTCATCTCCCTGTACTGTTCCTAAAGTAGCTGGTATTTTATGTCGGAGATGATAGGAGACTGAAGAATCTGTGATACTGAGAGAGATGGCCAAGGATTTTCAGCATTTACAGTGACGTGTAAGACAGCAGTACTTTACTGGGCGGGTCGCGGAAAGAGGTATGTCAGTGTCATGGTGTGGTAGTGTGGAGTTCATACTGAGGAGCGTGTAGGCGTCACGGTGACGAGTGCTATGTTACAATGAGGATGTGATGGTTTCGTGTCCCAGTGGTGGGTTTGTATGTCACGGTACTGATCGTGTATGTGCCACGGTAAGGGGCCTGTTAGTATCAGGAATGAGGGGCCTATCGGTGTCACAGTCCAGAGCGCGCTGCCACCGTGAGGTGTGAGTTTGTGTCAGTATCACGGTGATGCTTGTTTCCGTGTCACAGTGAGGGTCATGTCGGTGTTGCGGTGAGGGCACAAGCAACAAGGACAGATGAGCAGCAGTGGCTAGGATTTCTGCGAAAACTGAGTGAAATGCAAGACAGATATATTCCAAATAAGAAGACATTATCGTATAGAAGAAAGACACTACCATGGCTGACAAGTGAAGTCAGAGCCGAAGTAAAAGCAAAAGAGAGGGCACAGAAGGACGCCAAAGCTAGTGGGAACATGGAGGACTTCCGAGTTTTTTAAAATCTTGCAGAAGGAAACTAAGAAGGTCATAAGGAAGGAAAAGATGAATTATGAAAAGCAGCTTGTGACCAATATCAAAGAAGATACTAACAGTTTTTTTTTTTTGAGTATATCAACGGTAAAAGGGAGCCGAGGGTAGATATGGGCCCAACAGAGAATAATGCTGGAAATATTTTAATGAGAAGGAGCATTGGAACTGAATGCGTATTTTGCATCAGCTTTCACAGAGGAATTCGTCTGCAGTATACAGGACATTCAAGAGTGTCAAGGAAATGAAATTTGTGCAGTGACAATTATGGCAGAGAAGATGCTCAGGAAGCTTAATGGTCTGAGGGTGCAAAAATCTCCTGGACCTGATGGAGTGCACCCTCGGGTTGTGATGGAAGTAGCTGGAGAGGTTGCGGACACATTGCCGATTATCTTTCAAGAATCGATAGATTCTGGCATTGTACCGGCTGACTGGAAAATTGCAGACGTTATTCCGCTCTTTAAGAAGAGTGGCAGGCAGAAAAAAAGGAAACTTTAGATCTGTGAGCCTGGCAACTTTGATTTGGAAGTTGGTGGAATCGGTTGATCGCAGTGGGACTGCAGAGTACCTGGAGGCACAGGAGAAGAGAGGCCAACGCCAGCGTGTTGTCCTCAAAGGAATATCCTGCCTAACAAACCTAGTGCAATTCTTTGAGGAAATTACAAGGACGGTACATAAAGGAGATGCAGTACACATGGTGTACTTGGATTTTCAGAAGGCCTTTGACAAGATGCCGCTCATGAGGCTGCCTATAAAAAATAAGAGACCATGAAAATAAGAGACTCAGAGATTAAGGAAGCAAGGGCTTTACTCGTTGGAGAGAAGGAGGATGAGAGGAGACATGATGGATCTGTACAAGATAATAAGAGGAATAGTTAGAGTGGATAGCCAGCGCCTCTTCCCCAGGGCACCACTGCTCAATACAAGAGGACATGGCTTTAAGGTGAGGGCTGGGAAGTTCAAGGGGGATATTAGAGGAAGTTTTTTGAACTCAGAGAGTGGTTGGTGGTGGAATGCACTGCCTGAGTCAGTGGTGGAGGCAGATACACTAGTGAAGTTTAAGAGACTACTAGACAGGTATATGGAGGAACCTAAGGTGGGGGCTTATATGGGAGGCAGGGTTTGAGGGTCGGCACAACATTGTGGGCCGAAGGGCCTGCACTGTGCTGTACTATTCTATGTTCTATGTTCTCTGGAATTACAGGGAGGTTATTAGCATGGCTCGGGCATTGGCAGGTTAGCAAAAAAAAAAAAAAATGGGCATAAATGAATTAATTTCTGGCTGGCTCCCGGTTACCCGTGGAGTTTACACCCGTCGGTGTTGGGACCGCTGATTTATACGACGGATTCATTGATTTGGACAACGGTATTGATTGATTAGTGCCTAAACCTGCCGATGATACAAGAGCGGGTAGTGTTGAGGAGGCAGAGAGCCTGCAAAGAGACTTAGGTAGTTTCGGGGAATGGGCAAAGAAACGTTTAATGAAATACAATGACAGAAAGTGTATGATCATGTGTTTTGGTAGCAGAAATAAACAGGCAGACTATTATTCAGGTTCGCAGGGAATTCAAAATGCAGAAATGCAAAGGGACTTTGGTGTCCTTGTGCAAATATCAAACAGATGAACATCCAGGTTGAGTTGATGTTGAAAACGGGAATGCAATGTGGGCATTCATTCCTAGAGTTATAGAGGTATGGAAACCCGGTTTCGCTCCCCCTACAAAGCCTCGTCACACATTGCCTGGATGAGACACAGAGTGAATCTTTCTCCCCATGGCCTCATCCCACATTCCAGCGGTCAGACCTGGAGTGACGATCACTGCACACCGTACCGTCACGCTTTTCCGGGGTCAGATACTGGGTGTTTCTCCTTCCACACTGTCTCATCACACACTCCCAGGGTCAGACACCGCGTGAAGCTCCCTCCACAGCGCCCCTGACATACTCCCTGGGTCAGAGAACAGAATATAGATCCCTCCACAAAGTCCAATCACACACAGCCTTGGTCAGACGCACTGTCAATCACTCTCTCCGCGACCCCATCAAACACCCCAGCGGTCAGACACGGAAAGAAACTCCCTCAGCACACACGACAAATGTCAGAGGGAGAGTAATCCTCCCTCTACGTCTTCTCATCACACCACCAAGGAAAGTGTCACACACCCCCTGGTGAGTCACAGATTGAAGCTCTCTCTGAGCAGCCCATACCATGCCGGGCACACTCACGGGGTCAGACTCCCTCCACAGCATCCAATCACCCAATCCGGTGTCAGAAAGAGTGAGTGGCCCTCTGCGCTATCCCATCACACATTCCTGGATTCAGACACAGAGATTAACTGCCTCTCCACGGTCCCATCACACATTCCCGGATTCAGACACAGAGTGAGGCTCCATCCACACAATCCCATCAGACACTCACTGATTCAGACACTGAACGAAGCTCCCACTGCACCGTCCCCTCACTCACTCCCGGAAGTCAGAGACAGACTGAAGCCACACCGTCCCATCAGACACTCCCGGGGTCAGATACAGAGTGAAGCCTTCTCTGCAGAATTCCGTCACATCCTCCTAGATTCTACAAAGTGAAAATCACTCTACATGGTACCATAACAGACTTCAGGGATCAGGCATGTGGTGAAGCTCTCTGGGTGCTGTCCCACTGTCAGATACAGAGTGAAGCTGGATCCATCCAGTCCCATCAGAGATTCCCTGATTCAGACATAGAGTGAAGCTGTGATGTTACGTCTCAAATTCCCGTCATCTGTCACAATGAATCCACCTCCACAGCGCCGCATCACACTCTCCTGGGTTTCGTGATAGAGTTAAACTTCCACCAGGCTTCACCATCACACACTCAGCCTGTCAAACACAGAGTGAATCTCCCTCCATCCCACCTCTTCACACGCTCCCGATGTCAAGCACAGAGTGAGCTTCCTCTCTCTATGCCTGCCCTGTGATGAGGAGCGGGTTAAAGAGGGGGATGATGCCTCACCTCTTTTGCTGCTCATTAGATCACAGATCTGAGCCTTGATTTCGTTGACAGATCTGTCTTTCCTTCCCGTCTCAGTACAGTTTCGGTCAGAGGTGATCATAGACTGACGAATCTGTGATACTGGGAGAGATCGTGAAGGATGTGTATCGTTTACAGTGACACGTGAGTCAGCGTCATGCTACCGAACGGGTCACAGAGAGTGTTGTGTGATTGTCACGGTGAATGGTGTCACAGTGAACGATGTGCTGGTGGCACAGTGTGAGACGTCTGCGCAAACATGAGGAGCGTGTCTGTCTCAAGCTGAGGGATATATCAATGACCTGGTGAAGGTTTTGTTGTTGATACAATGGGGTCTGTGTCAGCATCGTGGTGATGATTGGTTCCCTGTCTGATAGCGGGCCGTGTTCTACATTCTGAGAAGGACGTGTCGGTGTCACTGTGATAGGAGTTTCTGTGCCCTGGCGAGAAGTGTGCCGGGTTACAATGAAGTGTATCTCCACGTCACGGCGAAGGAAATGTCAGAGTGCGGGAAATTTTAGAATGACGGTTCTGGCGATGTCGCAGTGAGTGGAGTATCTGTATATTGTGTGGGTGTTGGTCTCATTGAGCGGTGCGTGTCTGTGTCATCGTGAGAAGCATGTCATGGCCACGCTGTGTATGACTGTCTCAGGCTGACGCGTGTGTGTGTCCGTGTCGTGGAGAGTACTATGTCTGTGTCATTGTGAATTTAGGTGCCGGTATCACGGTAAGGGGTTTGCCTGTGTCAGGGTTAAGTGTGGGTAGTTGCCTCAGTGAGCGGTGTATCAGTGTTATGTTGAGGGGCAATGCTGTCTCGGTAAGGGGTGTTACAGTGACGTGTGAGTCTTTGTCACGGCGCGGAGCTGGACGGTTCGCTTTGAGGAGCCTCTCGGTGTTACAGTGCTTGTGTCTTAGTGTCACGGTAAAGGGCATGTCGGTGTCACTGTGAGCTGTGTTTGGGAGTCGCCTTAGCCAGGTTCTCTGGGAGAGATCCGGCTGGGAAATCGCAGATATCTTTGATTCAAAGGTTGAGGTTAACTCATGGACTGGTAGTCGACATTGGCGTTGGGTCCTGTTCATCTCTTGATATTCTTCCCTGAGGAGTTTGTAGTTTCGGTCGGAGCTGATCTGAGATGGTGAGCTATGTTTGGCGTTGACACTGTGTCAGCGTCAATCTACTGTTCGGGTCACGGAGAGTGCTGTGTCAGTGACACGGTGAGGATGTCACAGCGAGGGGTGTGTTGGTGGCACCGTGAGGGGCGTCGGAGCCACCGTGAGGTACGTGGCTGGGACACGCTGAGGGGTATATCACGGTACCAGCGTGTTTTTTGTTGGTGTCACGATCGGGGCTGCGTCAGTATCGCGGTGATAATTGATTCCCTGTCACAGCGAGTCGATGTTTCAGTGAGGGATGTGTAACTGTCACTGTGACAGGCGTTTCTGGGTCCGAATGACAGGTGTACCGGGTCACATCGCGGTGTATCTCGGTGTCACGGTGGGAGATATGTCGAGGTCACAGTGGCAAGTTTGTCGGTGTTGCAGTGACACGAGCGTCTGTGTCGTAGTGTGCGGTGTATTGGTGTTTAAGCGGGAAAATGTCGTTGTCACGGTGAGGGGTGTGTCTGTGTAACGGGGAAGGGTCTGTTGTGGTCACAGTGGATGGGTCAGTGTCATAGTAAGTTTAATGTTGTTGTCACGGTGAGGACTGAGTGGGTGACACACTGAGGGGCTTTTCGGTGTGATGGCGGGGGTTGAGTCTTTGTGACGGTGACTGTTATGTCGGTGTTTTGGTGGAGCGGCCGCCATGATAAGAGCTGAGTCGGATTCAAAGTGATGGTCGTGTCTGTGTCACAGTGACGGATGTGTCCACGTCACAGGGCGTGACGTGTCGGTGCCAAGGCGAGGGGCGTGACAGTGTTACAGTGAATATTTATTCCATTACGTTGTGTGTTGGTATCACGTTGCGGGATATATCGGTACCATGTTGAGGGATGTGTTGGTGGGGGTTGTGTCTGTATCACAGTGAGGGGTGAGTCGTTGTCATGCTGAGAGACCCGTCAGTACCACAGTGAGGGATGTGTTGATATTACCGTAAAGGGTGTTTCTGGGAAATGTTGAGAACGTGTCGCTATTACAGTCGCCATTTTTATTCCCTACGATTTACTCGTTTCGGCCGTTGTTCAACTCACCATGAATCCACCAGCAGATACCCGTGATAACGAGGGCCGTTGTTAAAACGCAGATTAGCCATATGCTTGCGACTGATCTGTCTCTTCTTGTGGGTCGTTCACTGCCTATGTTGCCTGAGGACAAAATCGTTCCTTGACATTGTCAGTCCATCATCATATTCCCTGACCTACCCCACCTCTGCTCTTCCCACCTTCTGAGTTCAAATCACTCTCTTTCGCTGATGCAAAGCAGTGAACGTAAATCACAGAACACAACAGGCAGGCTTTTTTACACGGAGATTAGGTGGGACCGCCACCAGAGGCACAGGTTAAGGTCAGAGTTCGCTGGTCTATAATGAAGCCCGAAGAACGTGGTCATACATTTCTTATTCCTTATTTCCACCCAAAAATTCTCACTTCGAAGACTTTCTTTGTCTGTCTTCACTGTGTACTGCGGTAACATTTTTCCTGCCTCGTAGAGTCACCCCTCCTCCCTTAACTCCTTACGACTTTTGACGTCTGATAATAGTGAACCCCGAAACATTGAGCTGTCCTGCTTGCTACTCCTGCAGGCGAGTTTCAATAATGGCTACAATATCAAACGGCGAAGTGTTGATTCATGCCCTGAGCTCACCTGCCTGTATGTAAAACTCCCAACACTGAATGATAAGCACTACGGGACACTTTCCACGTCTTGCTCGACCATGTGATGCCTGCCATTTTCTGACGTCTCTGGAATATCCGTCTCCAGATTGACTCCACTATCTGCTCTGCAACTCTGTGCCCTATCTCCCAGCAGCTCGAGTTTAACAAACTCTGTCCAAAAACCCTCCTGCTCAGTACTGGCAAACCACCCCGCTCGGATATTAGCTCTCCTCCAGATTGGGTCTATACTGCCTCATGACCCGCTTGCTAAACTGTATGGTCTTCCTATGTCCGCTCCGAGCTTCGCCGCTCCACTTGCCGCTGCCTAAATTTGTTTGCACTTGTAATGAATCCCGTCCCATGATTGTTTGCTGCTCAACGCCGGAAGTTCCGTAAGGTACTGATTTTAATGCACGCTCCCATAAAGGGTAAGTTCCAACTTTCTCGTTCCCTATCTCTGACTGGAGTCTGATTAAACGCCAAACTATCGCCTGACACTCTGCCGGTGTGAAAAAAAGGGCGAAGCTCCCATCTTCCCTGATTCTCACCGCTCATTAATAACCAGCACTTCGGATTTCAGTAATCCCGAATTATGTGTGTCTCCCGGGGATTGTGAATGTGTTGAAACCCGACAGAATCGGAGGAGGGAGGAGCCCAGACAAAGGGTGTTAAGATTGCAACCTTTGATGCAAGTTTCTTTTTTTTCTGTCCAAACGACCGGCCTGTGCATTCAGAGCTGTGGAGACACTCAGAGCCGAGAGATTAATAACCTGTGGAAGGGGCCAGTTGTGAGCTCTAAGATGTGGAGGTGTCCCGGGGATGGAGTTGGTCACGGAGACGGTGAGGAGCGTAGTGGAGTCAGGGCGTGACAGAGACATGGAGGTGTGCAGAGGAGGACGTGTGTCACTGAGTTCGGAGGTGTTTTTGAGGGGAAGGGGATAATGGAGACGGGGAGGCGTGTGTCAGAGTTACGATGCAGGACGTGTCGGTGTATCATTGTCACGATGAAGAAAGCGTCACTGTCACGGCATCAATCGTGGGATAAATTTAGGAGCTGAGAGGTAATGTTGCAATTATATAGGACCCTGGTCAGACCCCACTTGGTGTACTGTGCTCAATTCTGGTCGTCTCTTTACAGGAACGATGTCGGTATCATAGAAAGGCAGCAGAGGATTTTTACAAGGATGTTGCTTGGATTGGGGAGCAATGCCATATGAGAATTGGTTGAGTGAACTCGGTCTTTTCTCCAAGGAGTGACGGAGGACAGAGGTGACCTGATGGACAGTATAAGATGACGAGAGACACTGATCGTGTGAATGTTCAGAGACATTTTCCCAGGGTTTTTCTGGTTCCTGTGAGTAGGTACACAGGAGATGTCAGCGGTAAGTTTTCAACGTAGAGAGTTGTGAATCAGTGGAATGGGCTGCAGGGGACAGTGCTGGAGGCGGATCTGAAATGGTCTTTTTAGAGACTCCTAGATAGGCACATGGAGCTTAGAAAAATGGGCGGCTATGGGTAACCATAGGAGGAAAGTGAAAACTCTGAGATATGGAGATCTCTAGGGGATAGAGTTGGTCACCGGGACGGGGAGGAGCGTAGCGGAGTTAGTGGATTCCGAAGAAGAGCAATTGTGCACGGGAGAGGGTGTCGCCTGGAGATGGGAGGTCTTCATGAAGGGAAGGGGTAATGGAGTCGGGAAGGGGTGTGTCAGTGTTACGATACAGGTCGTGACGGTATATCGATGTCACGATGAAGGACGTGTCGGTGTCACGGTGAGGTGTGTGGGGCAGTGTCACCGTAAGGGTTTTTACAGTGTCCCATTGAGGGCGCTGGCGCCCAGTCCCATTCACAGTATGTGTATCCCAGCCTTGTAGACCAAAGTCCCTCTCTCCTTCAATACTTCCCACAATTCACAGTGTAGGCTGTTCCCTTTAACACCGACTTTAAGCAGAGTGGTAGGCTTATTCAGAAAGTCAGAAGGCATGGGATCCAGGGAAGTTTGGCCAGGTGGATTCAGAATTTGCTTGCCTGCAGAAGACAGAGGGTCGTGGTGGAGGGAGTACATTCATATTGGAGGATTGTGACTAGCGGTGTCCCACAAGGGTCTGTTCTGGGACCTCTACCTTTCGTGATTCTTATTAACGAAATTCATTCGGAAGTAGTGGTGGTGTAGATAGTGTAGAGGATTGTCAAAGATTGCAGAGAGAGACATTGATAGGATGCAGATTTGGGCTGATAAGTGGCAGATGGAGTTCAACGCGGAGAAGTGTGAGGTGGTGCACTTTGGAAGGACAAACTCCAAGGCAGGGTACAAAGTAAATGGCAGGATACATGGACGTGTGGAGGAGCAGAGGGATCTGGGGGTACACGTCCACAGATCCCTGAAAGTTGCCTCACAGGTGGATAGGGCCGTTAAGACAGCTTATGGTGTGTTAGCTTTCATAAGTCGAGGGATAGAGTTTAAGAGTCGCGATGTAATGATGTGGTTTTATAAAACTCTGGTTAGACCACACTTGGAGTAATGTGTCCAGTTCCGGTCGCCTCACTATAGGAAAGATGTGGAAACATTGGAAAGAGTAGAGAGGAGATTTACCCGGATGCTGCCTGGTTTAGAGAGTATGCATTGATCAGAGCTTATGGGAGCTAGGGTTTTACTCTTTGGGGAGAAGGAGGATGAGAGGAGACACGATAGATGTGTACAAGATAATAAGAGGAATAGATAGAGTGGATAGCCAGCGCTTCTTCCCCAGGGCACCACTGGTCAACACAAGAGGACATAGCTTTAAGGTAAGGGGTGGGAAGTTCAAGGGGGATATTAGAGCAAGGTTCTTTACTCAGAGAGTAGTTGGTGCGTGGAATGCGCTGCCTGAGTAGTGGTGGAGGCAGATACACTGGTGAAATTTAAGAGACTACTAGACAGGTGTATGGATGAATTTAAGGTGGGGCTTATATGGGAGGCTGTGTTTGAGAGTCGGCACAACACTGTGGGCTGAAGGGCCTGTACCGTTCTGTACTATTCTATATTCTATGTTTTTGTGCAGGCTGTATTCACGGGTATTCATGTATGATGTAATTACAATTAAACTTAAATTGATTTAAAATTACTGAAATTAAAACGTCTCGTCTGGGGAGGTCGCACCTTCCTTGTAGGAGAGTCCAGTAATCCACGTAGAAGAGAGAGTTGTATTACATGTATAGGAAACAGGGAGACATGAGGTTACCTTGGCAGTCAAAGTGAAGGATTGTAAGGGATAAAATCCGTCCTCCTGAAAATCAGAGTGGTCGCTATGTGCGGAACCAAAAGAAATGGGGGAGATCGTAAATCAAAGTTGCTGGCGAACGCAGCAGGCCAGGCAGCATCTCTAGTAAGAGATTCGGTCGACGTTTCAGGCCGAGACCCTTCGTCAGGACTAACTGAAGGAAAAGCTAGTAAGAGATTTGAAAGTTGGAGAGGGAGGGGGAGATCCAAATGATAGGAGAAGACAGGAGGGGGAGGGATGGACAGGTGATTGGCAAAGGGGGTATGAGGGGATTTAGGAGGCCCAGGGAGAAAGAAAAGGTGGGGGGGTGAGGACCCAGGGGATGGGCAAGGGGTGTAGTCAGAGGGATAGAAGGAGAAAAGGAAGAGTGAGAGAAAGAATGCGTGTGTATAAATGAACAACGGATGGGGAACGAGGGGAATGTGGGGCATTAGCAGAATTTATAGAAGTCAATGTTCATGTCATCAGGTTGGAGGCTACCCAGACGGAATATAAGGTGTTGTTCCTCCAACCTGAGTGTAGCTTCATCTTTACAGTAGAGGAGACCGTGGATAGACATGTCAGAATGGGAATGGGATGTGGAATTAAAATGCGTGGCAACTGGGAGATCCTGCTTTCTCTGGCGGACAGAGCTAAGGTGTTCAGCAAAACGGTCTCCCAGTCTGCGTCGGGTCGCGCCAATATATAGAAGGCCACATCGGGAGCACCGGACGAAGTATATCTCCTTAGCCAACTCACAGGTGAAGTGTCGCCTCACCTGGAAGGACTGTCTGGGGCCCTGAATGGTGGTAAGGGAGGAAGTGTAAGGGCATGTTTAGCACTTTTTCCACTTACGAGGATAAGTGCCAGGAGGTAGATCAGTGGGGAGGAATGGGGAGCGAATGGACAAGGGAGTCGCGTAGGGAGCGATCCCTGCGGAAAGGAGAGGGAGTGGAGGGAATTATGTGCTTAGTTGTAGGATCCCGTTGGAGGTGGCGGAAGTTACGGGGAATAACATGCTGGACCCGGAGGCTGGTGGGGTTTTTGGTGAGGACAAGGGGAACCCTATTCCTAGTGGGGTGGCAGGAGGATGGAGTGAGAGAAGATGTACGTGAAATGGGGGAGATGCGTTTGAGAGCAGAGTTGATGGTGGAGGAAGGAAAGTGCCTTTCTTTAAAAAAGGAAGACATCTCCCTCATCCTGGAATGAAAAACCTCATCCGGAGAGCAGATGCGGCGGAGACGAAGGAATTGAGAGAAGGGGATGGCGTTTTTGCTAGAGACAGGGTGAGAAGAGGAATAGTCCAGAAAGCTGTGAGAGTCAGTAGGCTTATAGTATATATCAGAAGATAAGCTGTCTCCAGAGATAGAGATAGAAAGATCTAGAAAGGGGAGGAATGTGTCGGAGATGGACCAGGTAAACCTGAGGGCAGGGTGAGAGTTGAAGGCAGAGTTAATAATGTCAACGAGCTCAGCGTGCGTGCAGGAAGCAGCGCCAATGCAGTCGTCGATGTAGCGAAGGAAAAGTGGTGTCAGATACCAGAATAGGTTCGGAACATAGATTGTTCAACAAAGCCAACAAAAAGGCAGGCATAGCTAGGACGCATACGGGTGCCCATAGCTACACCTTTAGTATGGAGGAAGTGGGATGAGCCAAAGGAGAAATTATTAAGATTAAGGACTAATACTCTTAAACTTAGACGGAGCAGAGTGATGGTAGAGGAGAAGTGATTAGGTCTGGAATCCAAAAAGAAGCGGAGAGCTTTGAGACCTTCCTGATGGGGGTGGATGTATATAGGGACTGGACATAGATGGTGAAAATAAAGCGGTGGGGGTCAGGGAACTTAAAATCATTGAAAGGTTTATGAGCGTGATACGCGTCCCGAACAAACGTAGGAAGGGATTGAACAAGGGAGGATAAAACTGTGTCGAGGTAGGCAGAAACGAGTTCGGTGGGGCAGAAGCAACTAAGACAATAGGTCTCCCAAGACAGGCAGGTTTATTGATCTTGGGAAGGAGGTAGAAACGGGAAGTGCGAGGTGTGGGAACTATAAGGTTGGTAGCAGTGGATGGAAGAACCCCTGAGGGGATAAAGTCGGTGATGGTGTGGGAGACAATGGCCTGGTGCTCCTTAGAGGGGTCACGATCGAGGAGGTACACGCGAGTTGTCTCTGTGCCTTGGCAAGGTAGAGGTCAGTACACCAGACTACAACAACACCCCCCTTATCGGCGGGTTTAATAGTAAGGTTAGGATTAGTGCGGAGGGAGTGGAGAGCAGAGCGTTCGGAAGGAGTGAGGTTGGAATGGGAACAACGTGCGGTGAATTCGAGACGGTTGATGTTCCGGCGGCAGAGATCATAAATGTTTTTTGTTTTGTTTTTTTTTTTGCGCCTGTATGGACTAGGAAACTGGAATGAAGCCTATGGAATTAAGGGAAACAAGTAGTCCGATCATGGAAATTGTACAGATTGAAACGGAGGAGGTGCTTGCTATCTTGAGGCAAATTAAAGTGGATAAATCCCCGGGACCTGACAGGGTGTTCCCTCGGACCTTGAAGGAGACTAGTGTTGAAATTGCAGGTGCCCTGGCAGATATATTTAAAATGTCAGTGTTTACGGGTGAGGTGTGGAGGATTGGAGAATGGCTGATGTTGTTCCTTTGTTTAAAAAAAAGGGTCGAAAGTTAATCCGGGAAATTATTGGCCAGTAAGTTTGACGTTGGTAGTGGGTAAGTTATTGGAGAGAGTACTAAGAGACGGAATCTCCAAGCATTTGGATAGACAGGGACTTATTAGGGAGAGTCAACATGGTTTTGTGCGTGGTAGGTCATGTTTGAACAATCTATTGGATTTTTTCGAGGAGGCTATCAGATAAGTGGATGAAAGGAAGGCAGTGGATGCTGTCTACATGGACTTCAGTAAGGCCTTTGACAAAGTCCCGCATGGGAGGTTAGTTAGGAAAATTTATTCGCTAGGTACACATGGAGAGGTGTTAAATTGGATTAGGCATTGGCTCAATGGAAGAAGCCAAAGACTGGTAGTAGAGGATGGTTCTCAGAGTGGAGGCCTGTGACTAGTGGTGTGCCACAGGGATCAGTGCTGGGTCCATGGTTATTTGTCATCTATATCAATGTTCTGTATGATAATGTCATAAATTGGATCAGCAAATTTGCAGATGATTCAAAGACTGGAGGTGTGGTGGACAGTGAGGAAGGTTTTCAAAGCTTGCAGACGGATTTGGACCAGCTGGAAAAATGGACTGAAAAATGGCAGACGGAGTTTAATACAGACAAGTGTGAGGTATTGCACGTTGGAAGGACAAACCAAGGAAGAGCATACAGGGTTAATGGTAAGGAACTGAGGAGTGCAGTAGGACACAGTGACCTGGGAATACAGATATAAAATTCCCTAAAAAATGGCGTCACAGTTAGATAGGGTCGTAAAGAGAGCTTTTGGTACATTGGCCTTTATTAATCAAAGTATTGAGTATAAGAGCCGTAATGTTATGATGAGATTGTATAAGGCATTGGTGAGGCCGAATCTGGAGTATTGTGTTCAGTTTTGGTCACCAAATTACAGGAAGGATATAAATAAGGTTGAAAGAGTGCAGATAAGGTTTACAAGGATGTTGCCGGGACCTGAGAAACTTAGTTACAGAGAAAGGTGAATAGGTTAGGACTTCATTCCCCGGAGGGGAATGAGGGGAGATTTCATGGAGGTATATAAAATTATGATGGGTATGGATAGAGTGAATGCAAGCAGGCTTTTCCCACTGAGGACATAGGTTAAGAGTGAAGGGAGAATGTTTAAAGGGAACAATTGTTGGGGGGGCTTCTTCACACAGAGAGTGGTGGGGGTGTGGGATGAGCTGCCAGACAAGGTGGTAAATGCGGGTTCCTTTTTTAAAAAAAATAAATAAATTGGACAGCTACATGGATGGGAGGTGAATGGAGGGATATGGTCCGTGTGCAGGTCAGTGGGACTAGGCCGAAAAGCCAATCCGCCTTGAAGCATCAACCCCTCTAATTTCCACTAAATACTCTTCACTCTAACAATGCCTGCTCCGCTTGCAGCACCCCTCACCCTGGAGGAGTAAAGCCCCAAAGCCCCTATACTCCTGCTGATCGATCTCACTCACCGGCCTATTACACGCTCCCAGGTTCAGACACAGAGCAAAACTCCCTGCACACCACCCCATCACAGACTCCCGGGATCAGACATATAGTGATGCTCCCTTCACACCGTCCTATTACAGTTCGGGGTCAGATAAGTACTGAAGCTCTCTCCGTACCGTCCCTTCACGCACTGCCAGTGTCAGATAAATACTGAAGCTCCTCACCCATGCAGGGAAGGGACGATTGAGGGAGAAGGAATATGAAAGTTGGAACGACATAGGAATAGAAGAAGGCAGAAAGAAAGGAATGGAAGAAGCGGAATAGTGAGGGATGACAATTGAACAGGGAGGTAGAGACGGCCGGATATGTTGGCACTGATACAGAGATTTTATTGTCCGAGAGATTTGCAACGACCACCACCCCGTCCAACCCCAACCTCCAGATGATTCCTGGTTTGAGCGTCAGCGCTCCCATTGCTCTGCTTATTGCCGGGGCTTCAAATTCTCTGTGCTCTGGAAACCAGGCCCCGGGGCAAACCCGCAATTCTTACCGCAGTAAGCGAACCCCCTCCCTCCAAGAAGACGGTACAGCAATAGATTGCCATTTTTAGACTGTGCAGCACTTATCAAAGAAAGCGGACATTTAGGTATTGAGGTTTACAGGAAACCAGCGCGCGCTGATCAGTATCTGAGATTTGACTCTCTTCACCCATTGGAACATAAGCCTGTGGTTATCATTATTTCAGAGAAGTTTTGAAAGCGTGCAGATACACTGACTGAGCCGCCATATAGACAACAAGCAATAAAAATAGCACGGACTTCAAATGGAGTTCAGAAGCTCTTTCACAAACCGTCCATCACCTTCTGTCTGCACCTTTTGCTCTCTGAATCCGTCACTTTCCCCCTATCTATCCCCGTGCCATGTACCTACCCGCTTCACGTTCTCTCCTCTCCAGCTCCTTCCCTCTCTCTACCCTCTCTCCATATTGTTATGTATCCCTTGGGGTCATATTGTATCAGGGACTATACCTTTAGAAAGAGAGAGAGAGAGATTTGTTCCGCACAAGCACCATAATATTAAAAGACACAGAGGCGAAGACAGCTGTGAGATGGCCTTATGGTTTCTCTGCAACATGTTTACACTTTTGCAAGGATACTGCCAGCTTCTCTGTTCTCACAGAGAATGACCCCAGTTATATATATAACTGCTTGCATAGTTAATAATAACTACTATTAGTTGATAGCAATACTAGACTCAAAAGTGTTTTCCAGTTGTGCCCGGTTCTTTAATCCGTCATGGGGTACAGGACAACTCATCTTGCAATCTCACTGCCCTCCTTGGTTAGCCTTCTCTTTCTATCTCTCCACACTCTCTACCCTACTTTTTTCCCTTCCCACTCTCCCCCGTTTATAGTGAACGTTCACCGGAATGAAATGTGACCGGCCACTCACACTCAGTTCCGTTCCCAGGAAAGGCGCCGCGCACTGGACAGCCGGATTAGTTACATCCTCCACAGTAAGTAAGGGAGGAGGTGAAATGAAATGGGAACTTTGGAAATCGTGGGGGGGGGGGTGGGTAGTGGCTAAGGAGCTGGTGGCGCGGCAGGCGATGTGCTGGAGCGGCTGATACGTGTGTGTGTGTGTGTGTGTGTGTGTGTGTGTGTGTGTGTGTGTGTGTGTGTCTGTGTCTGTGTCTGTCTGTCTGTCTGTCTGCGTGTCTGAGAAAAAGAGAGAGAGAGAGGAGAGAGAGAGAGAGCGCACGACCATCGGCACCGCCCAAACAATTACTTCCGGGCTCAGACACAAGTACAGCGCCGTCCAGACCGCCCATCTCACAGTCCTCAGGATCAGACACAAAGTGAAGCTCCCAACACAGCATCACGTCACATATTCACGAGCTCACGGGGTCAGACACGGAGCGAAGCTCCCTCCACACCGTCCCATCACACGCCCTGGGGTCAGACACAGAGTGAAGCTCCCTGTGAATCGTCCCATCACACACTCCCGGGGTCAGACCGAGAATGAAGCTCCCTCCGCACCGTCCCATCCCTCACTTCTGGGGTCATAAACAGAGGGAAGCTCCGCCCTAGCTGTCCCATCACACACCAACGGATTCAGAAACAGAACGAATCACCCTCTTTACTCCCTCTCTCCCTTCTCACCACACACCATGACTTCAGCTTTCATGCAGTCTGTAATTGTGTGCCTGTCTCAGAGATAATATGTGTTTCTGACCAGACGTAGAACGGAGGAGGGAGGCGGAGGGGAGGGAGCGCTGTGAAGGGGTTGTGAGTTTGCAGACACTGGGAGGAAGAGATGTGAAACCACACGACCATCCTGTACACACAGAGAAGTAGAGAAGCTCGGAACCGAGACACAGATATCCGGTTGAAGTGTGCAGATGCAACACCGAAGGTGTGGAGGGAGCTTCACTCTGTGCCTGACCCTGGGAAGGTGTGATGGGACGGTGCGGAGGGAGATTCACTCTGTGTCTGACCCCGGGAGTGTGTGATGGGAGGGGTGTGAAGGGAGATTCACTCTGTGTCTGAATCCGGGAGAGTGTGATGGGACGGGGCGGAGGGAGATTCACTCTGTGTCTGACCCCGGGAGTATGTGATTGGACGGTGTGGAGGGAGCTTCACTCTGTGTCTGACCCCGGGAGTGTGTGATGGGACGGTGCGGAGGGAGGTTCACTCTGTGTCTGACCCCGGGTGTGTGTGATGCGACGGTGTAAAGGGAGATTCACTCTGTGTCTGAATCCGGGAGAGTGTGATGGGACCGTGCGGAGGGAGATTCACTCTGTGTCTGACCCCGGGAGTATGTGATTGGACGGTGTGGAGGGAGCTTCACTCTGTGTCTGACCCCGGGAGTGTGTGATTGGTCAGTGTAGAGGGAAAATCACTCTGTATCTGACCCCGGGAATGTGTAATGGGACGTTATGGAGGGAACCTCTCTGTATCTCACACATACCTCTTCCTCTTTTGAATTTATTTCGAGAGGCTTTAAATCACATTTTCAAATATATTGCTTCGCCACAACGCCTACTCTGGAAAATAGAAGCAAGGAAAAATGAATATCTGTCCGCATCGCCCATTGCATCCGCCTGTCGTAAGGCACAAAAGGGGATCCCTCCAGACCGACTGGTCACGCATTTCTGGGATCACTTTTAAAGTGAAGATCTCTCCGAACCGTCCGATCACACAGATTCGCCGGGTCAGAGAGAGAGCGAAGTTCCCTCTGTATTGTCCCATCAAATAATACTAGTGTCAGACATACAGAAGATATTCCCAGCACACTCTCCCAAAACACTTTACTGGATAAGACACAGATTGAAGTTCCCAAAACACAGTCCTAGTACATATAAACTACGTTAGGCACAGAATGAAGTTGCTTCCATACCGGCCGACCTAAAAATCCCGGGGTCAGAAACAGAGTGAATTTCCCTCCACACCGTCCCGTTACACACTCCCGGGGCCAGACACAGAGTGAATCTCCCTCCACACTCTACCATCACACAATCCCGCGGTCAGACACAGAGTGAATCTCCCTCCATACTGTCCCTTCACACAGTCCTGGGATAAGACACAGACTGAATCTCGCTCCACACCGTGCCATCACACTCTCTCGGGTTAAGACACAGGATGAAGCTCTATCCACACCTGTCCATCACGCACCTCGTGGTCAGATACAGAGTGAATCTCCCTCCACACCGTCCCATCACTCACAGCCAGGGTCAGGGATAGAGTGAATCTCCCTCCACACCGTCCCATCACACACACCCGGGGTCAGTATAAAGATAAAGGAGAAGTATAACACAGCAAAGATGAGCGGCAAGCCAGAGTATTGGGGGACTTAAGGAGCAACAGAAGGTAACTAAAAAACGAAAAGAAAATATCAGGTAAGAAGCTAAGCTGGCCAAGAATATAAAGGAGGATAGTAAAATCTTCTTTAGGTATGTGAAGAGGAAAAAAAGTAGTTAAGCCAAAGTTGGGCCCTTGAAGACAGATGTTATTCTGGGAAAAAAAAAAAAAGAAATGACAGACGTCTTGAACAGTTTCTTTGGATCTGTCTTAACTTGCGAAGACACAAACCATATCCCAGATGTCTCGGCCTGAAACGTCGACTGCACCTCGTCCTACAGATGCTGCTTGACCTGCTGCGTTCATCAGCAACTTTGATGTGTGTTCCCAGATGTAATAGTGGCCAGAGGACCTCGGGTAACGGAGGAACTGAAGGAAATTGATATTAGGCAGAAAATGATATTGGATAGTCTGATGGGACTGAAGGCTGATAAATCACCAGGGCCTGATGCTCTGCATCCCAGGGTACCTAAGGAGGTGGCTTTAGAAATGGTGGACACAAGGGTAATTATTTTCTAATGTTCTATAGATTCAGGATCAGTTCCTGCGTATTGGAGGGTATCTAATGTTATGCAATTTCTAAGAAATTATGAGAGAGAAAACAAGAAATTATAGACCAGTTAGCCTGACATCAGTGGTGAGGAAGATGCTGGAGTCAATTATAAAAGATGAAATAGCAGCACATTTAGATTGTAGTTACAGAATCGGTCCGAGTCAGCATGGATTTACGAAGGGGAAATCATGCTTGACTATTCGGCTGGATTTTTTTTTTTGACGATGTAACTATAAAAACGGACAAGGGAGAGCCAATGGATGTAATGTACCTGGACTTTCAGAAAGCCTTTGATAAGGTCCCACACAGGAGATTGGTGGGCACAACTGGAACACAAGGTATTGAGGGGAGGGGACTGACATGGATATAAAATTGTTTGGCAGACAGGAAACAAAGTGTAGGGATTAACGGGTCCCTTTCAGACTGTCAGACAATGACTAGTAGGGTACCGCAAGGCTCGGTGCTGGGACTGCAGCCATTAACAATATGCATTAATGACTTACACGAAGGGATTGAAAGTGACATAAAAAAAAAATTGCAGATGACATAAATATGAGGTTATCCACTTTGGTGGCAAGTCCAGGCAGGCATAGCACTATCTGAATGGTGTCAAGTTGCGGAAAGGGGAAGTACAACGAGATCTAGATGTCCTTGTTCATTAGTCACTGAAAGCAAGCATGCACGTACAGCAGGCAGTGCAGAAAGCTAATGGCATGTTTGCCTTCATAACAAGGGGAGTTGAGTGCAGGTACAAAGAGGTCCTTCTGCAGTTGTACAGTGCCCTGGTTAGACCACACCTGGAGCATTGTATGAAGTTTTGATGTCCAAATTTGAGGAAGGAGATCCTTGCTAATAAGGGAGTGCAGCATAGGTTAACGAGGTTAATTCCCGGGATGGCGGGACTGTCATATGTTGAAAGATTGGAGCGAATGGGCTTGTTTACACTGGGAAATAGTAGGATAAGAGAGGATCTGATTGAAACACACAAGATTATTAAAGAATTGGACATGCTAGATGCTGCGTGAATCCAGAACTTGAGCCCATAGTTTAAGCATAACGGGTAGGCTATTTAGTTGAGGAAAAACGTTTTCACCCAGAGAGTTCTTAACTGTGGAATGCTCTACCTCAGGAGGCAGTGGAGGCCAATTTTCTGGATGCTTTCAAGAAAGAGTTAGATAGAGCTCTTAAATATAGTGGAGTCAAGGGATATGGGGAGAATTCAAGAACAGGGTACTGATTGTGGATGATCAGCCATGAATACAATTAATGGCGGTGCTGGCTCGAAGGGCAGGTTGGCCTACTGCTACACCTCATGGCTATTGTATATTGTCAGGCACAGCGTGAAGCTCCCTCCACACCGTCCCAACACACACTCCCGGGATCAGACACAGAGTGAATCTCCCTCCACACCGTTCCATCACACACTCCCGGTGTCAGACACAGAGTGAATCTCCCTCCTCACTATCCTATCACACACTCCCGGGATCAGACACAGAGTGAATCTCCCTCCACACCGTCTCTCTGCCACACTCACCTCGGGAAGGAAACCGTGAGTCCGTTTTTGTGAAATTCACATTCATGTAAGTCTCGCTGTCGTCCATCCTGTTGAGGATTCTCTGCGTCTCTGAGCTCAGAAAGGGAAAGCAACCGTTGTCAGAGGAAGACAGTTACGACAGGGGGTCAGACCGACACCAGCAAACACCAAACAAAGGCCTATAAAGAAAGAGGCCGAGCGCTTGGGGAGGAAGTGCCGGCCAGGACGAAGATTAAGGGTGTGAGAGCGGGTATTCTCGAGAGGTGAGAGCGGCGGGGGGAGGAGCTGTTAGAGTGAAGAGAAAAAGCAGGAGTGCAGAATGAGAGAAAGTTGGGGAGATCGGGGATAGAGAATTGGGTGACAGGGGACAGAAAAGGAGGAGCGGAGAGCAGGACCGGTGTGGGTCAGATATAGGAGACAATGGGTGCAACGTGGGGATAAACGCGGGGGATAGTTGAAGATAAATTAGGGGAGAGAGGGAGAAAGCACAGGGAGAGCTGACCGGGGAAAGAAATGGAGAGAGAGAATGTGACATGGAGGGGACGGAGAGAATGAGAGGGATGAGAGAGAGTGCTACAGAGAGGGGGGAGGAATATAGGGCAGGGACGTTAGAGGGAGATAGAAATAGAAGGGAGGGGGACATGAGTGGAAGAAGGGAATTGTTGAGGGATGCAATGAGTGAAGATGGAGTGAAAGACAGAGGGATACGTGTCTCTCATTCAGAGCCCTATTATCCGGCTCGACATCTCTCCACCCGCGTTTGGATCCTGGTTTGATCGTCGTTCTCTCCCACTGCTCTGCTCATCGCTGGGGATTAGGACCCTCTATACACGGAATACCCTCTTTGTATGTATCCAGGTATACACTCTATAGTTGGATACATAGATAGAATTATGATGTAGTTGTCATTACGGAGACCTGGCTTTACCAGGGCAGTAATGGATTCTCTATACTCCTGGAGTTCAGGGCTTTAAAAGGGATAAAGAGGGTGGGAGAAGGGGAGGATGCTTTTCATTACTGGTCAGGGAAATTATTACAGTCTCGGAAATGGTAGTAAATGTAGCAGGATCCTCATTTGAGTCAGTATCGGTGGAAATCAGGAACAGGATTGGAGCGGTTACTCTATTGGGAGTAATCTATAAGCCCCCTCGTAGCAGCAGAGATACCGGGGAGCAGATTGGGGGGCAGATTTTGGAAAGGTGCGAAAATAACAGGGTTGTTATCATGGGTGACTTTAACTTCCCTAACGTTGATTCGTACCTGATTAGTTCCAACGGTCTGAACGGGGCAGAGTTTGCTAAGTGTGTTAGGACGGATTCCTGTCACAGTATGTAGACAGGCCGGCTTGGGGGGAATGCCATACTAGATCCATTATTAGGTTGCGGACCGGGTCATGTCAGAGATCTCTCAATGGGTGAGGATCGGGTTACGGTGGATTACCAGAGTTCCCTGGCCTTTAGCATTATCATAGAAAAGGATAGAATCTGAGAGGACAGATAAAAAAAAAAACTTATTTGGAGAAGGGCAAATTATGAGCCGATAAGGCTAGAACTAGCGGGTGTGAATTGTGAATTATCATGATGTATTTGCAGGGAAATGTACTCCAGATGTATGGTCGATGTTTAGGGATCTCTTGCAGGATTTTAGAGATACATTTGTTCCGGTGAGGAAGATACAGAATGGTAGGGTGAAGGAACCATGGGTGACAAGTGAGGTGGTAAATCTAGTCAGGTGGAAGGAGGCAGCATACATGTGGTTTAGGAAGCAAGGATCAGATGGGTCAATTGGGGAATAAAGGGTAGCAATAAAGGAGCTTAAGAAGGGGCTGATAAGAGCAAGAAGGGGGCATGAGAGGTCTTGGTGAGTAGGAAAGGTAAGGAAAAGAAAACCGATTGAAGGAAAACCCCAAAGCCTTCGTCAATTATGTGAAGAACAAAAGGATGACAGGAGTGAAGGTTGGACCGATTAGAGCTAAAGGTGGGAAGATGTGCCTGGAGGCTGTGGAAGTGAGTGAGGTCCTCAATGGATACTTCTCTTCGGTATTCACCATTGAGAGAGAACTTGATTACGGTGAGGACAATATGAGTGAGGTTGATGTTCTGGAGCATGTTGATATTAAGGGACAGCAGGTGTTGGAGGTATTAAAATACATTAGAAAAGGTAAGTCCCTGGGGCCTGACGGAATAAACACAAAGCTGCTTCGGGGGGCGAGGGAAGAGATTGCTGACCATCTGGCGAGGACCTTTATGTCCTCGTTGTCTACGGGAATGGTACCGGAGGATTGGAGGGAGGTGAATGTTGTCCATTGTTCAAAAAACGTAGTCGGGATAGTCCGGGTAATTATAGAACAGTGAACCTTACGTCTGTGTAGGAAAGCTGTCGGAAAAGATTCTTAAAGGTCGGATCTCTGGGCATTTAGAGAATCATGGTCAGATTAGGGACAGTCGGCATGGCTTTGTGAAGGGCAGATCGTGTCTAACAAACCTGATAGAGTACTTTGAGGAGGTGACCAGGCATATAGATGATGGTAGTGCAGTGGATGTGATCTGCATGGATTTGAGTAAGGCATTTGACAAGGTTCAATGCGGTAGCCTTTTTCAGGAAGTCAGAAGGCATGAGTTCCAGGGAGGTTTGGCCGGGTGGATTCAGAATCGGCTTGCCTGCAGAAGGCAGATTGTCGCGGTAGAGGGAATACATTCGGATTGTGGAGTTGTCACTAGTGGTGTCCCACAAGGATCGGTTCTGGGACAACTACTTTTCGTGATTTTTGTTAACGACCCGGATATGGCGGAAGAAAGGTGGGTTGGCAAGTTTGCCGACGACACAAAGTTTGGTGGTGTTATAGATAGTGTAGTGGATTGTCGAGGATTACAGAGAGTTATTGATAGGATGCAGAAGTGGTCTGAGAAGTGGCAGATGTGCAAGTCCCCAGATTCCTTGAACGTTGCCTCACAGGTAGATAGGGTAGTTAAGAAAGCTTTTGCTTGTTAGCTTTCATAAGTCGAGGGATAGAGTTTAAGTGTCCGGAGGTAATGATACAGATCTATAAAACTCTGCTGAGGCCACACTTGAGGTATTGTGTCCAGTTCTGTTCGCCTCACTACAGGAAGGATGTGGAAACATTGGAAAGGGTAGAGAGGAAATTTACCAGGACGCGTCCTGGTTCAGAGAGTATGGATTATTATCAGAGATTAAGGGAGCTAGGGCTTTACTCTGTGGAGAGATGGATGATGAGAGGAGACTTGATAGAATTATATAATATATTAAGAGGAATAACTAAAGGGTATAGCCAGCGCCTCCTCCCCAGGGCACCACTGCTCAATGCAAGAGGACATGGCTTTACAGTAAGGAGTAGGAAGGCTTTTTACTCGGAGAGTAAAGTGGGATGCACTGCCTGAGTCAGTGGTGGAGGCAGATACAGTAGTGATATTTAAGATACTACTAGACAGGTAGATGGAGTAACTTAAGGTGAGGAGTTATATGGGAGGCAGAGTTTGAGGGTAGGCACAACACTGTAGGCTGATGGGTCTGTACTGTGCTGCTATTCTATCCATCTCTCTCTCTCTCTCTCTCTCTCTCTCTCTCTCTCTCTCGCTCTCTCTCTCTCTCTCTCGTTATCCCTCTCCCAGTGATGGGAGATTCACTGTGCGTCTGAAACCGGGAATATGTGATAGGAAGGTGCGGAAGGAGCATCACTCTGCGTCTGACCACGGGAATGTATGATATGACGGCGTGCAGGGATATTCTCTCTGTGTCCCATCCCGGTAGTGTGTGAAAGGGCGGTGTGGACTGAGCTGCACTTTGCTTCTGACCCCGGGACTGTGTGCTGGGACGGTGTGGCGTGAGCTTCACTCTACGTCTGTCCCCGCGAGTGCGTGATGGGACAGTGTGGAGGGCGGTTCACTCTGTCTGCCTGACCCTGGGAGTGCGTGATGGGACAGTGTGGAGGGAGGCTCGCTCTGTCTCTGACCCCGGCAGTTTGTGTCGGGATGGTGGGGAGCGAGTTTCACTCTGCGTCTGATCACGAGAATGTGTGATGGGACGGCGTGCAAGGCGATTCTCTCCGTGTCTGCCTCTGCGAGTGTGTGTTGGGACAGTCGCCTCCATTGTGCGCCGAAGGGGCGGTACTGCTATCTCTCCCTCTCTCTCTCAGATATACACCAAAATTAGACCAGAAGAATTCGCCAAAAACAGTTCGCCGTTTTTTTTAGACTCTGCATTGTTTAACAAAGAAAATGGACATGCGGCTATTGAAGTTTACACGGAACCAGCACAGGCTGAGCTTTATCTGCGGCTTGACGCTCACCACTATCTCCCTATCTATCACCCATGAATGTATCTAACCCGCTTCAATTTCGCAGCTCTCTGCCGCTCCAACCCTCTCTCTCCCCTCTCTCTCCCTAACCATTTCTATCTCATTTCCCCCATCACTGAACCTTCTCTTTCAGTCCTCCCAACCTCTCTACCCCACTTTCTTTCTTCCCACTCTCTCCGCTCACACTGATCTTTCACTTCACGGAAATGTGACAGTCGTTTCCAGGAAAGGTGCCGCCGGCGGAACAGCTGGGATCGGTTACATTCTCCACAGTAAATGGGACCGGAGGCGACTGGAGAAGCGGGGTTTGGAAATCGGGGGGCGGGTAGTGTTGGCAAATAGTGTGGTGGCGTTCGTGGCGACGTGCTGGAAATTGTGTGTACGTGTGTGTGTGCGCGCGCGTGTGTGTGTGTGTGTGTGTGTGTGTGTGTGTGTGTGTGTGTGTGTGTGTGTATGTGAGAGAGAGAGAGAGAGAGAAAGAGAGAGAGTGAGAGAGAGAGATAGAGAGAGAGAGAAAGAGAGAGAGAGAGAGCGAGAGAGAGAGAGAGAGAGAGAGAGAGATTTATCATCCGCAGAACATTTATTATCCGCAGAACAAATACTCCCGGGTTCAGGAACAGAGTGAAACCCCACCTCACTGTTCCATCACGCACTCCCGCGGTCAGACACAGAGTGAAGCTCCCTCCGCACCGTCCCATCACAAACACTGGGTGTCAGACGTGTGGTGGGAGATTTACTCTGTGTCTGACCGTGCGATTGTGTGATCAGACGATGTTGAGGGATCTTCACAGTTTTTCTGAGCCCGGGATTGTGTGATGCGGCGGTGTGGAGGGCGCTTCTCTCAGTGTCTGACCACTGAAGAGTGTCGTGCGAGGATGTGATGGGAGCTTCACTCTGTGTCTGCCCCAGGCGGTGTGTGATGGGACGGTGGGCAGCGTGTTTCACTTCGTGTCTGACCACGGGAATGTGTCATCTGAAAGCGTGCAGCGGGATTCTCACTGTGTCTGACTCCGGGAGTGTGTGCAGGCGGGGGTTGAGGGCGGCGTGGTGGGGAGCAGTGAGCTACACTTTACCTCTGACCACGGGAATGTGTGATGGCATGGCGTGCATGGAGACTCTTTCTGTGTTTGTCTCCGTGAGTGTGTGATGAGACGTTGTGGAGAGAGCTTAACTCTGTGTCTGACCCCGGGAGTGTGTGGTGGGCCGGTGTGGAGGGAATTTCACTCTGTCTGACACCGGGAGTGTGTGATGGAAGTATGGGAGGCAGGGTCTGAGGGTCGGTCATCATTGTGGGCCGAAGGACCTGTACTGTGCTGTACTATTCTGTCTATATACCTCTCTCTCTCTCTCTCTCTCTCTCTCTCTCTCTCTCTCTCTCTCTCTCTCTCAAATCTAAACCAAATTTACACCAGAAGAATCCGCCAAAAACAGATAGCTTTTTATTTTAGAGTATGCAGTGTTTAACAAATAAAATAAACATGTGGCTATTGAAGTTTACACGTAAACAGCGCAGACTGAGCGGTATCTGTGGCTTGACGCTGATCTCCAATTACAAAATAATTCAGCTAATATCAGTTTTTCAGAGATGTCTTGAAAGCGTGTGCCGACACTGACTTGGCCGACATCAAACCACTCCTTCCCTGTCTATCAGTCATTAGTGTATCTATCCAGCTTTAATTTCGCAGATCTCTACCGCTCCCTCCCTCTCTCTCCCTAAACATTTCTATCTCATTCCCCCCTTCACTAAGCCTTCTCTTTCTGTCTCCCCACCTACACTAACCCACTTTCTTTCTTCCCTCTCTCTCTCCGCTGACACTGAGCTTTCACTTCACGGAAATGTGACGGGGTCGTTTCCAGGAAAAAGTGCCGCACGCTGAACAGTTGGGATCGGTTACATTCTCCACAGTCAGGAAGGGCGGAGGCGAAAGGAGAAGTGGGTTTTGGAAATGAGGAGGGAGTTGGCGAAGCGGGTGGTGGTGTGCGCGGCGATGTGCTGGAGCGGCTGTGTGTATCTGTGTGTGTGTGTGTGTGTGTGTGTGTGTGTGTGTGTGTGTGTGTGTGTATGAGAGAGAGAGAGAGAGAGAGAGAGAGAGAGAGAGAGAGAGAGTGAGCGAGCCTCGGCATCGTCAGAAAAAAACACTCAAACACTCCCGGGATCAGACACACAGACACAGAGTGAAGCTCCCTCCACACTGTCACATCACGAACTCCTTGGAACGGACACAAAGTGAAGCTCACAGCACACCGTCCCATCACACAATCCCGGCAGAGTGAAATTCCCTCCGCACTTTCCCATCACACGCTCACGAAGACACAGAGAGAGACGCTCCCTCCACGCCTCTCCGTCAAGCGCTCAGCAGTTCAGACTCCGAGTAAACTTCTATCCACACGGCCCCATCACACACTCCCGAGGTCAGACACAGAGTGAAGCTACCCCCAAACCGTCCCATCACACACTCCCGGCTTCAGACACAGAGTGAAGCTACCCCCAAACCGTCCCATCACACACTCCCGGCTTCAGACACAGAGTGATGTTCAGTCCACACTGTCTCTTCTTACACTCCCGAGGTCAGACACAGAGTAAAGCTTTGTCAACAGTGTCTTTTCGCACACTGCCAAGAAGATACACAGACTAATGCTGGCTGCATACCGTTCCGTCACACTCTCCCGGGACTGGACACAGTGTGAATCTCCCTCCATCGAACCATAGATCCATAGAACATTAGAGCACAGAATCAGGCCTTTTGGCCCTTCTTGGTTGTGCCGGACCATTTTTTTTTTCTGCCTAGTCCCACTGACCTGCATCTGGATCATATCCGTCCATACACCTCTCATTCATGTACCTGTCCAAGTTTATCTCAAAAGTTAAAAATGAGCCCGCATTCACGACTTCATCTGGCAGCTCATTCCACACTCCCACCATTCTCTGTGTGAAGAAGCACCACCCCCCATGTTCCCTTTAAACTTTTTCCCCTTCACCCTTAACCCATGTCCTCTGTTTTTTTTTTCTCTCCCCTTGCCTCAGTGGAAAAAGCCTGCTTGCATTCACTCTATCTATACCCATCATTATTTTGATGAGATAGAGTGATAATCCGAGATTATCACCCTCGAAGTCTTGCTGTTTTACTTCCTACCAAGCTCTCTATTGTCACTCTTCAGGACCTCTTCGCTCTTTCCTCCTACGTCATTGGGCATCCGGGAGGCATCAAGCCATCCGGGAGTCTCTGCCACGACCACAGAATCTCCTGTCTGTAGCTCTAACTATCGAGTCCCCTATCGGCGTTCAGAGAGGCGGGACTGCGCAGTCGTGTGACGTTGGGCAGTGCAGCGCGGCAGATTTAAAAGGGCAGAAGTCCTGCTTCGGGTTTGATTCGAAGAAGGAAGTCTGAGAGTCGGAGTGGGAGTGCCGAGAAAGATATTTTTGAAATTTTCGTTTTTTTTTTCTCCAACGGCGTTCAGAGAGGCGGGACTGCGCAGGCGTGTGACGTCGGGCAGTGCAGCGCGGCAGATTTAAAAGGAACAGAGCCTCATAGAGCAGGCAGCGTAGTTTGCGGGCGGCGGAGGGAGCCCGGAGCAGAGTGAAGACTTAAGGGCTTCGGCTCAATGGGCTTAGGCGGAAACGGGCGAGGCGAGGAAGGTTTGGCATTCATTTTCAGTTGTTATTTGAGGAGAGGGGCAGTATGAGTAGTGTGAGGGCAGTTTGCTGTTCTCGGTGTCGGATGCGGGAGGCCCTGGAGTCTCCAAGCCTCCCGGACGTCTACATCTGCGCAAGTGCATCGAGATGCAGCTCCTAAGGGACCGCGTTACGGAACTGGAGCTGCAGCTCGATGACCTTCGTCTGTCAGGGAGAGTGAGGAGTTGATGAGAGGAGTTATAGGCAGGTGGTCACACCGGGGCCACGGGAGGCAGACAAGTGGTTCACGGTAAGGAGGGGGAAGGGCAAGAGTCAGGTAATAGAGAGTACCCCGTGGCTGTGCCCCTTAACAATAGGTACTCCTGTTCGAGTACTGTTGGGAGGGGGGGGGGAACAGTTTACCGGGGGAAGCGACAGTGGCCGTGCCTCCGGCACAGAGTCTGGCCCTGTAGCTCAGAAGGGTAGGGCAAAGAAGAAGAGGGCAGTTGTGATAGGGGACTCGATAGTAAGGGGGTCAGATAGGCGATTCTGTGGACGCAGTCCAGAGACCCGGATGGTAGTTTGCCTCCCTGGTGCCAGGGTCCGGGATATTTCTGATCGTGTTCAAGACATCCTGAAGTGAGAGGGTGAGAAGCCAGAGGTCGTGGTTCATATAGGTACCAACGACATAGGTAGGAAAAGGGATGAGGTCCTGAAAGGAGAATATAGGGAGCTAGGAAGGGAGTTGAGAAAAAGGACCGCAAAAGTAGTAATCTCGGATTACTGCCTGTGCCACGCGACAGTGACAGTAGGAATTCGATGAGGTGGAGGATAAATGCGTGGCTGAGGGATTGGAGCAGGGGCAGGGATTCAAGTTTTTGGATCATTGGAACCTCTTTTGGCGCAGGTGTGACCTGTACAAAAGGACGGGTTACATTTGAATCCTAGGGGGAGCAATATCCTGGCAGGGAGATTAGCGAGGGCTACTGAGGTGACTTTAAACTAGAATGGTTGTGGGGTGGGAATCAAATTAAAGAGGCTAGGCGAGAGGAGGTTAGTTCACAACAGGGGGATGGGAACGAGTGCAGAGAGACAGAGGGGTGTAAAGTGAGAGAGGAAGCAAAGAGTAATAAGGAGAAAAGTAAAAGCGGCAGGCCGACAAATCCAGGGCCACTTTCCAACATAACTGTATAAGGTCTAAGAGAGTTGTAAAAGAGCGCCTGAAGGCTTTGTGTGTCAATGCAAGGAACATTCGTAATAAGGTGGATGAATTGAAAGTGCAGATTGTTATTAATGATTATGATATAGTTGGGATCACAGAGACATGGCTCCAGGGTGACCAAGGATGGGAGCTCAGCATTTAGGGATATTCAATATTCAGGAGGGATAGACATGAAAGAAAAGGAGGTGGGGTGGCGTTGCTGGTTAAAGATGAGATTAACGCAATAGAAAGGAAGGACATAAGCCGGGAAGATGTGGAATCGATATGGGTAGAGCTGCGTAACACTAAGGGCAGAAGACGCTGGTGGGAGTTGTGTACAGGCCACCTAACAGTAGTAGTGAGGTCGGAGATGGTATTAACAGGAAATTAGAAATGTGTGCAATAAAGGAACAGCAGTTATAATGGGTGACTTCAATCTACATGTAGATTGGGTAAACCAAATTGGTAAAGGTGCTGAGGAAGAGGATTTCTTGGAATGTATGCGAGATGGTTTTTTGAACCAACATGTCGAGGAACCAATTAGAGAACAGGCTATTCTGGACTGGGTTTGAGCAATGAGGAAGGGTTAATTAGCAATCTTGTCGTGAGAGGCCCCTTGGGTAAGAGTGACCATAATATGCGGAATTCTTCATTAAGATGGAGAGTGACATAGTTAATTCAGAAACAAAGGTCTGAACTTAAAAAAGGGGTAACTTTGAAGGTATGAGACGTGAATTAGGTAAGATTGACTGGCAAATGACACTTAAAGGATTGACGGTGGATATGCAATGGCAAGCATTTAAAGGTTGCATGGATGAACTACAACAATTGTTCATCCCAGTTTGGCAAAAGAATAAGTCAAGGAAGGCAGTGCACCCGTGGCTGACAAGAGAAATTAGGGATAGTATCAATTCCAAAGAAGAAGCATACAAATTAGCCAGAAAAAGTGGCTCACCTGAGGACTGGGAGAAATTCAGATTCAGCAGAGGAGGACAAAGGGCTTAATTAGGAAGGGGTAAAAAGATTATGAGAGAAAACTAGCAGGGAACATAAAAACTGACTGTAAAAGCTTTCATAGATATGTAAAAAGGAAAAAAAAAGCTGTAAAGACAATGTAGGTCCCCTACAGACAGAAACAGGTGAACTGATTATGGGGAGCAAGGACATGGCAGACCAATTGAAAAATTACTTTGGTTCTGTCTTCACTAAGGAGGACATAAATAATCTTCCAGAAATAGTAGGGAACAGAGGGTCCAGTAAGATGGAGGAACTGAGCGAAATACATGTTAGTATGGAAGTGCTGTTAGGTAAATTGAAGGGATTGAAGGCAGATAAATCCCCAGGGCCAGATGGTCTGCATCCCAGCGTGCTTAAGGAAGTAGCCCAAGAAATAGTGGATGCATTAGTGATAATTTTTCAAACTCTTTAGATTCTGGACTAGTTCCTGAGGATTGGAGCGTGGCTAATGTAACCCCACTTTTTTAAAAAGGGGGAGAGAGAAACCGGGGAATTATAGACCGGTTAGCGTAACGTTGGTGTTGGGGAAACTGCTGGAGTCAGTTTTCAAAGATGTGATAACAGCACATTTGGAAAGCGGTGAAATCATCGGACAAAGTCAGCATGGATTGTGAAAGGAAAATCATGTCTGACGAATCTCATAGAATTTTTTGAGGATGTAACTAGTAGAGTGGATAGGGGAGAGCCAGTGGATGTGGTATATTGGGATTTTCAAAAGGCTTTTGACAAGGTCCCACACAGGAGATTAGTGTGCAAACTTAAAGCACACAGTGTTGGCGGTAAGGTATTGATGTGGATAGAGAATTGGTTAGCAGACAGGAAGCAAAAAGTGGGAATAAACGAAACCTTTTCAGAATGGCAGGCAGCGACTAATGGGGTACCGCAAGGCTCAGTGCTGGGACCCCAGTTGTGTACAATATATATTAATGACTTGGATGAGGGAATTAAGTGCAGCATCTCCAAGTTTGCGGATGACACGAAGCTGGGGGGCAGTGTTAGCTGTGAGGAGGATGCTAAGAGGATGCAGGGTGACTTGGATAGATTGGTGAGTGGGCAAATTCATGGCAGATGCAATTTAATGTGGATAAATGTGAAGTTATCCACTTTGGTGGCAAAAATAGGAAAACAGATTATTATCTGAATGGTGGCCGATTAGGAAAAGGGGAGGTGCAACGAGACCTGTGTCATTGTACACCAGTCATTGAAAGTGGGCATGCAGGTACAGCAGGCGGTGAAAAAGGCGAATGGTATGCTGGCATTTATAGCGAGAGGATTCGAGTACAGGAGCAGGGAGGTACTACTGCAGTTGTACAAGGCCTGGTGAGACCACACCTGGAGTATTGTGTGCAGTTTTGGTCCCCTAATCTGAGGAAGGACATCCTTGCCATAGAGCGAGTACAAGGAAGGTTCACCAGATTGATTCCTGGGATGGCAGGACTTTCATATGAAGAAAAACTGGATGAACTGGGCTTGTACTCGTTGGAATTTTAGAAGATTGAGGGGGGATCTGATTGAAACGTATAAAATCCTAAAGGGATTGAACAAGCTAGATGCAGGAAGATTGTCCGATGTTGGGGAAGTACAGAATGAGGGGTCACAGTTTGACGATAAAGGGGAAGCCTTTTAGAACCGAGATTAGGAAAAACTTCTTAACACAGAGAATGATGAATCTGTGGAATTCTCTGCCACAGGAAACAGTTGAGGCCAGTTCATTGGCTATATTTAAGAGGGAGTTAGCTATGGCCCTTGTGGCTTCGGGATCAGGGTGTATGGAGGGAAGGTTGGGGCGGGATTCTGAGTTGGATGATCAGCCATGATCATAATAAATGGCGGTGCAGGCTCGAAGGGCCGAATTGCCTACTTCTGCACCTAGTTTATATGTTTCTATGTTTCTATCACTACCGCTCTCCTCTTCATCCACCCTCCCTTCTGCACTGCAGAACCAGACTCAGTGCCAGAGATCCGGCTATCGCAGCTTGTCCCAGGTAAGTCACCAAATCGGTTTACTTGTTGTTGAGAGGAATGGCTACAGGGGAACCATACTCTGCTTGCACTTTCCCCTTCCCTCACCTGACGCTAACCCAATTTCCTGCGCACTGCTCCTTTGGCGTAACTACCTCCCTGAAGCTACTGTCTATAAACACTTCATTCTCCCGAATGATCCGGAGGTCACCCAGCTCCCGTTCCAGTTCCCCAACGCGTTTTTTTTAGGAGCTGTAGCTAAATGCACTTCATGCAAGTATCTTTGTCAGGGACACCAGAGGTCTCCCTGACTTCCCACATCCTGCAAGAGCAGCATTCCAACATCCTGTCTGACATTCTCTCTAAACTTGCTAGTTAAAAAAAAAACAAATCTAATGAGAAAAATAAAAACAACAACAACAACAACTTAGGGAACCTACCCTCGCCTCTGCCTGTTCTCGCCGAAGCCTGTTGAGCCAAAACCGTCTAGCTCTGACGCTGTCGACTCCGACGATAGCAGCTACGAAGATGGCCGCTTCGCTAGAAGAATATTCTTTTAAAGCTCGCTAGCCGACCGGCTGTCTTCAGCTCCTCCGCTCCCAATTGGTTGGCCCTTTAAAAAAAAAACGGAAAAGTTTGCGAATCCTTTCTATCTCAGATCTGACGACGACCACTTCGATGAATGTACGTATCCCGCTTCAATTTCGCTCCTCTCTCTAGCTCCCCCCGCTCTCTGCCCTCTCTCCGGTGCCCTTTAAATCTCAATGCCTTACTGAAGAAGCATCCTCTTTCTATCTCTCCACACGCTCTACCCTCCTTTATCCCTTCCCACTCTCTCCCGCTCACAGTAAACGGTCACCTGATTGAAATATGACTGTTCTGTTCTGTTTCCAGGAAAGGAGCCGCCCACTTCGGTACATCTTCCTCATTAAGTAATGGGGAAGTGAAAGGAAATAGGGACTTTTGAAATAAAGGTGGGACCGGGGAGCGTAGTGGCTAAGGGGGTGGTGGTGCGGGAGGCGAAGTGCTGCGGCGGCCTTGTGTGTGTGTGTGGTCGAGAGAGAGAGAGGGAGAGAGAGAGAGAGAGAGAGAGAGAGAGAGAGAGAGAGAGAGAGAGAGCCCTTGAGCCCTTGCACCGTCCGAACAACTCCCCCGGGGTCAGACACAGAGTGAATCTCCCTCCACGCCGTCCCATCGCACAGTCCCGGGTTCAGGCACAGAGTGAAACTCCCTCCACGCCGTCCCATGACACAGTACTGTGTTCAGCCACAGGGTGAAGCTCCCTCTGCATGGTGCCATCACACACGCCCAGGGTCAGACACAGAGTCCAGTTCCGTCCACAACGTCCCATCACACTGTCCTTTGTTGAGACAGAGTGAAGCTCACTCCACATTGTCCCATTACACATTCCCGCTGTCAGACGCAGTGTGAAACTCCCTCCACCCTGTCCCATTACCCATTCCTGAAGTCAGAAAGAAATTAGAAGTCGCTCCCTCCATCTCTGCCCCTCTCACTTCTCGATTGCGGCGATGAGTCCGGTTTTACGAGCTGCACATTCATGTAAGTTTCGCTGTCGTCAATCCTGTCTCGGATTCTCTGCGTCTCTGAGCTCAGTGAGGGGGAGGGGAAGAAACCGTTGTCAGAGGAAGCCCTTGTTGATCGACACAAACCAACAGCACCTGAGCCGCTGATAAAGAGAGCAACCGAGAGGGGGGGAAGAGAGAGATTGAGGGTGAGAGAGGGGGTGGTCTGGAGAGATGAGAGTGGCGGGGTGAAGAATACGGAAAGTGTAGAGATTTAGAGTGAGGGGAGAGTGAGGGAAAGGTTAGGGCTTGGCGGAAAGAGAGACCTGGGTTACAGGAGTCAGAAAGGGGGAGCGGAATGAAGGAATGGAGGGCGAGAAGTGGGAGGGAAGGGGGCGAGAGAGGGGTTAAAATAGGGACGGTGGAGTCTTGGAGAAAAATTAGGGGATAGAGTGAAAAAACGGAAGGCGAGCAGGAGAAACAGAGAGTAAGAATAAAAAAAACGGGCAGGGAGGGGCCGAAGGAAGAAAGGGAGAAGAGAAAGCACTACAGAGAGGGAGGAGGGATGCAGGGAAGGGTCGATTGAGGGAGAAGGAATGTAGAAGTTGGAATGACATTGGACGAGAAGAAGGGAGTGAGAAAGCAATGGAAGAAGGGGAAGATTGAGGGATGATGAGTGAACAAGGAGTGAAAGGCGGACGGATATGTTGTCACAGATGCAGAGACTTTATTGTCCGAGACATTTGTACCGAACACCACCCCCCACAACCCCAACCTCCAGCTGGTTCCTGGTTTGAGCGTCAGCGCTCCCATTGCTCTGCTTATCGCCGGGGCTTCAGACCCTCTGTGCTGCAGAAACCACGGCCCGGGGACAAGCCAGCAACACCCACCGAAGTAAGCCAGCTCCTTCCATCCGAGAAGACGTCAGAGCAATAGTTTGCCATTTTTAGACCGTGTAGTATTTAGCCAAAAAAGCGCACGTTTAGATATTGAAGTTTGAACCAACGCACGCTGATCAGTATCTGAAGTTTCCACACTGCACCCATTGGAACATTAGCGGGGGTGTTTTCATTAGTTCAAAGAAGTCTTGAAAGCGTGCGGTTACACTGACTGGGCGGTCATACAGACAACAGAAAATAAAAATAGCAGGGACGTCAGCCAAACAGACGGAGCCCAGGAGCTCTCAAAAACCCTCCATTACCTGCTGTCTGTCATTTTCTCTCTCTGCTTCCCTCACTCTCCGCTCACTATCTCCCGATTTCTCTCCCATGAATGTCTCTAACCCGCTTCAATTTCGCTCCTCTCGACAGCCCCCTCCTTTTCCCTCTTACCCCTCTCCCTCCTTTGCCTTTCTATCTCACTGCCCTCCTCATGAAGACTTCTCTTTTGTCTCCCCACCCTCTCTACCCTACTTTCTCCCTTCGCACCCTCCCGCCCACACTGAACGTTCACCGGACTGAAATGTGACCAGGCCGTCAGTCCCGTTCACAGGAAAGGCGCTGCGCACTCTACAGCTAGATTAGTTACATCCTCCACAGTAAGGGGGGGAGGTGAAAGGAAATGGGTGTGAGGATAATAGCTAAGAGGGTGGTGGTGCGGGAGGTGATGTGCTGGATCGGCTGTGTGTGTGTGTGAAAGAAAGAAAGAAAGAGAGGGAGAGAGAGAGAGAGAGAGAGAGAGAGAGAGAGAGAGAGAGACAGAGAGCCCTCGGCCCTCGGCACCATCCGACCAACCACACCCGGGTTCAGACGCAAGCACAGCTAAATGCAGACCGTCCCATCTCACAGTACTCTGGATCATACACAGAGTGAATCTCCCTCAACACTGTCCCATCACAAATTCCCGGGATCAGACACAGAGTGAAGCTTCCTCCACAACGTCCAATCACACACTGCTGAGGTCAGACACAGAGTGAAGCTGCCTCCACACCATCCCAGCCCACGCTCCCGGGTGAGACACAGAGTGGCCCCGGGGGTTAAACACAGAAAGAATATCCCTCCACACCGGGCCATCACACACTCCCGGGGTCAGACACAGAGTGAATCTCCCTCCATACCTTCCCATCTCCGAACCCGGGATCCGACACAGAGTGAATCTCCCTCCACACCGTCCCATCAAACACGCCCGAGATCAGACACGCAGAGAATCTCTATCCACACCGTCCCTTCGCTAACTCCCGGGATCAGACACAGAGTGACACTCCCTCCACACCGTCCTGTCACACATTCCCGGGGTCAGACACATAACGGAGCTCACTACACACCGTCCCATCGCACATTCCCGTGATGAAACTCAGAATGGAGCTCCCTCCACACCGTCCCATCACACACACCCGGGCTCGGACAGGGAGTAAAACTCCCTCCACGCAGTCACGTCACACACTCCCGGGGTCAGACACAGAGTAAAACTCCCTCCACACAGTCCCATCACACACACCTGAGCTCAGACACACAGTGAAACTCCCTCCATCCCTCCTTCTGCCCCACTCACCGCGGGATGGAGACCGTGAGTCCGTTTTTGTGATCTTCACATTCATGTATGTCTCCCTGTCGTCCATCCCGTCGAGAATTTTCTGAGTTCTCAGCTCTGATAGGGTAAGCGACCGTTGTCAGAGGAAGCCCGTGTTTACAGGGGGTCAGACCGACACCAGCAAACACCAGATGAAGGGATAATAAAGAGAGAGGCCAGGAGCAGGGACGGGATGTGCCGGGCAGGACGAAGGTTGAAGGTGAGAGAGCGGGTGTTCTCGAGAGTTGTCAGTGACGGGGGGAGGAGTTGTGATAGAAGGGAGAAAGAGGGGGAGGGGAGAACGAGAGAGATTTGGGGGAGTTCGAGAGAGTGAACTGAGTGACAAGGGACTATAAAAGGGGAGGGAAAAGAAAGAGGGGGAGGGTCGGGTGTGGGAGAGAATGAGTAAAGAGGGGGGGGGGGGAAAGCCCAGGATATTTGAAGAGAAATTAGCGGACAGAGGGAATAATGTGAGGGTGAGTTGACGGGTAAAAAAGGGAGAAAGCGAGAGAGAAAAGGGCATGGAGGGGGCGAAGAGCATGATGGGGAGGAGAGAGAGTGCTAAAGAGAGGGAGGTGGGATGCAGGGGAGGGACGATGGAGGGAGATAGAATGAGAAGGGCGGGAGAAGGGAGTGCAAGAAGATGATTAGAGAGAATTGCAACGAGTGAAGAAGGAGCAAATGACAGAGGGATATATGTCACTCATACAGAGCACCTATTATCCGGGAGAATTGTACCCCCAGGTACAAACACCCAACACCCAACGAAGCAAGCGAACCCCCACCCCCGAGTGAAATGAACAACTCCTCGCAGTCTCTCTCTCTCTCTCCAATCTGCACCAAGTTTACACCGGAAAGGTCGCGGAAAACAGATTGCCATTTTTAGACTGTGCAGTGTTTAACAAAAAAAAAAAAGAACGGGTATGTGGACATTGAAGTTTACAGGAAACCATTCGCACGCTGATCTGTACCTACTGTTTGACTCTCATTTCCAATTAGAATATAAGTTGGGGGTTATCAGTATTTGAGAGAAGTCTTGAAAGCGTGCGACTACTCTGACTGGTTCTTCATCAAGACAGCAAAACAATAACAGGGACGTCAGCCTAAAAGAGGGAGTTCCGGAGCTCAATCAAACACCCTCCATTATTTCCTGTCTATCCCTTTCGCTCTCTGCATAAGTCACTGTCTCCCTATCTATCCCCATGAATGTACCGATCCCGCTTGAGTTTCGCAACTCCCTCGCTGTCCCTCCCTCTCTCCACCCCTCTCGCCGTGTGCCTTTACATCTGACTTCCCTGCTCAATCAGCCTTCTCTTTCTGTCCCCAAACCCTCTGAAAACCACCTTCACTCTGCCCTTTCACGTCCGCGCACACAGAGTGGGAAAAAGAAGCGGGATGTTGGAAATGAGGGGTGTGTGGAGTATTTGGCGAAGGGGCTGGTAGTGTGCGTGGCGACGTGCTGGAGCAGCTGTGTGTGTGTGTGTGTGTGTGTGTGTGTGTGTGTGTGTGTATGTGTGAGTGAGAGAGAGGGAGAGAGGGAGACAGAGAGAGAGAGACAGAGAAAGAGAGAGAGAGAGAGAGGGGGGGGAGAGAGGGAGATTGGCAGAGCGAGAGAGAGAGAGAGAGAGAGAGAAAGAGAGAGAGAGAGAGAGAGAGATGTACCTCGGCATCGACAGAATGAACAGTCAAACACTCTCCCGGAGTCAGATATAGTGAATCTCTCTCCAAACCGTCTCATCACACACTCCGGGGGTGAGACACGGAGTGAATCTCTCTCCACACCTTCGCATCACACACTCCCCGGGTCAGACACAGAGCGAAGCTCCCTCCTCACCGTCCCATCACACACTCCGGGGGTGAGACACGGAGTGAATCTCTCTCCACACCGTCCCATCACACACTCCCCGGGTCAGACACAGAGTGAAGCTCCCTCCACACCTTCGCATCACACACTCCGGGGGTGAGACACGGAGTGAATCTCCCTCCGTACTTTCCCATCACACACTCACAAAGACACACAGAGAGAAGCTCCCTCCACGCCGCTCCGTCAGGCACTCCCGGGTTCAGACACAGAGTGAATCTCCCTCCGCACCGTCACATCACACACTCCCGGGGTCAGAAACAGAGTGAATCTCCCTCCACACCGTCCCATCACACACTCCCGGGGTCAGACACACAGAGTGAATCTCCCTCCACACCGTCCCATCACAAACTCCCGGGTTCAGACACAGAGTGAATCTCCCTCCGCACCGTCACATCACACACTCCCGGGGTCAGAAACAGAGTGAAGCTCCCCCCACACCGTCCCATCACACACTCCCGGGGTCAGGCACAGTGTGAAGCTCCCTCCATCGAACAATAGATCCATAGAACATTAGAGCACAGAAACAGGCCCTTTGGCCCTTCTTGGCTCTGCCGGACCATTTTTATGCCTAGTCCCACTGATCTGCATCTGGACCATATCCCTCCATACGCCTCTCATCCATGTACCATCCCAAGTTTATCTTAAAAGTTAAAAGTGTACCGCATTTACCACTTCATCTGGCAGCTCATTCCACACTCCCACCTCCTCTGTGTGAAGAAACCCCTCCCCCCAATGTTCCCTTTAAACTCTTCCCCCTTCGCACAACCCATATCGTCTGTTTTTTTTTCTCCCCTAGCCTCAGTGATAAAAGCCTGCTTGCAGTCACTCTATCTATACCCATCATAATGTTATATTCCTCTATCAAATCTCCCCTTTTTCTGCGCACAGAGAATAGTGTCCCAGCCTATTCAACCTTTCTCTGAAACTCAGTTTCTCAAGCCCCGGCAGCATCATCGTAAACCTTCTCTGCACTCGTTCAACCTTATTAATGACCTTCCTGTAATTAGGTGATCAAAACTGCACACTATACTCCAAATGCGGCCTCACCAATGTCTTATACAACCTCACCATAACAGTCCAACTCCTGTACTCAGTACTTTGATTTACAAAGGGCAGTGCACCATTAGGTGTGTTTACTACCTGTGCCACAAATTTTAGGTAATTTTGGATATATATTCCCAGATCCGAGATTATCACCCTCGAGGTCTTGCTGTTTAACTTCCTACCAAGCTCTCGATACTCACTCTTCAGGACCTCTTCGCTGTTTCCTCCTAAGTCATTGGCACCATAATATCTGGCTGATCACCCCCCCATTTCAGAATGCTATGCAGGCGATCAGAGACATTCCTGAACATGGCTTCCAAGAGGCATCAAACCATCCCGGAGTCCCTGCCACGGCCACAGAATCTCCGGTCTGTACCTCTAACTATCGAGTCCCCTATCACTACCGCTCACCTCTTCTTCCACCCTCCCTTCTGCACTGCAGAACCAGACTCAGTGCCAGAGATCCGGCTGTCGCAGCTTGTCCCAGGTAAGTCAACAAATCGGTATACAAACGTCTGTACTTGTTGTTGAGGGAAATGACCACAGGGGGACCCTGCGCTTCCTGTCCTTTCCCCCTCCCTCGCCTGACGGTAACCAATTTCCTGCGCAATGCTCCTTTGGCGTGACTACCTTCCTGAAGCTTCTGTCTATAAACACCTCATTCTCCCGAATGATCCGGAGGTCGTCCAGCTCCCGTTTCAGTTCCGTAATCCGGTTTGGTTAGGAGCTGTAGCTGGATGCAATTCTTTCAGGTGTCGTTGTCAGGGACACCAGAGGTCACCCTGACTTTCCACAACCTGCAGGAGGAGCATTCCAACATCCTGCCTGACATTCTCTCTAAACATATTAGTTAAAAAAGAAATCTAATGAGATGAAAAAACAACAATAACAACAACAACAACTTACCGGAACATCCCCTCGCCTCTGCCTGTTCTGGCCGAAGCCTGTTGAGCCAAAGCCGTCTAACTCTGACTCAGTCCACTCCGAAGATGGAAGCTACGAAGATGGCCGCTTCGCTAGACGAAACTTCTTTTAAAACGCTCTCGCTGACCGGTTGTCTTCAGCTCTTCCGCTCCCAAATGGCTGGCCCTTTAAAAAAAACGGAAAAACCTGCGAATCCTTTCTATCTCAGATCTGACAACAGCCACTTCAATCAGTGTATCTATCCCGCTTCAATATCGCTCCCTTCTCCAGCTCCCTGCCTCACTCTGCTCTCTCTCCGGATCCCTTTCAATCTCACCGCCCTCCTCACGAAACATTCTCTTTCTATCTCTCCACACGCTCTACCCTCCTTTATCCCTTCCCACTCTCTGCCACTCACAGTAAACGTTCACCCTACTGAAATGTGACCAGGCCGTCTGTCCCGTTCCCAGGAGAGGCGCCGCCCACTGGGCAGCCGGATTCGTTATATCCTCCACAGTAAGTAAGGGGGAGCTGAGAGGAAATGGGGCTACGGAAATAAACGCGGAGAGCGTCGTGACTAAGGGGGCGGTGGTGCGGGAGGCGATGTGCTGCAGCGGCTTTATGGGTGTGTGGGTGTGTGTGTGTGTGTGTGTGTGTGTGTATGTGTGTGTGTGTGTGCGTGAGAGAGAGCGAGAGGAAGAGAGAGAGAGCCACTGCACCGTGCGAACAACAGTCCCGTGGTCAGACACAGAGTGAAGCTCCCTGCAGCCCGTCCAATCACGCACTCACGGGTTCAGACACAGAGTGAATCTCCCTCGACACCATCCCATCACACTCTCCTGGGGTCAGAAACAGAGTGAAGCTCCCTCCACACCCTCCCATCACAAACTTCCAGGGTCAGACACATAATGAAGCTCCCTCCACACCGCCCCATCACACAGTCTTGTGTTCAGACACAGGGCGAAGCTCCCTCTGCATGGTGCCATCACACATGCCCAGGGTCAGACACAGAGTTCTGTTCCGTCCACACCGTCCTATCACACCGTCCTTTCCTGGGACAGAGTGAAGCTCACTCCACCCTGTCCCAGTACCCATTCCTGGGGACAGAAAGAGATTGAAATTCCTTTCCTCCGTCTCCGCCCCTCTCTCTTCTCGATGGAAACCATGCGTCCAGATTTACAAGCTGCATATTCATGTAGATCTCGCTGTCGTTAATCCTGTCTCGGATTCTCTGCGTCTCTGAGCGCAGCGAGGGGAACCAACTGTCGTCAGAGGCAGCCCGTGTTGACAGCGGAGTCAGACCGACCGAACAAACACCAGATGAGCAAATGATAAAGAGAGGAGCCGAGAGCAGGGGAGGAAGTGATGGGGAAGAGGGAGATTAAGGTTGAGAGAGAGGGTTATTCTGGAGCGATGAGAGTGGCGGAGTAAAGAATAGGAAGAGTGTGGAGATTCAGAGGGAGGCGAGAGTGAGGGAAAGGTTAGGGCTTGGCGGAAAGAGAGACGTGGGTTACAGGAGTCAGAAAGGGGGAGCGGAATGAAAGAAATAGAGGGCCAGAAGTGGGAAGGAACAGGGAGAGAGAGGGGCTAAAATAGGGAGGGGTGGAGTCTTGGAGAGAAATTAGAGGATAGAGTGAGAAAACAGAGCGCGAGCAGGAGAAACAGAGAGTGAGAATTTAAAAAAAAACGGGCAGAGAGGGGCCGAAGGAAGAAAGGGAGAAGAGAAAGCGGTACAGAGAGGGAGGAGGGATGCAGGGAAGGGTCGATTGAGGGAGAAGGAATATAGAAGTTGGAATGACATAGGAAGAGAAGAAGGGAGAGAGAAAGCAATGGAAAAAGGGGAAGATTGAGGGATGACGAGTGAACAAGGAAAGAAAGGCGGACGGATATGTTGTCACAGACGCAGAGACTTCATTCTCCAAGAGATTGGTACCGAACACCACCCCCCACAACCCCAACCTCCCGGTGATTCCTGGTTTGAGCGTCAGCGCTCCCATTGCTCTGCTTATCTCCGGGGCTTCAGACCCTCTGTGCTCTAGAAACCACGGCCCCGGGACAAACCCGCAACACACACCGAAGTAAGCCAGCCCCTTCCCTCCGAGAAGACGTCAGAGCAATAGTTTGCCATTTTCAGACCGTGTAGTATTTAGCAAAAACAGCGGACGTTTAGATATTGAAGTTTGAACCAACGCACGCTGATCGGTATCTGAAGTTTCACACACCGCACCCATTGGAACATTAGCGGGGGGTTTTCATTATTTCAAAGAAGTCTTGAAAGCGTGCGGTTACACTGACTGGGCGGTCAAACAGACAGCAGAAAATAAAAATAGCAGGGACGTCAGCCAAACAGACGGAGCCCAGGAGCTCTCTCAAAAACCCTCCATGACCTGCTGTCTGTCATTTTCTCTCTCTGCGTCCCTCACTCTCCGCTCACTATCTCCCGATTTCTCTCCCAGGAATGTCTCTAACCCGCTTCAATTTCGCTCCTCTCGACAGCCCCCTCCTTTTTTCCGCTTACACCTCTCCCTCCTATGCCTTTCTATCTCACTGCCCTCCTCATGACGCCTTCTCGTGTGTCTCCCCACCCTCTCTACCCTACTTTCTCCCTTCCCACCCTCCCGCTCACAGTGAAAATTCACCGGGCTGAAATGTGGCCGGGCCGTCAGTCTCGATCACAGGAAAGGCGCCGCCCACTGGACAGCCGGGTTAGTTACATCCTCCACAGTAAGTAAGGGGGGAGGTGAAATTAAATGGGTATGGGGGTAATAGCTAAGAGGGTGGTGGAGCGGGAGATCATGTGCTGGATCGGCTGTGTGTGTGAGAAAGAGAGAGAGAGAGAGAGAGAGAGAGCGTGTGTGTGTGTGTGTGTGTGTGTGTGTGTGTGTGTGTGAGAGAGAGAGAGAGAGACAGAGAGCCCTCGGCACCGTCCGACCAACCGCACCCGGGGTCAGACACAAGTACAGCTCCCTGCAGACCATCCCATCTCGCAGTACTCAGAATCATACACAGAGTGAATCCCCCACTGCACTGTCCCATCACACACTCCCGGCCTCAGACACAGAGTGAATCTCCCTCCACAGCAGCCCATCACACACTCCCGTGGTCAGACACAGAGTGATTCGCCCTCTCACAGTCCCATGACACATACCCAGCGTCAGAGACAGATGGAAGCGCCCTCCACACCGTCCCGGCTCACAACCTGTGCTCAGACACAGAGTGAAGCTCTCTCCCCACAGTTCCATAACACAACAACGGATCCAGAAACTGAAAGAATCTCCCTACTTACTCCTTCTCTCCCCTTTTCACCACTCACCATCACTTCAGTCTTTCTGTAGCCTCTAATTGCGTGCCTGTCTCAGAGATAATATCGGCTTGTGACTCGACGTAGAACTGAGGAGGGAGGAGGAGGAGAGGAAGGGCTGTGATTGGCTGGTGAGTTTGCTGCACTGGGCGGAACTGGTGTGAAACCACACGACCGGCTTGTACATACAGAGACGTAGTGATGCTCAGTACCGAGCGAGCGATATCCGGTAGAAGTGGCAAAACTAGCACCAACGGTGTGGAGGGAGATTCAGTCTGTGTCTGACCACGGGCGTGTGTGTTGGGACGGTGTGGAGGGAGATTCACTCTGTGTCTGACCACGGGCGTGTGTGTTGGGACGGAGTGGAGGGAGCTTCACTCTGTGTCTGACCACGGGCGTGTGTGTTGGGACGGTGCGGAGGGAGATTCACTCTGTGTCTGACCACGGGCGTGTGTGTTGGGACGGAGTGGAGGGAGCTTCACTCTGTGTCTGACCACGGGCGTGTGTGTTGGGACGGAGTGGAGGGAGCTTCACTCTGTGTCTGACCCGGGAGTGTGTGTTGGGACGGAGTGGAGGGAGCTTCACTCTGTGTCTGACCACGGGCGTGTGTGTTGGGACGGAGTGGAGGGAGATTCAGTCTGTGTCTGACCACGGGCGTGTGTGTTGGGACGGAGTGGAGGGAGATTCATTCTGTGTCTGACCCCGGGAGTGTGTGATGGGACGGAGTGGAGGGAGATTCACTCTGTGTCTGACCCCGGGCGTGTGTGTTGGGACGGAGTGGAGGGAGCTTCACTCTGTGTCTGACCACGGGCGTGCGTGATGAGTTGGTGTGGAGGGAGATTCACTCTGTGTCTGACAGCGGGAGTTTGTGATGGGAAAGTGTGGAGGGAGATTCAGTCTGTTGTGAATATATCTTCTGTGTATCTGACTCGTAACTCTTCCTCTTTTGATTTTATTCCCAGACGCTTTCAATCAGAGTTTGAAAAATGTTGCTTCGCCACATCGCCTGCTCTGGAAAATATGAACAAGGAACGGTGAATCTCTCTCCGCACCGGCCATTGCATTCGCCGGTAGTCAGACACAGAATGGGGAACCCTTCACACCGACCCGTCACACATTTCTGGGATCAGTTGTAAAGAGAGGATCCCTCCGAATCGACCAATGAAACCGACTCGCCGGGTCAGAGACAGAGTGAAGCTCCCTATGTACTGTTCCATCAAATAATCCTGATGTCAGACATTCAGAAAAGTTCCCAACACACCCACCCAAAACACATTACCCGGATAACACAGAGAGTGAAGATCCTAAAACACAGTCCCAGAACATAATAATAATAATAAAAACTGCGCTAGTACACAGATTAAAGTTGTTTTCATACCGACCCATCAAAAAATGAAAGGGGGCAGACTCAGAGCGATGCTCCCTACACACCATCCCATCACAGACTCCCAGGGTAAGACACAGAGTGACACACTCTCTCCACGGTCCAGAAACACACTTCAGGAATCAGTCAAGGTGTGAATCTCTCTGACTACTGTCTCATCACGCACTCCCGCGGTCAGACACATCGTGAATCTGGATCCATACCGTCCAATCAGGCATTCCCGGAGTGAGGCACAGAGTGAAGCTGTGTTGCTCCGTCTCACAGCCCAGTGGTCAGACAGGTAGTGAATCCCCCTCCAGGCAACCCCGTCATGGACTCAACGGGTCAAACACAGAGTGACTCTCCCTCCGTACCTTCTCCCACACACTCCCGATGTTAATCAAAAACTGACGCTTCCTCTCGCTATGCCTGTCCTGTGATGATCACGGGTTAAAGAGGAGGATGGTACCTCAGCTCTTCTGCTGGTCAACAATTCACAGACTTGAGCCTTGATACAGTTGACAGATCGTAGCGGGGGGAGGGTTGTGGGCGAGGGAGTGGGTCAAGGGTTATAGGGAGTTTTTGAGGGAGGTAGTGACAGAGACGGGAGGGGTGCAGTGGAGTTAGGATGTGATAAACTGGGAGAAGATTAGTAGACTACAGGGTTGAGAGAAACGCGGAGTAATTTGAAGAGGAAGTGAGTTACAGGGACGGGGAGGGCGTGTCGGTGTGTCGGGGTAAGATGAGGAGCGGGTTCATCTCACGGTGAGATATGTGTCGGTGCCACGGTGTGATGTGTGAAACTGTCATCGTAAGTGGTCGTACCCTGTCCCGTTGAGGATTGTGAGGCAATCTCCGTACCATCCCGTGACACACCCTCCGTACCATCCGGTCACACACTCCCAGAATCTGACACAGTGTGAAGCTCCCGCTACATAACACAGACCCAGGGGTCAGATGCAGTGCCGCTCCTTCCACACCGTCCCATCACGCACTGCCGGCGTCAGACGCAGAGTGAAGCGCCCTCCAAACCGCCCGTTCATAGACTTCCGGGGTCAGACACAGAGTGAATCTCCCTCCACACCGTCCCATCAGACACTCCCAGGCTCAGACACAGAGTGAATCTCCCTCCACACCGTCCCATCAGACACTCCCGGGGTCAGACACAGAGTGAATCTCCCTCCACACAGTCCCGTCACACACTCCCGGGGTCAGACACAGAGTTAATCTCCCTCCACACAGTCCCGTCACACACTCCCGGGGTCAGACACTCAGTGAAGCTCCGTGCAGATCATCCCACCACTCACTTGCGGGGTCAGTCAAGCAATTAAGCTCCCTGAATATTTTGCCATCACGCTCCCGGAGTCAGAAATGTGATGTACCCCCTGCACTATTGCAACACACTGTACTGGAGTCAGAACAGTTGCGCAGCTCTCTCCCTCCTCCCATCTCCCCGCTCACCAATTCCCCGCACAACGGCGTTCCAGTTGTCTCGAATTGTGTGTCTCTCGGAGATGGTGTTTGTGTGTGGTGACGGGTGGTGTGCTGCGGGAAGAGGAGGGTAGGGGCGGAGAGAGGAGGCCAGGGAAAGGGTGGTGAGGTTGCAGCCACTATCAACTGGAGTAGAAGCACTCCACCAGCCAGTGCATGCAGCTTTGTGGAGAGACTCAGAACCTGGTGATAGATATCCGGGTGAAGGGCGGCGTAGCGTCAGACGTCAAATCTCCCTCACACTCTCCACAATTGTCTGTGATCACAGAAAGGGAGACATGTGCAGTGGCGACTGAGTTGGGGAAGTCTCTAGAGGATGCAGCCGGTCACGGAGACGGGGTGTGCCGTAGGGAAGGTAGGGAATGACGGGGAGTAGTGCAGGAGAGTGAGAGGTTGTCGCAGAAGGGGAGGGGTTTTGAAAAGGGAGGGAGTTATGCATACAGGGAGGAGTGTGTCCGTGCTACGGTGAACCGCCTAAATCTGTGTCGGTATCGTTGATATGGTGGATTCCTGTTATGGTGCAGGACGTGTCGGTGTGCCGAAGAGGGGCGTGTTCCTGTCACGGGGAGGGTTGTGTCGGTGTCACCGAAACACTGTAAAGAGACCTTGAGTGTCACGGTGAGTGTTGTTTGTCTCGTTCACAGCGTCTGAGCTCTTTTGTGGCTTTTCCCTGTGTACGTCAATAGATCGTCAAATTCCTTGATTTGCCAAACCTCCTGCTCCTCCCATAGAGGGCAATGGTAACCCCAGGTAATTTCTCAGGTAAGGTCATGTTCGAAACGGCCTTGTGATCTGAAGGGCCTGTTTTCTACGTTTCTAACGATGGGTTGAAATCTCTTTCTGCTGTTTCGGCAGATCAAAAAACGTGGATCACAGAAGAGAACAGACCCTTCGGCTCATGAAGTCGTGATATTCCAATTAAACTTAATCCGTTCTGCCGACACAACGCCCGTCTCTCATAATTCCCTGCACACCCACGTGCCTGTTAAGAAGCCTCTTAAACGCCTTTATGACCCTCCCTCCACCACCAGCGCTGGCAGCACGTTTCAATCACAACCCACTCTCTGTGACAACAGAAACTTGCCAAACTCCTCTCCCTTGAAATTACCAGCTCTCACCTCTGTTATTCGACATTTCCATCCTCGGGCTAAAAATACCTGTTATCTGCTCTGTCTGTGTCTCTCGTAATGATATAAACAACTGTAGCTGCTCCCTCAGACTGCCCCGCTACAGAGAAAAGAAACGGAAAAATTCCGAGCTCTACTTATAGGTTTTGCTCTCTATGTTGAAATGCCATGCTCCCAGGCGTTGGTCCCTGCCATCAGCTCATCTGGCTTTAGGACGCTACTTTCTGTATTGAAATGTACGCAGCTCCGAACATGAGTCCCAACAGGCTCAGCCTTTTGCTTTCTGACTTTGTCCCATTAACCACTCCACTGCATGATATGCCATTCTGGTTTTCATTCCCCTGTAACTCTAGAATAAACCCCACCACTCCCTATTTTAATAGCAAACTTCCCGTTTGGATATTAGTTCCATTCCAGTTCAGGCGCACAGACTCCCCGGTGGGTGGTATCTGTCATCTGTGAAGTAGGGGACCGTACACAATTCTGATTTGATGGAGACATACGTGATAGTGCGGAGGAACATCTGGAGAAACTTCTGATATTCCCGCTTCGCTGTCGCTGCTACTGTGTGGTAACCGGAATCTCCGGAGCAGAAGGCCTGATCCACGGCTTTGCGTGTTTCAGCGGCCGGGGCGAGGTCGAAGGCGCTCGGCAGAGGATGGCGCTCGGGAGGTTGTATCGGAGAGGCTAGTCGGAGGCACGAAGTTTTCGGATGGACGGACTCCGTGTCGGCTGTGGTCGGCTGCTTCCAAGGCATCGGCAGTTGACGGTGCCTGGAGGTTTATAGCAGGGAGTTTCTCTATCGGGGAATCGGGAATCGATCGACTCGTGGTCTTTGAGAATTTTTTTTAACCGTGCCCATGGTCTGTTCTTTATCAATTCATGGTTTTGCTTTGCACTGCAGTAACTATATGTTATAATTATGTGGTTCTGTCAGTGTTAGTCTTTGGTTTGTCCTGTTTTCTGTAATATCACTCTGGAGAAACTTTGTATCATTTCCTCATGTATGCATGCATTTCTAAATGACAATAAGAGAGGACTGAGTGCTCTCATAATCTAAAACTGAAAGAGGAAATGCTAGAGGAAATTAAGGGGCTGACACAATGGAGGCGGTGTTGCGCGGCCTCCAGGCAAGAGTCTGTGACGCCCCCTAGTGTTCGTTCGGCAGAACAAGCTTTATTGCCTTGGATTATAGATTTTGGTGGCATTCAAAGTCCCCTGGGTCTCAAGAAGCTGCATAGATGCATATATACGAGTATGTGTGTTGGTATTGTGTTTTGCAGCTTTGTCCTGGCTGTATTCACGGGAGTTCATGTATGATGGAATTACAATTAAACTTAAATTGAAATCAATTGAACTGAAATGCAAACGTCTCGTCTGCAGAGGTCGCACCTTCCTTGAAATAGAGCCCAACGATCCACATATCGGAAGCCTTCGTTCCGACGCTAAGTCCATAATCCCGTGTTAATGTCAATGTTCTTTCTATTTCTAGCCACATCTGCACATGAATAACTTCTCAGAACAGCCTCTCTGCTCCTACCGATAGCAGTGAGGAACGCTGAGGCTGTTTACAAGAAGGGTCAGAGCCGTTTCTATTTCCTGAGGAGACTGAGGTTCTTTAACATCTGCCGGACGATGCTGAGGATGTTCTGCGAGTCTGTGGTAGCCAGTGTGATCATGTTTGCTGTTTTGTGCTGGGGCAGCAGGCTGAGGGTAGCAGGCACCAACAGAATCAACAAACTCATTCATAAGGCCAGTGATGTTGTGGGGATGGAACTGGACTTTCGGACCGTGGTGTCCGAAAAGCGGATGCTGTCCAAGTTGCATGCCGTCTTGGACAATGTCTCCCATCCACTACATAATGTACTGGGTGGGCACAGGAGTACATTCAGCCAGAGACTCATTCCACCGAGATGCAACACAGAGCGTCATAGGAGTTCATTCCTGCCTGTGGCCAACAAACTTTACAACTCCTCCCTTGCAGGGCCAGACACCCTGAGCCAATAGGCTGGTCCTGGAATTATTTCCTGGCATAATTTACATATTACTATTTAACTATTTATGGTTTTATTACTATTTAATTATTCATAGTGCAACTGTAACGATAACCAAAGATGACTATATGACTACTGTCACCAATAACGGCAACATACCAACGAGGAATCTCGTCCTGGTCCTCAGAACCTCTTTTCGGTTCCGTAACCAAGAAAACCCTATCGCTACAGCTCGTCACATCTCCACCATCCCACAATCTATTCCCTTCTGAGCCACAGAACTACACTCAGTGTCAGAGACATGACCCGTGAGATTTTCCTCTGCTTGCTCCTCTCTCCTCCCATCCAGAAGTATCGAAGCTGTTATACCTGTCAAAGAAAGGGTTGGCCACAAGGAGCCTCTGCACAGGAAATGACAGTGGAGTGGTTATTGGGCCAGATGTTGTTATGACCTTAGACAACGTCAGGAAGCAAAAGGTTGAGCCTGCTGGGTCTCATGTTCTGAGCTGAGTGCGTTTCAATGCAGAAGTATTGTACGAAAGGCAGATGAGCTCAGGGCAGGGTCTGCGACGGGAATTATGATATTGTAGACCTTAGTGAGACGAGGTTGCAGAACCGGCGGAACACTCAACATTCCGTGTTACAGTTGTATTAGTCGTGATGAAGCGGAAACAATTCAAGGGTGAGGGCTGTTTTTCTAGTCACATTCGCTTCATTGACAAAAACAGCGAGAGAAGGTTTCAAGTGGCTCTTTTACAGGGACGTGTGTGTACAGGGTATGCAGAGAGCTGGATGTTGTGCAGGCAGAAGTGATTTAGTTGAATTGGTATATCACAACGTTTCGGCCCGATGCGTCTGTTCTGTTCGGCAATTTACGTCCTCTGTTCTGTACGGGAGCAAAGAGTGATTTGAAGTCATTGCGTAGGAAGGGTAAAGGGTGGTGTAGCTCAAGAATTTTTACGATAGATTGTGAAAAAAGCGAACGGCCACTTCACAGGTTGCATAGGCAGTGAACGAGCCACACAGCCTTCACCGTGACGCGGACACAGCCCTCAACGGGATCCTGAGTGACCCATTATGGTTACAGTGACACGCACCTCACCGTGACACCGACATCCCTCGCAGTGAAAACAACGCGCCCCTCATCGTGACACGTTAATATCGACGCCATGCACCGTGATACGGACACACTCCTCCCCGTCTCCATAACCCCCTCCAGATACCCTCCCAGTTTCTGTCAAAATGTCACTCTGCTACTCTCCTCCCCGTCACTGTCACACACACCCTCGTCTCCGTCACCCTCTTCCCTTCCAAGCTGCCCCGTCTCCGTGACCCATTCCTCCCCTGCAGACTTCCAAGTCTCCTTCATCCCTTAACTCACCGTGGACCCTTCCGTCTCCGTGACCAACAACAATCCATGCAGGCCTCCACGTCTCAGTGGCTTTCCCCCACTGTCAAATCTCTCTCTTGATGTTCACAGTTAATTGCGGGGAGAATGGAATCTGCCAGAGGTTATCAAATCTTTCGCTTTTGAGCCCCTGCAGAGATCTAAATGCACAGCCAGGATAGGTCGAAGTCAGCATGGATTTACGAAGGGGAAATCGTGCTTGACTAATCTTCCGGATTTTTTTGAGAATGTAATTATGAAAATGGACAAGGCAGAGCCAGTGGATGCAGTGTACCTGGACTTTCAGAAAGCCTTTGATAAAGTCCCACATAGGAGATTAGTGGGCAAAATTAGGGCACGTGGTTTTGAGGGCAGAGCACTGACATGGAAATTGCCTGGCTGACAGAAACAAAGAGTAGCGATTAACGAGTCCCTTTCGGAATGGCAGGCCGTGACCAGTGGGGTACCGCAGGGTTCAGTGCTGGGACCGCAGCTGTTTACGATATATATTAATGATTTAGATGAGGGAATTAAAAGTAGCATTAGCACATTTGCCAATGACACAAAGCTGGGTGGCAGTGTGAAATGTGAGGAGGATATTATGAGAATGCAGGGTGACTTGGACAGGCTGAGTGAGTGGGCAGATGCATGGCAGATGCAGTTTAATGTGGATAAATGTGAGGTTATCCACTTCGGTGGTATGAACAGGAAGGCAGATTATTACTTAAATGGAGTCAAGTTAGGAAAAGGAGAAGTACAACGAGATCTAGGTGTTCTTGTACATCAGTCACTGAAAGCAAGCATGAAAGTACAGCAGGCAGTGTAGCAAGCTAATGGCATGCTGGCCTTCATAACAAGGGGAATTGAGTATAAGAGCAAAGAGGTCCTTCTGCAGCTGTACAGGGCCCTGGTGAGACCACACCAGGAGTACTGTGTGCAGTTTTGGTCTCCAAATTTGAGGAAGGACATTCTTGCTATTGAGGGAGTGCAGCGTAGATTCACAAGGTTTATTCCCGGGATGGCGGGACTGTCATATGTCGAAAGATTGGAGCGACTGGGCTTGTATACTCTGGAATTTAGAAGGCTGACAGGGGATCTTATTGAAACATATAAGATTATTAAGGGATTGGACACGCTGGAGATAGGACGCTTGTTCCCGTTAAACGATGAGTCCAGAACCAGAGGCCACAGTTTACGAATAAGGGGTAGGCCATTTAGAACGGAGTTGAGGAAAAACTTTTCACCCAGAGAGCAGTGGATATATGGAATGTTCTGGCCCAGAAGGCTGTGGAGGCCAAGTGTCTGGATGCTTTCAAGAAAGAGATGGATAGAGTTCTTAAAGACAGCGGAATCAAAGGTGATGGGGATAAGGCAGGACCTGGATACAGATTGTGGATGATCAGCCATGATCACAGTGAATGGTGGTGCTGGCTCGAAAGGCCGAATGGCCTACTCCTGCATCTATTTTCTTTTGCCTATTGTCTATTGTCTATTGTCAAATTGTTTATCTCTCTCTGCAGACTCTCAGTATCTTCTACACACTTAGTTTTTCCAATCAATTTAGTATCATCAGCAAACTCAGATTCACGACACTGGATCCCCTCTTCCAGATTATTAATGTATATCTTGAGCAGCCGCAAACCCAGCACCGACGCCTGCGCACAGTGCTCATCACTGATTGCGAAACAGAGTAACGCCCATGTATCCCATTCTCTGTTTTCTATTGGTTAATCAATCCGATGCCCATGTGAATCTCTCCTGCAGCCATCATTCAGTAATGCATGCAACATCATATTTCCCAATCAGCAACTGCGCTAAATTCATCTTCTTATCCCGTGTACCGTGTGCATTCAAATATAACATCTTCACGCCTGAAATCATCCTCGATTGTGTCCACCTCCTACATTGCAACTCATCCTACTGACTGCAAATTTGCCGTCAATAGCCTCTCCTCACGACACAAAGCCTCTGTTTGTAAACCAGTTGCCTCATCTTCAACACAACTATCCGCCTCTCCTGCGGACTTCATTTATTGAAATGTATGCAGTTCAGCACACTATTGAGAACATGTTTAACCTTCTGATTGCTAACTGTGTCTTAGTTTTGACCAACATGACCCCGTAAGCCTCTCTAATAAAGTCTCTTACATTTCCTGGGTGATAGCATCTCTCAGGATCTATATTGGGCAGCACATTGCTGAGGCGCAAAGGTATTTGTGGATCCTATTGCACAATTCCCTGCTGGTTCACTTACAGGTGGAGTCGGTGGTGAGAAAGGCAAATCAAACGTTCGCGCTCCTTTCCAGAGGGCGAGAATATAAATGCAAACATTTGACTGCAAGCTTTTAAAAGACACTGGTGAGGCCTAATTTGTGTGATCTATGAGTCGATTTGTCCCTCTTAGATAAAAAAGAAAAAGGATATGCGAACTTTCGGCTGGGCTCCATGCAGGTGAACCAAAATGTTTAGAATAACGGAAAACCTATAGCACAATACAGGCCCTTCAGCCCACTAATTTGTGCCGAGCATGCCCCTACCTTAGAAATTACCAGGCTTACACATACCACTCTATTTTTCAATGCTCCATGTACCTATCCAAAAGTCTCTTAAAAGATTCTATCGTATCCGACTCCACCACTGTTACCTACAGCCGATTACACGCACTTACCACTGTCTCAGTAAAAAACTTCCCCTGACATCTCCTCTTTACCTACTCCCCAACAACTTAAGCCCGTGTCCTCTTGTGGCAACAATTTCAGCCCTGGAAAGAAGCCTCTGACTATCCAGGAGAGCAAACCTCTTATCAACTTATACACCTTTATCAGGTCACCTCTCATCTCCGTCGCTCCAAGGAGAAAAGGCCGAGTTCACTCAACCTATTCTCATTAGACATGGTCTCCAATCGAGGCAACATGCTTGTAAGTCTCCTATGCACCCTTTTAGACCATAAGATCATAAGACAAAGAGGCAGAAGATGGCCATTCGGCCCATCGAGTATGCTTCGCCATTTTATCATGAGCAGATCCATTCTTCCATTTAGTCCCACTCCCACGCCTTTTCACCATAATCTTTGATGCCCTGGCTACTCAGTTACCTATCAATCTCTGCCTTAAATACACCCAATGACTTGACCTCCACTGCTGCCCGTGGCAACAAAATTCCATAGATTCACCACCCTCTGACTAAAAAAAAAGAACAACTTCGCATTTCTGTTCTGAATGGGCGCCCTTTAATCCTTAAGTCATGCCCTCTCGGACTAGACTCCCCCATCATGGGAAACAACTTTGCCACATCCACTCTGCCCACGCCTTTCAATATTCGAAATCTTTCTATGAGGTCTCCGCTCAGTCTTCAAAACTCCAAGGAATACAGTCCAAGAGCGGACAAATGTTCCTCTTATGTTAACCCTCTCATTTCTGGAAGCATTCTAGTGAATCTTCTCTGTACCCTCTCCAACGTCAGCACATCCTTACTTAAATAAGGAGACCAAAACTGCCCACAGAACTCCAAGTGAGATTTCACCAGCGCCTTATAGAGCCACAACATTACATCCCTGCTCCTATACTCTATTCCTCCAGAAATGAATGCCAACATTGCATTCGCCTTCTTCACTACAGACTCAACTTGGAGGTTAACTTTAAGGGCATCCTGTACGAGGACTCCCAAGTCCCGTTGCATCTCCGAACTTTGAAGTCTTTCCCCATTTAAATAATAGATGCCCGTTCATTTTTTTTTTCTGCCAAAGTGCACAACCATTCGCTTTCCAACATTGTACTTCATTTGCCGCTTCTCTGCCCATTCATCCAATCTATCCAAGTCTCTCTGCAGACTCTCCGTTTCCTCTTCACTACCGACCCCTCGACCTATCTTCATATCGTCAGCAAAATTAGCCACAAAGCCATCTATTCCATAATCCAAATCGTTGATGTACAATGTAAATAGAAGCGGCCCCAACACGGACCCCAGTGGAACACCACTGGTAACCGGCAGCCAACTAGAATAGGATCCCTTTATTTCCAGTCTCTGTTTCCTGCCAACCAGCCAACGCTCAATCCACGTATGTAACTTTCCCGTAATTCCATGGGCTCTTTTTAAGTAGCCTCATGTTTGGCACCTTGTCAAAGGCCTTCTGAAAATCCAAATATACAACACCCACAGCATCTCCCTTGTCTAGCCTACTGGTAATTTCCTCAAAAAATTGTAATGGGTTTGTCAGGCAGGATTTTCGTTTAAGGGTTCCATGCTGAGTTCTGCTTATCTTGGCATATGCCTCCAGGTACTCTGTAACCTCATCTTTGAGAATCGACTCCAAAAACTTCCCAACCACCGATGTCAATCTAACAGATCTATAATTTCCTTTTTGCTTCCCTGCCCCTTCTTAAATAGCGGAGTGACATTTGCAATCTTCCAATCCTCCAAAACCATGCCAGAAGCTATCGACTTCTGAAAGATCTTCGCTAATGCCTCCGCAATCTCCACAGCTACTTCCTTCAGAACACGCGGGTGCATTCCATCTGGTCTCGGAGATTTACCTACTATTCAGCTTCCTGAGTACGTTCTCTGTCGTAATTGTGACTGCGCAGACTTCTCCTGCCTGCCACCCTTGAGTGTCCGGTATACTGCTGATGTATTCCTCAGTGAAGACTGATGCAAAATACTCGTTCAGTTCCTTTACCATCTCCTTATCTCCCATTACAATTTCTCCAGTGTCATTTTCTATCGGTCCTATATCTACTCTCACCTGTCGTTTGCTCTTTATATACTTGATAAAGCATTTAGTATCCTCCTTGATATTATTTGCTAGCTTCCTTTCATAGTTAATCGTTTCCCTCTTAATGACCTTTTTGGTTTCCTTTTGTAAGGTTTTAAAAATTTCCACAATCCTCCATCTTCACACTTCTTTTTTTGCTTCCTTGCATACCCACTCCTTTGCTTTAACTTTGGCTTTTACTTCTCTTGTCAACCGCCGTTGCATCCTTTTTCCACTCGAAAATTTCTTCTTTTTTGGAATATACCTGTCTTGCACCTTCCTCACCTCTCGCATAAACTCCAGCCACTGCTGCTCTGCTGTCTTTCCCACCAGTGTTTCTTTCCAGTCTACTTTGGCCAGTTCCTCTCTCATGCCACTGTAATTTCCTTTACTCCACTGAAATACCGACACATCAGATTTCGGCTGCTCTTTGTCAAATTTCACAGTGAACTCAATCATGTTATGATCACTGCCTCCAAAAGACTCCTTCACCTCAATCTCTCCAATCACCCCCGGTTCATTACACAATACCCAATCCAGTACAGCCGATCCCCTAGTGGGCTCAACAACAAGCTGTTCTGCAAAGCCATCTCGCAGACATTCTACAAATTCTCTCTCGTGAGATCCAGTGCCGACCTGATTTTCCCAATCCACTCGCATGTTAAAATCCCCCACAATTATCATAACACTGCCCTTCTGACAAGCCTTTTCTATTTCCAGTTGTAATTTGTAGTCCACATCCCTGTAGCTGGTTTGGAGACCTATAAATAACTGCCAACATGGTCCTTTCACCCCTGCTATTACTTAGCTCAACCCATAAACTGTCTGACCTCCCGATCCTATAGCACCTCTTTCTAATGATTTAATGTAATTTCTTATCAATAAAGCTACACCTCCCCTTCTGCCTCCCTGCCTATCCTTCCGATACACCGCGTATCCTTGGGCGTTCAGCTCCCAGAGACATGCATCCTTTAGCCAGGTTTCAGTCATGGCCACAGTATCATACCTGCCAATCTGTACCTGTACGACAATTTCATCCACCTTATTGCTTATGCTGCGTGCATTTAAGTATAACACCTTAAGACCAGTATTTGATACTTCTCGCTTTGATTTCACTGCAACTTTTTTGCACTGCAACTCATTCCAATGTCACACTGGTGGGGGCATTGGGAGCAAGAGTGGACCCAAATGCAAGACACATCTTGAGAGGCTACTTAGATTTAGTTTATTGTTCGATACCTGGAGAGCAAGGCAGGAGCAGGAAATACCGAACTGGACAGGGACTCAGGACTACGACTAGGCTGGGATCAAGGGTCTGGGCTAGGTCTCGGAATCGGCTCCCAGAACTGGAGGAGACTTGAAGAGACTAGGGTATAGGCTCCGAGCCACAGACTCGGCAAGTGCTCAGTACCTGGGTCTTGCCATGGGCTCGGATCCCAGAACCAGGCAAGGACAGGACATGGGCTAGGGAGAGGAGGAACATAGTAACACAGATCCTCGGTCTCGGGGAGCAGATACAGGGAACCATGGGCACATACACAGAACACAGAGTCGGGACCCCTCCTTGCGTACAGGACATAGGGCCGGGACTCAAACACAGAACAGAGAGTCGGGACCCCTCCTTGGGTACAGGACATAGGGCCGGGATCGCACACAGAACAGAGAGTCGGGACCCCTCCTTGGGTACAGGACATAGGGCAGGGACTCATGACCCTCCGCTGGGCAACGGCAAGACGGCCTGACTTACCCCACGGAGGCAAGGACAAGACAAGACAAGACATGGCTCCCCGCGGGGCAATGGCAAGACGGCCTGATTACCCCACGGAGGCAGGACAAGACAAGACATGACTGCCCGCGGGGCAACGGCAAGTCGGCCTGACTTACCCCACCGAGGCGGGGACAAGACAAGACAAGACCAACACGAATGAACACCAGACAGTACCTATCTAGCTGCAGCGATGGTACTACACCGGAGTGCAGGCGGGGGCTGCAGACAAGGGCTAGAGGCGAGAGGGGCAGAGAAGGGATTCAGGCAGGGGGGGTAGGACAGGAATCACAGACCACCAGGGCCAGGACCTGACTTAGAACTGGGAAGCCGCCAGGGTCAGGATTCGACTTGGTGCTTGAACGCCGCCAGGACTAGGACTTGAGTTGGTGCTTGCATGCCGCCAGGAACAGGACTCGACTTGGTGCTTGAATGCCGCCAGGACTAGGACTTGACTGGGTGCTTGCATGCCGCCGGAGGCAGGACTTGACTAGGTGCTTGCATGCCGCCGGAGACAGGACATGACTTGGAACCTCCGGGTAGTGGCGAGCTCTCGACTAGTCCCGGGTACTGGACAGCGTTTCTTGATTCCCTCCGGCAGGTTAACTGACGGACCCACCTCAGCGAGGAAACTTTGTAGGCTCGCTATGGCGAGGTAACTGGACAGGGTTGCTCCGGTGAGGAGAGGCGAATTTCCGGCACTCGCTTCGGCAGAGATTCGGCTTGTTCCTGCCTGGTGACATTGGCCGCCGTGACTTTGCAGACACTCCCGCGCCGAACGGGTGAAAGCAGGAGACTATAAACTACCGGTTCAGCCGTGCGTTAATTGCCTCTAAATATCAAAGTCGACGGACACGGGAAAACAAGGAATCAACCGTCCAGATCGTATCATAAACAAGGTAAATTTAAAGGCACCCCGATCCGGACCATGACACCCAATGGCTACAAATTTGCCCCATCACCTGCCTGTCTTTCCTGAAATCTTTACTGCTCATTATATTAGATTTATTTCTGTTTTCCCTTCCCTCCGCTCTGTCATTCCGGTTTCCACCCCTTTGCCAAATTGGTTTAAACTCTCCCTAACAGCTCTATTAAACTTTCCCGCCAGGATATTTGTCCCCTTCGGATTTGGGGGTAACCTGGCCATTTTGAGCAGGTCATACTTCCCCCAGAAGAGATCCCAATGTTCCAAGAATCTGAAGCCCTGCCTCCTGCACCAGACTCTCAGCTACGCATTCATCTGCCTGATCCTACTATTCTTGCCCTCGCACAGCCCAGGATCTGCAGCTTGTTGATTCGAACTGAGGAAATAATTGTGCTGAACGCTGAGCTGTTGCCAGGTTACCGCAGCCTGACGTAAGTATTGCTATTTTCCAGATGGTCCGGGGCCCAGAGGAGAGCAACTGAGATGACAACAGTAGTAGAACTATTGTGGAGACAGACACATTGCAGAGGGTCGATGTCCTTCTGCATGGAGGCCAGAGACCTGCTGTATAACAGAGGGATCTGTTCTGGGACTCCTGCTCGTTGTGAAAGCTGGAAGGTGGCTTAGTCTCTTTGTCAATGTCACAAAAGTTGCGGGTGTTGTGGATAGTGTGGAGGGCTGTCAGAGATTACTGCGCAATATGGATAGGATGCAGAACTGGGCTGACAACTGGCGAGAGGAGTTCAACCATATCAGTGTGAAGTGGTTCATTTCGGCAGGTCAAATATGAAGACAGGACTTAATATTATTGGCGAGACTCTTGGCAGTGTGGAGTATTATAGAGATCGTTGGGTCCGTGTTAAAAGGCTTACGATGTATTGGCCTTCATCAACCGTGGGAGGTAATGTTAAAACTATAGAAAAACTTGGTCAGACCGCACTTGGAATAGTGTGTTCATTTCTGGTCACCTCACTACAAGAAATATGTGAATACTATAGAGAGGGTGCAGAGGATATTTACAAGGCCGTTGCCTGGATTGGGGAACATGGCTTACGAGAATAGGTTCTGTGAACGCGGCCTTTTCTCCTTGGAGCTACGGAGGATGAGCTGTGACCTGATGGAGGTGTATCAGATGATGAGAGGCGTTGATCTTGTGGATAGGCAGAAGCTTTTATCCCCAGGGCTGAAATGGCTAACACGGGAACACACAGTTTTAAGGTGCTTGGAAGTAGGTACACAGGCGATGTCGGGGGTAAGGATTTCACACAGGGAGTGGTGAGTGCGGGGAACGCACTGACAGCGACGGTGGTGGAGGCTGATAAAACGGGTCTTTTAGAGACTCTTGGATAGGTCCATGGAGCTCAGTAAAATAGAGGGCTATGTGATAGGGAAATTCTTGGCAGCTGCTGGGGAAGGTTACTTGGACGGCACCACATTGTGGGCCGAATGGCCTGTAATGTGCTGTAGATTACTATGTTCCAGCCAATAAACACTAACGCGTTATTTTACACTCGATGGTCGCAGAAGCAGCTTAGCCCACCCTTCCTGAATACTGGTATGATCGTCGCCCTTTTGAAGCGGATGGGATGCTTCCAATGCAGAAGTGAGAGACTGAGGAAGACGCTCGGGCAATCCGGTCTGCTGGTCGGCACAGGTCTGCAGGGCCCACTCCAGGTACACCATCGGGGCCTGACACCTGGTGAGCGTTCACCCACCTCAAGGGCGTTCTGACCCTGTGCCCCGAAACAGAGATCGCAGAAAATCTCTCACCCCTCACCACTGACCAGCTGCATGAGCTCCTGACAGCGCTGGAGTATCCGGCCCCTCCATAATCCCTTACACCGACTCTCTGTCACCGACTACCCCTTTCTACCTCAGAGTAATCCCCCGTCTCCATCACACCCTCCTTTCCCTAAACCTCTATTAAATCCTTCACCTCCTTACTCGACTGTACCGATCTCCCTCATCCCCAAACTCCCTGAAGCTACTCCCTGTTTACGTAGACCACTCCATCCCCAGCAGACCTCCAGATCTCTGGGTCCAACCCAAGCCCCTCCTCTCCAATTCACCCTCTCTGTGTTCACCGGGATTTCTGAGTACGATAGGGGTTTACTCCCTTTATATCGGATACCGGTCTCTCGGTTCTGAGGCTCTCAACAGTTCTGTGTGGATAAAACTACCATGTGATTCCTCTCCTATGTGCAATCTCACCACCCGGTCCCCGCCCACTCCATGCCTCCGCTTCCTTCCTGTTTCCTCTGCTTCGCAACGGCTCTCAGACACACACACACGGAATCTTAGAAGCAGACACACAATTCAAGACTTCAGGAACGGCTGGAGGTAGGGAGGTGGTGGGGAAGGGTGTAATGGTGAGAGGGAGAAAAGGAGCGGGTGGGGGTGAGGGTGGGAGTGTGAGAGACAGGTGGGGGAGGGGCACGGAGGGACGAGTAGTGCAGGGGGAAAGAGGAACGGTGTGGGGGAGGGAAAGGGGAAGCGAAGGAGCGTGTGGACAGAAGGGACACAAACAGGAAGTAGCGAGACGGAGTGAACGAGGGGGTGAGGTGGGGAATTGCACTGAAGAATGTGAGAGAGGGATGGCTGACCCGAGCCAAAAAAAACACCCAACGCCTTCCCCACCTTCGACAAGTCGGAAGCGATAAATATGGTGGGAGATGTGGAAGGAGACAGAGAGGGAATGCAAGAGAAATGAGGAATGGGACATAGGAGAAAGAAGGGGAAGGAGGGAGAAAGAGAAAGAGAGAGAGAGAGAGGGGAATGAGAGGGAGAGATAGATAGAGAGAGCGAGAGAGAGAGGGAGAGAGAGAGAGAGAGAGAGAGAGAGAGACAGAGAGAGAGAGACTGCCGTGCGATAAGGAAGGGAAGACAGAAAAGACAGAGGACGAGGAAGAGGGAGAGTGGGTTGGGTTTGTGTCCTGTGTCCAGTCACTCTCCATATCACTCTTCTCCCTCTATTTCACACTATCCTGCCCCCACCACATTCATCCCACACACACTCAATCACTCTCCTATCCCTTTCAGGAGATCAAGAACTCGATACGATGGATGAGAGCGAGACCTACGCGAACATGCGTTTCACAGGAGCGGACTCACAATCTCCTTCGAGAGGTGAGTGGTGCAGAGAGAGGGAGAGAGCTAAACACTGTGTCTGTTACCCTGGAAATATGAGATGGGACAGCGTGTACTGAGCTACACACTGTGCCTGACACCGGGGAGGAGGGTTGGTCGGTCAGTGCTAAGGGCGCTTTACTCGGTGCCTGACACCAGGAGCTTATGACGAGTCGCTGTGAAGGGAGATTTACTCAGTGACTGACTCTGGAATCTGTGAAGGGACAGTGTGGAGAGAGATTCACTGTGTTTCTCTCTAGGAAATAGGTGATTGGACTGCGTGGAGGGAGTTTCACTCTGTGCCTGCCCCAGAAGGCTGTTATGGGACGGTGTAGAGGGAGCTTCAGTCTGTGTCTGACCCCGGGAGTGTGTCATGTGAAGTTGTGGAGGGAGTTTTACTCTGTGTCTGAACCCGGGAGTGTAACATGCGACGGTGCGGAGGGATCTTCAACCTGATTCTCACCCTTACTGTTGTGTTCCCAGCTGAACCTGATGTATCGTACGTGGAACTTAACGTCACGGCCCTCTCCGCTCCTCGGGTCCGGAGAGATGGAGGTCAGTATCATTTTTGTTGAATTGACTGTGTTTAGGTAACGTGTCCGCTCCCGTCGAGAGATCTCAGCGCATGCGCACAGTTGACCCTATTGATAAGCTGCTGCAGAATAAGACGGAGGGAACCGGTGGCTTTGGCCATGATGTGGGAGGTCCGTGGGAGTGTCGGTGTGGAGGGTGCGCTCTGTGAGGTACGGTGGGCATTCAGCACCATGGCAGCAAGGAGCTGTGTTTGGTGGGGACGGTGCGGTCTGCGAGGGGATGTGTGGACGAAGCGTTGTGGGATCGGCAATGGGGCAGTGCTGTGGAAGGCGTCGGAAAGGAGGGGTGCTCTGGGAGGCGTGGAGTGGAGGGTGTGCCATGGAATTGGGTGAGGAGGGATTGCCGTGTGAATCATCGGTGAGGATAAAGGGAGATTGAGGACGGGGAGCTGTGTCGGGCACGGAGCAGAAGGAGCGCCGTTGGAGCGGTCGGTGAGGAAAGGAGGGACATCTGTGGGAGGGGTTGGTAAGTCGGGAACACCATTGGAGGGGTGCTGAGGACGAGGGGGGACATGAAGGAGGCGGAGAGGAGACAGCGTTGCAGAATTTGAACGATTCTCCGAAAATTCTAACCATCTTTCTCTCTCTTCTGAGCACCCTGTTTCCCTCTTTCTCTTCTCCTATACCTCCTCTCTCTCCCTACTTCCCCTCCCTTCTCCCCTCTCCTTTGCCCCCTTCTCCTCACACCTCATTCCCTCCACTCTCCCTTCCCTTCTAAACCGCTCCATCTTTTCTACCACTTTCTCCCACTACCCCTCTCTCCATTCCCCTTCTTTTGCCCACTCTCTGTAAACTCGCTCGTCTATCAACACCCCTCTCTCTCTCCCCATCCCTCTCTCCCTTCCCACTAAACTCTCCCCTCCTCTTTCCCGCCCTTCTTCCACCCACTCCCCCTTTTCCCCCAATATCAACCACTCTCCCTTCCCTCACTTGCCCGACTCTCCGTATTGGCCCCTCTATCACACTCCACCATTCTCCCTTCCTCACTCTCGCTCTCTCCTTCGCACTCTTTCCCTCATTCTGTGCTCATTCTCTGACCTTCTGCAATTTGCCCCGTTTCTCCTTCCTTCACTTTCTCCTTGTTCTCTCCCCTTCGCCCCATTTTCCGCTTATCTCCCGCTCCGCAACATCATCTCTTTGATGATCCCTTCCCTTTTTTCCCTCTCGCTCATGCTTTCCCTCCTCTCCTTTCCCCCTCTCACATTCTCTCTCTTCTTCTGCCTCTTACCCACTCGCACTCCTAATTTTCTCCTTCCATCTGTCTCCTATCTTCCTCCGCTCTCTTTGCTTTCTCTCTCCCCTCTCCCTCTCCCTTCCGTTCTTCCCTCTGCCACTCTCTCCGTATCTCATACCCATACTCTCTCCCCATTCACTCACTCCCAATTCGTCGTCCATTGCCCCTATCGTTCATCATTGTCTCCTCTTTTCCATCCATCTCTCATCTTTTTTCTCCCCCGTCTTCACCCGTTCCTTCAACTTCTTTCTCTTTGTCTTTCATCCTTTCACCGCTTCACTTAACATACTCTCTCTCCCTGCTCTCCCTTCGCCTCTAACTGCTCGCTGTCGCTGTCCTCCCTCCTCTTTCTCTTCCCTTCTCTCTCATCCTCCCTCGCTCGACGCCCCAGCTGGTCTGAGCTCCACCTACGCAGAGGTGAACTGTCCGAAAGACGAGCCCGTCATCGATGAGGACGAGGCCCCTCCCTTGCCGCAGGACCCCGCAAGCAGACAACCAATGCCCAAACAGGTCAGAGTTCACCATTATGACCTCATTATGTCTTATGCGGAAGTGTGTGTATTTTTAAGTGCTTAACATTTCTCTCCTTCAGCTACATTTCTTGCATCTCGTTCCACATACGGACCGCCAATTGGTTACAAACTTTTGTCACAAGGGTACCCAATTATTTTTTTACTCTCTCACTTTCTGCGTGTGCACTCTCTTCCGCGATTCTCCTTGATATGCGCATTCACCCTGTCTGTGCCCCTCGTGGTTTTATACACCTCTGTAAGGTCACCAGCACACTCCAAGGAAGAATGTCCCTCTGTAAGGTCAGTCTTACGCTCCAAGGATTAAAGTTCAGAACTGCACGACATCTCCTAACTAGGTCCCTCGAGTCCCCGCAACATCCTCGTAAATTTCCCTCTGCACTTTTTCCAGCTGAGTGACATTTTTCCTACAGCACGGCCAACAAAGCTAAACACCCAGCTCCGATTCCGGCCTCACCGGCATCTTGTACAACTGCAAAGTGACTTCCCAACTCCCGAACTCAGTGCCCTGACTGGTGAACGCGAGTGTGCCAAACACCTTCTTCACCGCCCTGTCCACCTGTGACTCCTGTCCTTCTACGGCCCCTTCCTTCCTCAAAGCTGCCTGTCCTCCACCAATCTCCACACAGCGCATTAATTCAATCATCCAAGTTTTTGACATAAAATAAAAAGAATCGGTCACAACTCAGAAACCCTGTGGAACATCACAAGTCAGCGGCAGCCAACCAGGAAAGACACCTTTTATCCCCACACTTTGCCTCCTGTTCATTGCTGGTCGCCCCATTACAGAAAGGAGCCGAGGCTTTGGAGAAGCTGCAGAAGTGGTTCACCAGGATACTGCCTGGATGAGAGGGCACAAGCTGTGCGGAGAGGATGTACAGAATTGAGTTGTCATCACCGGCTCTGAGGATGACGAGAGGAGATCGGATAGAGTTTTGTAAGATTATGAGAAAAAGAGATAGACAGACAAACCGTATTTTTTTTTATTTTCTCCCCTGGGGCTGAAATATCAAATCCCAGAGTGCATGCAACCGAAATGAATTGGTGAGGTTTGAATAGAGGTGTAAAGAGTCTGTTGTTTGGACACAGAGAGTGGTGCCTGGATTTGCGCTTCCTGGGTTGGGGTTAGAGACAGGCACAGTAAAGAGTTTAACGAGATATTTAGGTAAGCCGATGAATGTGAAGGAAACGGAGAGATATGGAGATTGTGTAGGCAAAAGAGATGAGGATGGTTATCCATTTGATGAGGAATTCATGTATCGGGGACAACTTTGTGGGCCGAGGGGCTGTGCTGGTCAGTCTGTGTTCTGTGTGTGCAAATACTTTACGGTATCTGCGAGGCAGCATGTCCTAAACGCACAAAGCCGTGTTGAACACGAAGCTTCCGTCCAAGTCTTTGCCACAGGCGGCACCGATCCGTGCGGAACACAACCAGTCACGGGCGGCCAACCTGCGACCGCCGCCCACTCTGTTCGGTGGGCAAGTCAACTTCGAATCCAAATGGCCCATTCACCGTGAATCCCATGCATCGCAATCTTGTGAATGAAGCTCCCACCAGAAGATTTATATAAAAGGCCCGTCTGCAGTCAACTCTGTAACACCCCATTGACCTGCGTAATAAAGCCAAAATCTCTTTCGAATGCATAGTTAAGCGCCTTGCCGTTGCAGGTGTCCTGTCCCTATACAACTGAATTTCCAGAGCGCAAAACCTCACACTAACCCGGGATAAACTCATCTACCATTTTTGACTCAGATCTTTAACGGATCCAAACCCATTGAATGTATCGCCGATCCTCCACACTATCCACCACACAACCAATCTTTATGTCATCTGCCATTTTACCAACCCACTCATCTCCAGTTTCTTTGAAGTCGGTCCTATGCATCATATACAACCTTGAGATTCAGTGTTTTGAAATTGTACTAAGATTTACATATGTATTAAGTAAACAGTGTGGAATCGGGTCTTCCAGCACTTCAGGCCGCGCTGCCGGGCAATTCCCCAGATTAATCCTACCCTAATGTCGGGGCAATTTACCTGTCAACGTCCCGACTGGTACGTCTTTGGACTGTGGGAGCAAACCGGGGCACTCGGAGGAATCCCGCTGAGTCACGGGGATACGGCGCAAACTCATTTCAGCCGGCAGCGGGAATTCAACCCGGCTCGCTGGGACTGTAATGTGTTTGCTCATCTCAACAATACCGTTCCGCCCACAACATGTTCATCCGCACAAGTCCGTCATGTATCCCACGTGTAAACAAGAACAAAGCTGGCAAACAATAACACAACTGTGAAAAAATGATAAACTCTGAAACCAGACAGCCAATTCCCGTGGATCCCCTGTATCATGATCTTCTGGATAAACCTTCCCTGAGGAACCTGGTCAAACGCCCAAATGCAGTTCACCACGATTCAAACTTCATAGATCAGCTAAGAAAGAGAAACAAAGACAGTCAGACATTAGTCAGCATTTGCCAAGTGTAGGATTTGAGACTCTCAGCGAAGACGGCTAGAAAGTAGATGAGATTGCGATAGGGAGGGCGTCATCGTGGGAAAAGGAGATATCGTGGACGGTGGGTGCTCGGGAGTCCCTCTGAGGGTCACAGCTGCATTCACACGCACGCTGAATGGTCTCCCTACAGGTCCGCATCAACAGGAGCCGGAAGAGAACGACGGAAACAGATCACACTGTAAGATCTGCCTAATCTGCCTAGTTACGTTGGCTCTCATCGCGATAGTTGCCGGGCTCTCGATATTTGGTGAGTCGAACGGGCTCCGTATGGAGTCAGAACATAAACAAACAGAGGGGAATGAAGAGTTTGCGTAAAACCTCACCGTGATAACACACGCCCCTCGACCTGACACGGACAATCCCCCTAACCGTGACAATGACACGACATGTACTGTTACACAATCAAGTTTCATTCTCACACCGACTCGCCATTCACCATAGCACTAACCACCCTCTCACCATAGCACCGACAGACCTTTGTACACGACACACAAGTGCTCCTAACCGTGACACGGACACGACCCTCACAGTTACACAGACATGGCAGCAGTGTACCCCTCACTGTAACATCGACATGCCCCTGGCCGTGTTACTGTTACGCTCCTAGCGGCGACACCTTCATCTGTGACACCAGCGCACCAAACACGATGGCACAGACACTCCACTCACCGTTATACCGAGAGACCCCTCACTGTGATTCCGACAAATCCCTCACCATGACATCCAGGTAAACCTCACAGTGACTCGGCACACCTCTCACGGAGATACAGAACCACCTATCATAGTGACGAAGACACGTCCCTCACCGCAACTCTGACCTATCTCTCACTGTGTCACAGAATCAGTCATCATCGTGATACTGACGGAACCCCCATCGTAACGCCAACCAAAACCTCGCGGGACACTGATATACCCGTCAGCTTGACACAGACAGGCACCTCACTGTGGCAGAGTTGCCCCTCACTGTGGCACCAACACACCCGTTCCCTTGTCATCAACACGCCGCTCTCTCCTGACACTGACAGGCCCCTCACCAGTCCACAGGAAAGATCTGTACCGTAACGAAAGCACGCCTCTCACTGTAAATCTCGTCACCGTGACAACTGCACGCTTCTCAACATCCACCGCAGCGCAGCGCACCGTGACACCTACACGCTCCTCAATATGAATCTTATCGCACCACAAGATGACACTAACACTCCGATTACCGAGAACCGCCCAGCACCGTGACGCTGTCTCACCTGTCACTATAAACGCAAAACACCCTTCACCATCTCTCTCAGTATCACAGATTCGTCAGTCTCAGATCATCTCCGACATAAAATACCAGCTGCTTTGGGAACAGTATTTGGAGATGAACAGGACACAGACCGAATATGGACAACAGATCCATGAGCTGAATCTCACCAACTACGACTGTCTTCAGAATCTTTCCGTCTTCAAAAACAACCTCTCCATCTTCGAAACGAAGCTCAGAACTTTCAAATGGACGAAGGGTGAAATTTGCCAATTTCTGACGAGTGGCAGAGGTGAAGAATCCCTCCACGTCTGGCCCCAGTAGTGTGCGCTGGAAAGAGAGGGTGTGGTGGGAGCTTCACTATGTTTCTGACCCCGGGAACGTGTGGTGGGACGAGAACATCAGTCACTATCTGATTCCGTGAGAGTCTAGATAGGAAAGTACGCCTCTGACCCAGTGAATGTATTCGTTGGGTCATCACTCTGTGCCAGAACCCATTGCTGTGGGAGAGTGGGGAGGGAACTTCACTCTAGGTCTAACGCAGAGGCTGTGTGATAAGGCGCTGTGGAGTGAGATTCATTCAGTATTTGATCCCTGGAGTCTGTGATGGCACGGTGTGGAGGGAGCATCATTCTGTGTCTGACATCCCGACTCTGTGATGGGACGGTATGGAACGAGCATCATTTTGTATCTGACTCCGTGAGTGTATCTGGGGAGGGGGTAGAGGTAGCTCAATCTGTGATTGACCGGAGGGTCTGTGATGGATGATGTGGATTGAACTTCACTCGTTGCCTGTCCCTGTAAATTTGTGATGGGACGTCGTGGAGGGAACTTCATTCTGTGACTCTCCGGAGTGTGTGCTTTGGGCCAGTTTGTAAGAGATTTACTCCGTGTCTAACCCTGGGAGTGCGTGATGGATGATGTGGAGGGAACTTCGCTCTGTGCCTGATCCTGTTCATGTGCGATGGGACGGTTTGGGGGAGATTTACTCTGTCTGACCTCAGGTGTGCGTGATTGGACCGCGAGGAGAGAAATTCGCTCTGTGTGTCACCCCTCGTGTGTGTCATGGGAAAGTGTGAAGGAAGATTCACTCTGTTTTTCACTCTTCCTTGTTCCTGATTTCAAGGACAACCGTGTTCCGAGGGATGGATCACAAATAAAGACCGGTGTTATTACGTATCCACGTTTGAAAAATCTTTCCATTGGGCGTTGCAAAAATGCTCAAACCTTGATTCAAGGCTACTGGAAATCGATTCAAGGGATGAAGCGGTATGTATCACAGCAAGAGAAGATCCTACCGTAACACAGGAAACATCACACACCCGCGAGATCAGACACAGAGTGAACATCCAGAATACACACCCATCACACACTCCCGCGATCAGAGACAGAGTGAAATTCCCTCCACACTATCCCATCACACACTCCCGGAGTCAGACTCAGAGTGAATCTCCCTCCGCACAGTCCCATCACACACTCCCGGGGTCAGGCACAGAGTGAATTTCCCTCCACACCATCCATTACACACTTCCGGGGTCAGGCACAGAGTGAAGCTCCGTTCACAGGGTCCCATCATACTCACTCGGGGTCAGAGCCAGGGTGAAACTCCCTCCACACCATCCCATCACATACTCATGGTGTGAGACACAGAGTGAAGCTCCATCCCAAGCGTCCCATCACAAATTGCAGGGGTCAGACAAAGAGTGAAAACCCGACATCCACTCCCAGCCCACACTCACGAAGTCTGAGGCAGGGTAAATATCCCTCCACACCATACCATCACACACTCCCGGGGTCAGACACACAGTGATGTCCCCTTCACATCGTACCATCACACTTTTCCGGGGTCAGACACAGATTGAATCTCCCTCCACACCGTACCAACACACACACCAGGGGTCAGACACAGAGTGAAACTCGCTACACACCATCCTATCGTACACTCCAGGGGTTTGACAAAGGGTGAACTTCCTTCCGCACCGTCCCATCACACAATCTCAGGCTCGGGCAGAGTAACGCTCCCTCCACACCGTCCATCACACACACCCGGGGTCAGACACACAGTGAAGCTCTCTCCGAACATCCCATCACAGATTCCTGTTGTAATCAACTGAGAGAAGCTCCATACATAGTTTTCGATTCTTGGCATAAATCAAATAAATTTATTTTCCAGAACTTTGTATTCCACAAACTTCTGCACCGAAACCGCGCGTACTGGATTGGAAAATGCGAAGACGGGTGAGATTTGGACTGATCTGTGTGGTGGGCATTGACATAGTCCTGAAGGGAGAAGATGGGATAAGTTTACGAAGAGACTGTGCGTGGTTGTCGGGAGAGTGTGCTACAAGGGGAACATTTTGAGGCCGACACATTTCTGTCGGGGAAGAACAGGACAGTAGGAATATTTCGGTAACTGCCAATGGGCAGTAGGGAGAGATCAGAACACAGGGATTATGTTATTTTGGTAATGATGCATGTCGGTGGGGAGATCGCGGTGGAGTGGGATTATTTTGGAGATTGGCGCCGGGCTGTGAGGAGAGGGAGCAACCATGGAATTAGTTTGGTGAATGACATAGATCTGACGGGCGAGAGTAGGACAACTGGATGTGTTTGGAGACCGATACAAGGCGTTGGCCAGACAGGGGGTTAATGGGATTAATTTGCAAAATGACGCGCGGATCTGCCAGAGAGGGCGCCAGTGGTATAAGTCTGGAGGCGGACCAGAGGCACTGGGGAGAGCGCGGTGCAGTGGGATATGTTAACAGACTGACACGAATTTCTGGGTAGAGGGAGGGGCAACGGGATTAATCTGGGACCGACGCAGGTCTGATGGAAGAGTGTGGACCAGTTGCATTCATTTCGAGACAGCCATAAGTCTGTGGGGAGACGGTGGGACAGTGGGATTTGTTCGGGGTCTGAAATAGATCTGAGGGGAGAGGGTGAGCCTGATCCATTCGTATGGGGACTGACAGAGGACTGTGGTGAGGAAGCGGTTCTGTAGGATTAGTTTGCGGTGAAACGGGGCTGTGGGGTGACATTGGGTTACTACGATTAGCTTGGGTACTGATACAGGATTGTGGGGAGACATTGGGACCGTGGTATCTGTCTGGGTACTGGCACGCGGCTGTGGATAGAGAGTGCATGAGTGGGAAGATTTGCGGACTGACACAGACTGTTAGGAGAGAGCGATGTCATGGGATTAGCGTGTGGGCGGTCTCGGCTCGGGTTCTCTGCTGAACCTGTTTTGTCTCTGTTAAAATTGCTTCACCCTCTTGGATAGGTATGTTGACTGGGGTCTCCTGTACAAGGTGCACTCTGGAACGCCGGCCTGCAGTCAGTGCGAAACGAGCAGACGGAACTACCGTTGCGATCGAGATCGGCGTTTCATCTGCGAGAAGTCGGCACCTTTGTTCCCGGATATTCCTGAAAAGATCCAGGAGCTCTGTCGACAGCCACTGGAGGCGCCGTGAATCAAGTGATTAAGCCCAATTTCTCCTCCTTCTCTCCCCATTCACTCTCACTCACCGATCATTTCAAATTCCCTCCTCACATTCTCTGCCCCTCCCTTCTACTCATACTCCTCCTCTTGTCTCCATCATATTCTCCCCGCGAAACATCGTCAAACCTCTCTCGCCATCTATTCCCTTTTTCTCGCCATTCTCCCCGTCCCGCTCTTCCCCGCTCCCTCCACCTTTCTCTCCACCCCTCAACTCCCCTTATTTACTCGAGCTTTTTCCGCCCGCTCTCTCCCTGCTCCCTCTGCCCACCTCTTTCACCACTCTCTACCTCCCCCCCCCCCGCCCTGTCTACGGCGCTCTCTCCTCCGCCCCTCCCCCGTTCCCTCTGATCTCTCTTTCTTTCTCCTTTACACCCACTCTCACCTCAATCTCGTGTCGTCGGGTTCTCCATAACACAACCTTGTGTAAAAGACTATGCCGATTCTCTCTGTCTGTGCCCCCCTTGTGTTTATGGAATTCTGTAAGGTTACAACTACGCACCACGGAACAAAGTCGTAACCTTCCCTCACTCTGCCCATCACTCAGTCCCTCGAGTTCTGGCAATATCCCCGTAGAGCTCCCTGTATCTAGATCACCGTTTTTCCCTCAATCAGCGCGGCATCACCGACGCCTTGTACCACTGCAACGTGATCTCCCGACTCCTGTACTCTGTGCCCTGACTGGTAAAGACCAGCGTGCCAGGTGTCCTGTCCACTCGTATGGGATTTCTTTTTTCACCGGAATCGATATTTGATTTATTATCTGAAGCTTATACAGCCTGGAATTTGTTGTTTTGCAGCATCAGTACGGCGCTAAGGTGTACAATTAATGTAAATTACAAACATTAATAAATACTGCAAAAATGTCGAGTCAGTGGTCGTGCGTTCAAAGATGGGGTGGCGCAGGGGCAGAATCTAGTTCCTGAATCGTTGTGTCTGGGTGTTTAGACTCATGCGACCCCTCGATGGTAGTAATGAGCAGAGGGTTTCCCCGAGTAGGAAGGGTCCTCAGTGATGGTTGCCACATTCTCAGGGCATCGCCTCTTTAAAATGTCTTCGATGGTGGAGGGATGTGACGTCAGAGTGGTGGCTGAGGCTGGAATCCTCTGTATCCCGTTACTACTCTGTGCGTTACCGCATCCACTCCAGGCGGCGATGCGGCCTGTCAGAAAGTTCTCCACCGAACATCGATGGAATTTTCCTCATCTTCACTGAGAGGGCACATCCTCTCAATCTCCTGAAGCTCGGATGCCTTCTGTAACAAGGCAGCTACGGATGGCGTTCAACTGAAATGCAGAGTAAGGTCTGGAGTAATTCAGACTCAGTCTCGAAGTAAGCAAGACGTCACGATCGCAAACCAAAGACGACATCACAAGCAGTTTTACTGGAGACGGAACTCTTACGGTTAAGCACTGAGTGCTCGGCTGGAGTCCTTTAACGATAGACTTTCCATGATGGAATGTGGCATTGAATAATTATCTCTCTGAATCTGAGAAGAAAAGTGACAGTTAACCGTACTCCGGGAAATGGACGTGCGGAAACGTGGATTCCTGTCCTGATCACTCGGGCACATGGCACCTTCTTTGTGTTTGCATGAACATGTTGGGCCACTATAGATCCACTGAGTTGCTGTCACCCATTAACCGCTGAACTTCAATTAAAACCATACGACACTGGAGCAGAATTAGGCCATCGAGTCCGCTGGCCATTTCATCGCTGATCCATTGTCCTCTGAGCTCCAATCTCCCGCCTTCTCCCGGTATACCCTCATGCCTTGAATAATCAATAAGTCTTCAATCTATGCCTTAAATAAACGGAATGTATGGTCCTTACTGCTGCCTGCGGCTTGGATTTCCGCAGATTCACCACGTTCTGGCGAAGAAAGTTCCTCCTCTTCACCTTTCTAAATGAGACCTCTGTATTCTCAGGCTGTGTCTCTGATCCTAGAGTCCCATAAATTAGGAAACATTCTCTCCACACCAACTCTGCCATGACCTTTCACCATCCGAAAACTTTCAATAAGGTCACCCCTCATTATTCTGAATTCCAACGAGTGAAGTTGCGGCATCCTCAAACGGTCTTCCTATGACGAGCCATTCAATATTGGAATGATTTATGTAGACAACACACATCAAAGTTGCTGGTGAACGCAGCAGACCAGGCAGCATCTGTAGGAAGAGGTATAGTCGAGGTTTCAGGCCGAGACCCTTCGTCAGGACTAACTGAAGGAAAAGTTAGGAAGAGATTTGAAAGTGGGAGGGGGACGGAAGATACAAAATGATAGGAGAAGACAGGAGGGGGAGGGATGGAGCCAAGAGCTGGACAGGTGATTGGCAAAGGGGATGTGAGAGGAACATGGGGCGGGAGGTCCGGGGAGAAAAACAAGGGGGGGAGGAACCCAGAGAATGGGCAAGGGGTATACTCAGAGGCAAAGATCGAGAAAAAGGAGAGAGAGAGAAACAATGTGTGTTTATAAATGAATAATGGATGGGGTACGACGGGGAGGTGGGGCATTAGCGGAAGTTAGAGAAGTCGATGTTCATGTCATCAGGTTGGAGGCTACCCAGTCGGAATATACGGTGTTGTTCCTCCAACCTGAGTGTGGCTTCATCTTTACAGTAGAGGAGGCCGTGGATAGACATGTCAGAATGGGAATGGGATGTGGAATCTAAATGTGTGGCCACTGGGAGATCCTGCTTTCTCTGGCGGACAGAGCGTAGGTGTTCAGCAAAGCGGTCACCCAGTCTGCGTCGGGTCTCGCCAGTATATAGAAGGCCACATCGGGAGCAGCGGACGCAGTATATATCACCCCAGTCGACTCACAGGTGCAGTGTCGCCTCACCTGGAAGGACTGTCCGGGGCCCTGAATGATGGTAAGGGAGGAAGTGTAAAGGTATGTGTAGCACTTGTTCCGCTTATTTCTGTGAACATCCTTTGAACCCTTTCCAATATAAGCACACACTTTGTTCGATAAGGGATCCCAACCTGCTCACACTTCTCTAAATGTGGCCTCACAGTTCCTTATTAACCTTAAAATTACATCCTTGAACTTACATTGTCTTGCTCTTGTAATTAATGGGTGAAGAGGAAATACACATAATGTCTGAACAGCGAGTGTGTGATGGGACGGAGAGGAAAGTGCTTCACTCTGTGTCAGACCCTGGCATGTGTGATGGGAGGGTGTGCAGGGAGGTTCTCTCTGTGTCTGACCCCGGAACTGTGTCATGGGACGCTGTGGAGGGGTTTACGCTCTGTTTCAGAACCAGGGAGTGTGTGATGTGACGCTGTGGAATGGATTGGAAAATGCCAAGCCGGGTGAGATTTTGGGTCATGCAAGTTTCTGAGGAGAGAGTTGGTCGTTGGATTAGTTTGGGGATTGTTGCAAGCTGCGAGCAGCGAGTGGGCAGTGAGTTTAGTTAGGCGCTGAAGCAGGAAGTAGGAACTTCCCTTGCAGTGCGGATAATTTAGGAACTGACACGGTTTGCGAGAGAGAGTGAGCAGAGGGATTAGTTTGCGGACTGACTAGTTCTGTGGGGATTGGGGGCATTTTGGGGACACAGAAAGGACTGCGGAGAGACAGCGAGGTTTTAGGGACCGACAGACGTGTTATAGCCCGGTCCGTGAAGTCCGCATTCAGGTTCACGGTCCGGTCCGTGTACTCAGGTCCCCGGGTCTTCCAACTGTCCCTTGTTTTGGTTGAGTTAATCATAGGCACCTGATTCCCATCTTGTTGTTTGGAATATAAGTGCCTTGGGGATGACTGTGGGCTGCTGGTTTGTCTTGTCAAGATTTCCTGGGAGCAACCTGCCGGTGGAAGGCTAGAGCGGCCACTTGCCATCTTTAGGCCGTGTTGGAGAAGCATCGTTTCATGGAGCCTTTTTGTCGGTAGTCGTAGCTGTCTTTGAGGTACAGATTCGGCAGTTTCCCGGGCCAGCTGAGCGGCTGCCAGCCACTCCGAGCGAGGTAGGGATCCGTTTCTTTCCGGAGCCAGCTGAGGTTGCTGGCCGAATTGCGACTTGGAGCAACCCCGATGCAGAGATGGAACTGTCTGTCGTTTTTCGGTGTTTGTCTCTTCCTGTCCTCGCCTCCGTGGGGTAAGTCAGGCCGCTCTGCTGTGGCTCTGCGGGGGGACCTGTCTTGTCTTGTCCTCGCCTCCGTGGGGTAAGTCAGGCCGTTCTTCCGTTGCCCAGCGGGGGGTGTCCTGTCTTGTCTCGTCTTGTCTTCGCCTCTGTAGGGTAGTCCGGCCGTCCTGCCGTTACCCGACCGATGGATCTGTCCCACCTTGGTGTGGAGATCATGTTGAGTCCTGGCTTGTCTAAGGATAAGTCCCGGCTCTATGTCTATGTCCTGTCCGGTCTCCTGTTAGTGTCGTGTTAAATATGAGTCCCGGCTCTATGTTGATGTACAGTTCCCAGTCTGTCTCCGATCTCCAGTCTCAGAGTTATCAGCCTCCGTATACCAAGACTCAAGATCCCAGCCTGCAGCCTCAAGACTCAAGACCGCAGTCTGTCTCCTAGCTCAGCCTCAAGACCCCAGCCTCTGTCCTGTAGTCATGCCATGTCCTTGACTGGTTCTGGGGCCCGATCCCGGGGCAAGACCCAGGTTCTGGTCCTTGTCCGGACTCTAGCCCAGGCTCCTGGTGCATAGTTCCTTGTCCAGTTTCACTGTCTTGTCCATGTCCAAGTCTGCGATCTTCTCCCTGCTCCTTGCCTGAATCCTGTCACGTCCCTACTCTAGCTAAGTCCTGTTCCTAGTACTTCAGTGTCTCTGTCTTGCATTTGGGTCCGCCATCAACGCTCAGCGCCCCCTTTGTGAAAAGAGGTCTGTTGGGAGGAAATTTGTCAGTGGAGCACTGTGTGGACGGAGTGCGGCACTGGGATTAATTTGGGACACAGAGATATTTGGGATGAGAGTGGGCAATTGTATTATTTTGGTAGAGTGTGTGTAGTTGAATTAATTTGGGGACGGACGTGGACTGTGGGAAGATAGTGGGAAGTGGGATTGTTTTGGTGATTGGCACAGGTCTGTAGCGAGAAGGCTGAGCAGAGAGATCATTTTCGGGACTGATACGGGGCATTGGGCAGAGAGTAGAGCTGTGGGTTTCTTTGGAAACTGACACAGTTTGTGGGAGAGAGTGAGGCAGTGGGAGTACTTTGGGGACTGACACAGATCCGAGGAGAGAGAATTTGTCAGTGGGATAGTATGGGCATTGACAGAGGTCTGTGGGAAAAGAGAGGGAAGTGGGAGTGTTTTGGTTTCTGACAGGTCTGTAGAGAGATGACTGGGCAGTCAGATTATTTCGGGGACTGTCACGAGGCTGTGGGGTAAGAGTGGGAAGTGCGAGTATTTTGGGGACCGACGCGGGACTGTGCGATGTGAGTGAGGTAGTGGGTGTACTCTGGGGACTTACACAGATCTGTAGGGTGAGAGTGGGGGGTGTGAGTGTTTTAGGGTATAAAGCAGGCCTGTGGCAGACAGTGAAATAGTGGGGAATGACATAGGGCCTTGGGAAGAGAGTGGCGCTGCGGGGGTAATTTGGGGAATGGCACGGGACTGTGGGGAGAACATCGGGTACTGTGATTATTCTGGTGTCTGACACCGGTCTGTGGGGACAGGGTGGGGCAAGGGATTAATATGGGGACTGAAGCAGGGCTGAAGGGAGAGAGTGGGTCAGTGGGAGTTTCCTGGAGACTGACACAGGACTGTGCTGGGACGGTGTGGCAGTGGGAGATTTTGGGGCCTGCCACGGGTCACTGGTAAGGGAGTGTTCAGTGATTCTGGGGACTGACACAGGGTTGTCCCTTATGAGCTTGTTTACCCCTCATTGACAGGAGAGTGGCCTCTGACGTCGTGTACAAAATGAACGCTGGAAAGTTCGAATGCAGTGAATGGAAACCCGGTTGGTTTCCGAGTTGCAGTAATGATCAGCACCGTTTCATCTGTGAGAAGCCTGCACCTTTGTACACGGATATTTCTGGTATGATACCGGACCTCTGTCAACAGCCCGAGGGGCCGGCTTTAATCAAATGGGAACATCCTCTTTCTCGCCGATCTCTGTTCCCGACTCTCAGTACTGCTTCCTCTCTGTCCCTCGCCCCATCCCAACTCTCTTATTTCCTTCTATCGCACTCTTACTCGCCATTCCTCTATCCCTTTACCTCCGTCCCTCTAAACCCTCTCTCTCATCTTCCTCCCCTCCCACCTCACCTATTGCATCTCCATTTTATTTCTCCTCGCTTTCTGGCTCCTTTCCCCACAACTCTTCTCCCATCTCTTCACATTCTCTCCCGCATTTCTCTACTCCCTCTCTACCCCTCCCTCCCCATTCCATTCTTTCGTTTAGCTACTCCCACTCTCTCTACCTCTTCTCTTTTCAGCTCCGCTCAACTGAATCTTGTGCCCTAATGTTCCCGGTACCCCCATCCCTGGGGGAATAGAGTGCACGTATTCGTTTTATCTCGCTCCATAAATCAGTCCATCGTGTCGCGGCAGCATTGTCCGATCTCTCCCTCTGCACTTTTTTTTCCCTAGCTTAGCGCCATCTTCCCCACAGCAGGGCGACCAGAACTGAACACCGTACTCTAAGTGAGGCCTCGCCGACATCTTGCAGAATTGCAAAGTGACCTCCGACTCCCGTACTCAGTGTCCTGACTGATGAAGGCCGGCGTGTCAAATACCGTGTCCGCCTGTATCGCGTGTTTTCCACCGGCTTCGCTGTCGGTGTTATAATCTGCGACTTATACCACCTGAGATTTTATCTTTTGTTGGATTAGTGGAGCTGCAAAATGTAAACTTACTGTAAAATGCAAAAGAAAAACATGCTAAATACCGCTAAAATGTCGAGGTGGTGCTCATGAATTCAAGAATATGATGGAGAATGAGAATAAGGGGTTCCTGAATCGTTGAGTTTTCAGACTCCTGTGCCTACTCTCCACTGGTAGTAAAGAGCAGGGAGCTTGTCCCGGAGTGAGCTGTCCGAGCGATGGATTCCGCCTTCTCCAGGAATCGCATCTTGAGGATGTCCTCGATGCTGGGGACTGTTGTGCTCGTGATGGAGCTGGTTGAGTTTACTCTCCACTGCCGCCTCTGGCGACCTTGTGCGTTGCAGCCTCCACACCAGGCGGCGATGCGACAAGCCAGAATGCTCCCAGCGATCATTTGCGAGTTTTCAATGAGAGACCAAATCTTCTCAAACTCCTGACGTTGTAATCCCTTCTGTAACGAGAGAGCTGTGGATGTTTGGGATGGTGCGCAGGCCTTTAACTGCAGACATTCGATTAAGGTATGTTACAGGCAATAATTGGCCGTCTGAGGCTTAAAGAGAAAGCAGCAGCTGACCACACGCCGGGAAATGGCCTCTTGACACCTTATTTTTTGCATGAATATGTTGGCCCCAAGATAGATCCACTGAGGTGCTGACATCCTTGTCCGGAACCTTCTATCAACCCGCTCCAATGCAAACGCATCTGGCTGGATTATGTAAGAGACCTAAAACTGCTCACATTTCTCCAGATAATGTCTGATCAGTGCCGTAAAATTAAATTCTTGCTCTGGAATTGAGTGCTGCCTTTGCATTTGCCTTCCTCACTACTGACTCCGTGGACAATCCAGCCTGTTGATCGACAAATGTTTTCAGTGCCCTACCGGGTACACCTTCGGAACCTGATGCCTTGCGAGGGTTTACCAACCTAAAGGATGATTCTTACATCTGACTTCGAACAGAGGTCACAGAAGAGAAGGGGGCGAGCTGTGCCGAACAATGTGTCCCTCGCCGACGTCTTGTTCAACTGCAATGTGACTTCACAACTCGTGTACGTACTCACCTGCATCCCTCCACGTCTCCGTCATCTACTCCCACCCCGACAGCATAACCGGTTCACGTCACCCCATCTCACCGGTAAAATTCTCCCCATCTCTGTGACCCACTCCCTCCTCTGCATCGCTACCCATGTCAGACACCCCTTCCTCACCTATTCTTCTCTTCCACCGACTCTATCAATCCCTCTCTCCTCTGCACCACTTCCCGGTCTCGTCAACCTATCATTTCCTTTCACTCTTGCCCGTCTCCATGACACCCTCGCTCTTCTCCACACCGCCAGTCTCTGTTACCACCAGGAGTCACTGCACCCTTCCCTGTCTCCATCAGCCTCTTCGTCCCCTACAACTCCCCTCGTTGTCAATCCTCTTTCCCCGGCGTCCAACCTCGTCATCGGCAGCTGCGTCATCCCCTAAACCCCGCCCTGTTTCCGTCATCAGCTTCCTCTTCAACACAACCCGTCTCCATCACCGATCCGTCCCCTACACCCGTGTCGTCTACGTTATCTCCTCCTTCCCCAGCGTATTCTTCCCGTCGCCCTGACCCACTCCATTTCCTACAGCCCTCCACGGTTCCATCAACCCTCTCCCTCTTCTACACTCCTCCCTCTCTGAGTACATATGATTGTGGGGAGGAAGACGGACCGGTGACTGTGGTGTTACATCACCCTTCGCCCCCAGCACCGGATATCGATCACTCGGCCCTGTGTATCGGTAGGAAGAGGGAGGCGGTTCTGTAAAGTTCTGTATGTGCAGGTGTTGCAGAAATAGAAACAAAATTCAATTTAACAAGGGGCTAAAGAGCTGGTGTCGGAACGAGGGCTTCAGATATATGGATCATATGGATACACACAGACACACATACAGAAAGACACATACATACACATACACACACAAACTCACGCGTATATATATACAGCTTGAGGCCCTACGTAATTTGACTCTGAAATCGACAATCTGCCAGAACATCGCTTGTCTTCTGCCGAACGAACACTGGGGGGCAGCACAGACACAGTCTGGAGGCCGCGACAACCACCCCCCCCCCCTCCTTCCCCGCCCCCCGCACGCTGTGCAGCTCCGTGGTTTCCTGGCCCAGCGAGCAACTGTTTCAGTTTATACCTGAACTACAGTGGAACTAATATCCCAGGTGGAAGGTTTGTCATTAAAAGGTGTCGGTGTGGAGTTGCAGGGGATGAAAAACAGAATGGCATAACAGATAGTGGAGTCAGATGGGTCATATGTTGATCAGAGTTCAACAACGTTAGTAAACAAAAGTGTAAACCTGCTGTGACTCGTGTTCTGAACTGCGTTCGTCTCAATGCAAGAGGTATTGTCCGTGAGGCAGGTGATCACAAGGCAGGGACCAACGCCTGGAAGCACGATCGTTTAGCAATCAGTAAGACTTTGGTGCAGGAGGGGCAGGTCTGTTAGCTCAGTCTTCCAGTTTGCCGCTGTTTAGAGTCGTGCTAAGGCATATATAATTTAGGCTGAGAGGCTGCTTCACTCGTCGGGGAAACATCACAGCGGTGCTCAGTTAGGACAGACTGCAGAACTTGTCCAGGTGAGGCTTTAAGAGTGGAACTGAGGAATAAGAAATGCATGGACTCGTTCATGGGGCGACATTATCGACCGCCTAAAAGAAAATTCCCGGGGACATAGGGGAATTAATCTGTAGAAATTTTGCAGACTGTTGCAAGTGACATCAGGTTGTGATACTGGGTGATTTTAACTTTCCAGGGATTGACTGTGATCCTCATACTGTGAAAGGACAAGTGGGTTAGTTTGTCAAATGTTTTCATGACAGTTTCCTTAATCAGTGCGTATGAAGTCTAACGAGAGAGTGCAATACTTGATCTTATCCTACGGAATGAGACAAGGCAGGGGACAGAAGTTTGTGCAGGGGACCGCGTTGCATCTAGTGATGGTAATACCATTGGATACAAGGTTATTACAGAAAAGCATAGGTATTACCTTGGGTTTAGTTTCTTATTGAGGTATACATCACAATCAGATGCAAATAGAACAGAAGGCGTGTATCTCTTAACTCTAGGGTGGAAATGTCTAATGCCAGAGGGCCCGGGTTAAGGCGAGAGAGGGTATGCTCAATGGAGATGAGTTTGACAAGTTTTTTTTTTTTCAGAGAGATGGGTTGGTGATTGGAAAGTACTCCCAGCCCTGGTGGTGGAGGGAGATTCATAGAGGCGTTTAATTGGCTCTTTAACGGTCACGTTGGTATGCAGGGATTGGAGGGAGACGGACGTTGTGTCAACAGAAGGAATTCAGTTAAATTGGTATATCACAATCTTTGGGCCTAAGGTTCTGTTCTGTACTGTGATTAAGGTTTTCTGCTCTGCAGAAAGATCAGAGAGATTTGCGCTCACCTGACGGGAAAAGCAGGGGGTTGGGGAGATCAGGGAAATTGACGATGCATTGTCAAGCAGAGGGAAGTACCACTTCACAGACGGCAAAGGCTGTGAATGAGACACACGGACCTCACTGTGGCACGGTCACCGACTTCAGGGTGATGCTGAAAGACCCCTCACAGTGTTTCGTTTTCATAGAACATAGAACATGGAATAGTGCAGCACAGTACAGGCCGTTCGGACCACAATGTCGTGCCGACCCTTGAACCTTGCTTCCCATATACCCCGCCTCATCTTGAATTCCTCCATATACCGGTCTAATAGTCTCTTAATTTTCACTAGTGTATCTGCCTCCACCACTGACTCAGGCAGTGCATTCCACGCACCAACTACTCTCTGAGTAAAGAACCTTCCTCTCATATACCTCTTGAACTTCCCAGCCCTCACCTTAAAGCCATGTCCTCTTGTATTGAGCAGTGGTGCCCTGCGGAAGAGGCGCTGGCTATCCACTCTATCTATTCCTCTTAACAGCTTGTATACCTTGATCATATCTCCTGTCATCTTCCTACTCTCCAAAGAATAAAGCCCTCGCTCGCTTAATCTCTGATCATAATGCATATTGTCTAAACCAGGCAGCATCCTGGTAAATCTCCTCTATTCCCTTTCCGATGCTTCCACATTCTTCCGATAGTGAGGCGACCAGAACTGGACACAGTACTCCAAGTGTGGCCTAACCTGAGCTTTATAGAGCTGCATTATTACATCGCAACTCTTAAACTCTATCCCTTGACTTATGAAAGCTAACACGCCATATGCTTTCTTAACTACCCTTTCCACCTGTGAGGCAACTTTCAGGAATCTGTGGACATGTACCCCGAGATCCCTCTGCTCCTCCACACTACCAAGTATCCTGTCATTTACTTTGTACTCTGCCTTGGAGTTTGTCCTTCCAAAGTGTCCCACCTCACACTTCTCCGGGTTGAACTCCATCTGTCACTTCTCAGCCCACTTCTGCATTGTATTAATGTCGTTTGCAATGTTAGACAATCCTCTGCACTATCCAAAGCGCCAGCAACCGTTGTGTCATCTGTAAGCTTGCCAACCCACCTTCTACCGAGACATCCAGATCACTAATAAACATCACGAAAAGTAGAGGTCCCAAAAACTATCCTTGTGGGACAACACTAGTCATAATCCTCCAATCCAAATGCGCTTCCTCCACCATGACTCTCTGCTTTCTGCAGGTGAGCCAATTCTGAATTCACCTGGCCAAACAGCCCTGGAGCCCATGCCTTCTGACTTTCTGAATAAGCTTACTGTGTGGAAACCTGTCAAATGCCTTCCTAAAATCCATATATATCACATCCACTGCACTACCCTCGTCTATATCCCTTTTTCACCTCCTCAAAGAACTCAATCGGGTTTGTTAGACACGATCTGCCCTTCTCAAGGACATGCTGACTGTTCTTGATCAGACCATGATTATCTAAATGCCCATAGAACCTATCTCTAAAAATCTTTTCTAACAGTTTTCCCACCACAGACGTAAGGCTCACTGGACAATAATATCCAGACTATCCCTGCTACCTTTTTTTTAACAAGGAGACAACTTCCGCCTCCCTCCTATCTTCCAGTACCATCCCCGTGGACAACGAGGACATAAAGATCCTAGCCAGCGACTCAGCAATCCCTTCTCTCGCCTATTGGAGCAACCTGGGGAATATTCTGTCAGGCCCTGGGGACTTTTCTGTCCTAATGTATTTTAACAACTCCAACACCTCTTCTCTCTTAACATCAACCTGCCCCAGAACATCAACCTCTCTCATATTGTCTTCACCATCAGGTTCCCTCTCATTGGTGAATACCGAAGAGAAGTATTCATTGAGGACCTCGCTCACTTCCACAGCCTCCAGGCATATCTTCCCACTTTTATCTCTAATCGGTCCTGTCTGCACTCCTGTCATCCTTTTGTTCTTCACATAATTGAAGAATGGCTTGGAGTTTTCCTTTACCTTACTCGCCAAGGCCTTCTCATGCCCCCTTCTTGCTCTCCTCAGCCCCTTCTGAAGCTTCCTTCTTGCTATTACTATATTCCTCAATAGACCCATCTGCTCTTTGCTTCATAAACTTCATGTATGCTGCCTTCTTCCACCTGACTAGATTCTCCACCTCACTTGTCACCCATGGTTCCTTCACCCTACCATTCTTTATCTTCCTCACCGGGACAAATTTGTCGCTAACATTCTGAAAGGTATCCCTAATCATCGACCAAATGTCCATAGTACCTTTCTCAATTCACATCCACAAGCTCTAGCCTTATAGCCTCATATTTTGCCCTTCCCCAATTAAAAACATTCTTGTCCTCTCTGATTCTATCCCTTTCCACGATAACTTTAAAGGCCTCGGAACGGTGGTCGCTGTCCGCCAGATGCACACCCACTGAGAGATCTGTGAGCAAATCCGGTTCGTCACTTACTTCTAGATCTAATATGTCATTCACCCTCGTCGGCCGGTCGACATACTGTTACAGGAATCCGTCCTGGACACACTTAACAGACTCTGTCCCGTCTGAACCATTGGAACTTACCAGGTGCCAAACAATATTCGGGAATTTAAAGTCTCCCAAGGTAACAACCTTATTATTTTTGCACCTTTCCAAAATATGCCTCCCAATCTGCTCCTCGGTATCTCTGCTGCGAGGAGAGGTGCTATAGAATTAACCAAATGGAGTAACTGCTCCCTTCCTGTTCCTGAATTCGTCCCATACTGACTCAAATGCTGATTCTGCTACATCACCAACCCTTTCTGTAGCTGTAATATTATCCACAACCAGTAAAGCTACCCCTCTCCATCTTTTCCCACCCCCATTCTTTTTCGAGCACTGAAATCCTGGAATATTGAGAATCCATTCCTGCCCTGGTGCCAGCCAAGTCTCGGTAATAGCCTCTAAATCACAATTCCATCTATGTATCCAAGCTCTGAGATCACTGACACAACCCCTGTCGTGACAGGAACACGCCCCGCATCGTGACACCGATACAACGAGACGTTGTTCCGTAGCAGAACCTCACCACCAAAAGACAGCGACGCAGAGTCAGGCCTTTCACAGTAACACGGAAACACCCCTTCCTGTATGCACTGTACCCTCCCTCGCTAAAATCCCTCCCCGAATCCGTCAAACTCTCCCTCTCCTGCACTACTCCTCGTCCCCGTCACATACTCCCTCCACTACACCTCTTTCGTCTCCGTCACGCCTCCCTTCCTTTCACCCTACCATTCTTCGTGACCCATTGCCTCACCTGCACACATTCCCTAACTTCCTTACCGCCCAGCCCTTCACCGTGACAAGCTCCATCCAGTAAAACTCTTCAAATCTCGGCCACCGCCCCTCGCGCCTGCCTCTCTGTGTTCAGCGGCAATTGTGGGAAGTCTGAGGGAAAAATGATGTGTGTTGCTGCACCTACCCCTTCCACCGAATATCTATCGCCAGGCTCTGAGCCTCTCCAAGCTCTGCATGCACAGGCCGGTCAGGTGGTTCCACACCATTTGCATCAGTATGTGCAATCTCACAACCCCTTCCCTGGCCTCCACTCTCCTCCCCTTCCTTCCCTTTCCCCTTCACGCAGCACACCATCCGGTCACACACACACAGACACCATCTCTGAGAGGCACACACAGTTCGAGACTACTGGAACGCCGAAGTGCTGGGTATTGGTGAGTGAGGAGAGCGGCAGAGGGTGGGGACTGTGCACATTTTCTGACTTCAGTAGAGTTTGCCGCGATGGTGCGGGTGTACTTCAAATATCTGACCGCGGGTGAAGGATGGGATAATATGTTGTGAGTTTCACAGTGTGTCTAAACAAGGGAGTGGGTTTTGGGACGGTGAGGAGGGAGCTGCATTCTGTGTCCGACCACTGGGAGTGTGTGATGGTACACTGTGGAGGGAGCTTCACACTGTGTCTGACCCCGGGAGTGTGTGATGGGACGGTGTGGAGGGAGCTTAATTCTGTGCCTTACCCCAGGTGTGTGCAATGGGTCGGTGTGGAGGGAGATATACTCTGTGTCTGATTCAAAGTCATAGGTTAGGGGATTTTGGTGTTTAAACAGCTTCCAGTCAGAAACAGGGTGGAAGAAAATGGCGACTCACACGTTCTGCTCCAACGGCTGCAAGCTGAACACCCGTTCTGTCGCCTCCACTCTCCTCCCCTTCCTTCCTCTTCTCTCAGCACACCATTCCTTCTCAATGATTCTTAAGTGGGTGAGTGAGCAGCCGGAGGTCCTGATGCATATACAGCGGCATGCAAAAGTTTGGGCACCCCTGCTCAAAATTCCTGTTACTGTGAATAGATAACCGAGTAAAAGATGACCTGATTTCCAAAAGGCATCATGTTAAAGATGCCACATTTCTGTAATATTTTAAGCAAGATTACTTTTTTAATTCCATATTTTAATGTTTCAAAATAACAGAAAGGAAGAGGGCCCGAAGCAAACGTTTGGGCACCCTGTATGGTCAGTACTTTGTAACAGGCGCTTTGGCAAGTGTGGTAGCGTGTAAACGTTTTCTGTAGGCAGCTAAACGTTTTTCAATTCTTGTTTGGGGGATTTTCTCCCATTCTACATTGCAAAATGTTTCTAGTTCTGTGACATCCTTGGGCCGTCTTGCATGCATTGCTCTTTTGAGGTCTATCCACATATTTTGGATGATGTTGAGTTCGGTGGACTATGAAAGCCACGGTAAATCCTTCATCGTGCGCCTCTTGAAGTAGTCCGTTGCGGATTTTGAGGTGTGTTTAGGATCATCCTCCTGTTGTAGAACCCATTCTTTTTTCATCTTCAGCATTTTTTGTATTTTTTACAGAAGTTCATCATCAAACATTTCCATAAGATGTATTTCAAATACTGTATGCAAACCCTATCTCCAGAAAAGTTTGGATATTTTCCAAGATGCAATAACATTGAACATAGAACATAGAACATAGAATAGTACAGCACAGTACAGGCCCTTCGTCCCACAATGTTGTGCCGACCCTCAAACTCTGCCTCCTATATAAGCCCCCACCATAGATTCCTCCATATACCTGTCTTGTAGTCTCTTAAACTTCGCTAGTGTATCTGCCTCCACCACTGACTCAGGCAGTGCATTCCACCGCCAGCCACTCTCTGAGTAAAAAGCTTCCTCTAATATCCCCCTTCAACTTCCCACCCCTTACCTTAAAGCCATGTCCTCTTGTATTGAGCAGTGGTGCCCTGGGGAGGAGGCTCTGGCTATCCACTCTATCTATTCCTCTTATTATCTTGTACACCTCTATCATGTCTCCTCTCATCCTCCTTTTCTCCAAAGAGTAAAGCCCTAGCTCTCTTAATGTCTGATCATAATGCATACTCTCTAAACCAGGCAGCATCCTGGTAAATCTCCTATGTACCCTTTCCAATGCTTCCACATCCTTCCTACAGTGAGGTGACCAGAACTGGACATAGTACTCCAAGTGTGGATAAACTAGAGTTTTATAGAGCTGCATCATTACACCGCGACTCTTAAACTCTATCCCTCGACTTATGAAAGCTAACACTCCATAAGATTTCTTAACTACCCTATCCACCTGTGAGGCAACTTTCAGGGATCTGTGGACATGTACCCCGAGATCCCTCTGCTCCTCCACACTATGAAGTATCCTGCCTAAAAGCAAACATCTGTGATATGTTAATTCACGTGAACCTTTTTTTTACTGACAAAAGTACAAAGAAAATATTTTCAATAGTTTTACTGACGAAGTTAATTGTATTTTGTAAATATACACAGATTTAGAATTTGATGGTTGCAACACACTCAAAAGAAGTTGGGACAGAGTTAAAAAAAGATTGAAAAGTGCACAGACTATTCAAGTAACACCGGATTGGAGGACTCCGCATTAAGCAGGCTAATTGGTAGCAGGTGAGGTATCATGACTTGGTATAAAGGTAGCGTCCATCAAAGGCTCAGTCTTTGTAAGCAAGGATGGGTCGTGGCTCACCCCTTTGTTCCAAAATTCCCGAGTGAATGGTTATTTAGTTCAAAAGGAACATTTCTCAACGTATGCTTGCGGAGAATTTAGGTCTTTCAACATCTGCAGTACATAATATTGTGAAAAGATGCAGAGAATTCAGAGACATCTCAGTGTGTAAGGGGCAAGGTCGGGAACCACTGTTGAATGCGCGTGATCTTCGAGCCCTCAGGCGGCACTGCCTAAGAAACCGTCATGCTACTGTGACAATTATAGCCACCTGGGCTCCGGAGTACTTCAGAAAACCATTGTCACTCAACACAGTCCGTCGCTGCACCCAGAAATACAACTTCAATCTGTATTACGCAAGGAGGAAGCCATACCTCGACTCTATGCAGAAACACCGGCGAGTTCTCTGGGCCGAGCTCATCTTAGATGGGCCGAAAGACTGTGGAACCGTGTGCTGTGGTCAGATGAGTCCACAATTCAGCTAGTTTTCAGGAAAAAAAAAACGGGCGTCGAGTTCTCCGTGCCAAAGATGAAAACGACCATCCAGATTATTATCAGCGAAAGGTGCAAAAGCCAGCATCTGTGATGGTATGGGGGTGCAACAGTGCCCACGGCATGGGTGAGTTGCATGTATGTGAAGGTACCATTGAGTCTGAGGGGTATATTAGGATTTTAGAGACATATGTTGCCATCAAGGCGACGTATCATCCGGGACGTCCATGCTTATTTCACCAGGACAATGCCAGAGCACATTCGGCACGGGCTATAACAGCGTGGCTTTGTAGACAAGAGTGCGTGTGCTTGACCGGCCTGCTGCCAGTCCAGATCTATCTCCTCTTGAAAATGTATGGCGCATCATGAAGAGGAGAATCAGACAACGGAGACCACGGAATGTTGAGCCGCTGAAGTCTTATATCAAGCAAGAATGGACAAAATTTCCAATTGCAAATCTACAACAATTAGTATCCTCAGTTCCAAAACGATTAAAAAGTGTTATTAAAAGGAAAATGATGTAACACAATGGTAAACATGCCTCTGTCCCAACTTTTGTTGAGTGTGTTGCAGCCATTAAATTCGAAATTTGTGTATGTTTATAAATTAAAAGTAAGTTGGCCAGTAAAACTATTGAAAATCTTTTCTTTGTACTTTTTTCAGTTAAATAAAGGTTCACGTGAATTAACATATCACAGATTTTTTTTTAATTGCAGTTCGGAAAATACTCCAACTTTTCTGGAAATGGGGTTTGTATATCATGTAATCATATTTGTCACAAATCCCCGAATAATATTTATCTGAGTTATACACTTATCGAAATGAAAGGAGAGAAAGACGAAGCGAAAGAAGAAAACTAACTGCAAGTACGGAGTGATCTTTTTTATTCAAACATATTCATTGACTTGTGAGAATAAAATCAGGCTTATGCGGTGTTATTTGGTTAAACCATTTTCCCCAGTATGAATCAAAATGTTCCAGCTTATGATTAACAGATTCTGTTATCTTCTCCATTTTGTAAATGCCCATTGTAATTTCCATCCATGCATTTAAAGTTGGGCTTCCTGTGATAACCATTTCCTGGTAATGGTCTTCTGTCCCAGCCACCAGCAGTCTATTCATTAAATATTTATCTCTTTTCCCCTTCTTGAGGTACACACCCAAAATATATGCTCTTACTTTCTATTTATTTATTTATTTTAAGTCTTTTTATTAATTATTATTGAAAATCAATAATTTGAGGTGACCAGAACTGGACATAGTACTCCAAGTGTGGATAAACTAGAGTTTTATAGAGCTGCATCATTACACCGCGACTCTTAAACTCTATCCCTCGACTTATGAAAGCTAACACTCCATAAGATTTCTTAACTACCCTATCCACCTGTGAGGCAACTTTCAGGGATCTGTGGACATGTACCCCGAGATCCCTCTGCTCCTCCACACTATGAAGTATCCTGCCTAAAAGCAAACATCTGTGATATGTTAATTCACGTGAACCTTTTTTTTACTGACAAAAGTACAAAGAAAATATTTTCAATAGTTTTACTGACGAAGTTAATTGTATTTTGTAAATATACACAGATTTAGAATTTGATGGTTGCAACACACTCAAAAGAAGTTGGGACAGAGTTAAAAAAAGATTGAAAAGTGCACAGACTATTCAAGTAACACCGGATTGGAGGACTCCGCATTAAGCAGGCTAATTGGTAGCAGGTGAGGTATCATGACTTGGTATAAAGGTAGCGTCCATCAAAGGCTCAGTCTTTGTAAGCAAGGATGGGTCGTGGCTCACCCCTTTGTGCCAAAATTCCCGAGTGAATGGTTATTTAGTTCAAAAGGAACATTTCTCAACGTATGCTTGCGGAGAATTTAGGTCTTTCAACATCTGCAGTACATAATATTGTGAAAAGATGCAGAGAATTCAGAGACATCTCAGTGTGTAAGGGGCAAGGTCGGGAACCACTGTTGAATGCGCGTGATCTTCGAGCCCTCAGGCGGCACTGCCTAAGAAACCGTCATGCTACTGTGACAATTATAGCCACCTGGGCTCCGGAGTACTTCAGAAAACCATTGTCACTCAACACAGTCCGTCGCTGCACCCAGAAATACAACTTCAATCTGTATTACGCAAGGAGGAAGCCATACCTCGACTCTATGCAGAAACACCGGCGAGTTCTCTGGGCCGAGCTCATCTTAGATGGGCCGAAAGACTGTGGAACCGTGTGCTGTGGTCAGATGAGTCCACAATTCAGCTAGTTTTCAGGAAAAAAAAAACGGGCGTCGAGTTCTCCGTGCCAAAGATGAAAACGACCATCCAGATTATTATCAGCGAAAGGTGCAAAAGCCAGCATCTGTGATGGTATGGGGGTGCAACAGTGCCCACGGCATGGGTGAGTTGCATGTATGTGAAGGTACCATTGAGTCTGAGGGGTATATTAGGATTTTAGAGACATATGTTGCCATCAAGGCGACGTATCATCCGGGACGTCCATGCTTATTTCACCAGGACAATGCCAGAGCACATTCGGCACGGGCTATAACAGCGTGGCTTTGTAGACAAGAGTGCGTGTGCTTGACCGGCCTGCTGCCAGTCCAGATCTATCTCCTCTTGAAAATGTATGGCGCATCATGAAGAGGAGAATCAGACAACGGAGACCACGGAATGTTGAGCCGCTGAAGTCTTATATCAAGCAAGAATGGACAAAATTTCCAATTGCAAATCTACAACAATTAGTATCCTCAGTTCCAAAACGATTAAAAAGTGTTATTAAAAGGAAAATGATGTAACACAATGGTAAACATGCCTCTGTCCCAACTTTTGTTGAGTGTGTTGCAGCCATTAAATTCGAAATTTGTGTATGTTTATAAATTAAAAGTAAGTTGGCCAGTAAAACTATTGAAAATCTTTTCTTTGTACTTTTTTCAGTTAAATAAAGGTTCACGTGAATTAACATATCACAGATTTTTTTTTAATTGCAGTTCGGAAAATACTCCAACTTTTCTGGAAATGGGGTTTGTATATCATGTAATCATATTTGTCACAAATCCCCGAATAATATTTATCTGAGTTATACACTTATCGAAATGAAAGGAGAGAAAGACGAAGCGAAAGAAGAAAACTAACTGCAAGTACGGAGTGATCTTTTTTATTCAAACATATTCATTGACTTGTGAGAATAAAATCAGGCTTATGCGGTGTTATTTGGTTAAACCATTTTCCCCAGTATGAATCAAAATGTTCCAGCTTATGATTAACAGATTCTGTTATCTTCTCCATTTTGTAAATGCCCATTGTAATTTCCATCCATGCATTTAAAGTTGGGCTTCCTGTGATAACCATTTCCTGGTAATGGTCTTCTGTCCCAGCCACCAGCAGTCTATTCATTAAATATTTATCTCTTTTCCCCTTCTTGAGGTACACACCCAAAATATATGCTCTTACTTTCTATTTATTTATTTATTTTAAGTCTTTTTATTAATTATTATTGAAAATCAATAAAAACATTAATATAGTCAGATCAACATATCAAATAACTGATTAACCAAGCTAAACACTGTACCATTAATAAGAGGAAAAAAGATGTTAAAAATATATTTTTTTGGAAAAAAGAAAGATGGTAAAAAGAACCTCTACTAACTAAACCAAATATAACAAAAAAACACTAACCGAAAAAAAAAAACACACATTAAAAAAATCATTGGTAGCACAGTCCCGGAGCTGTACGCCATATAAGCTTCCATAAAAGAAAACAAAGAATCAATCCGCCAACAGAATCCGATTACACACGAAACAGAAGGGTACCATCTTAATTAACTCAAATCAAATGATAGTAACGGGCCCCACCTTTTCTTACAGTCAAATTGCGGGTCAAAAGTTCGAATTCTGCTTTTCTCCAAACTAAGACAACCGGCAGTTGTCCATGCTGCAAGCCTCCCCTCTCCACGCCACCGATGTTGTCCAAGGGAAGGGCAATAGGGCCGATACAGCTTGGCAGCGGTGTTACCGCAGAGCACCGTGTGGTTAAGTGCCTTGCTCAAGGACACGACACGCTGCCACAGCTGAGGTTCGAACCAGCGACCTTCAGCTCACTAGACCGACACCTCAACCACTTGGCCACGCACTGACACATTAAGTAGTCTATTTTTGTATATACAGAAAGTGGGACAGAATAATGAATGTCATCCCTTTTGTCGGGGAAAAGGTCCCTCCATATATCTATTAAACTAACTTTCTCAAAAAGTGCATTAACTCTCTTATGTAACGATTTTGTTTCATAGAGTTTTCGATCGGAAGTGCTAACTTTGGTTGTAATTGTAGATTTAAGTCTCCTCCACATATCAGGAGACCCTCTGTTTCCGTTCCAATATATTAGTAATTTTATGAAAGAAATTAATTATGACTTCCTGGGTGCGCTTAATTTTCAACGGGGTATCTGAATTTCCATCTATATTCCCCCTTACCAGAATATATCTCACCTCCCTATCTCCCATTTCGAATACTTCTTCGAAATTTAGCTTGCTTCAGATAAGTATAACAACTCCTCTCTCATGTCCTGATTTATATGAGGAGAAAAACAAATTAGTGAAGCCCATTCTCTTTAGTTTTCCATGCTCTTTATCACTGATGTGAGTTTTCTGTAACGTATACTATATGGGCTTGTTTTTTTTAAAATTCATTTTACAGCGTTTGATTGGATTTAACAGCCTGGTGACTTTAAAACAAATGAATTTTACTTCGACCTTAGCCATGTGTATTTATCTGACAATATATCATTGAAATTAGCAGAATACAACTTAATCGATCTACTCCCTGAACAAATACAAACCAAGAATCGCGAATAACAAAAAAAAAAACAACGGAGGTGTGTTTCCAAGCTGGGGTCTCTAGATGAACCTGGGTTCAGTTAGAGGAAACACCAGGCCGTGGGGATAGTCCCTCCTCCCTGTGAGTTGGTGGCCCCCATTAGAGTACCTATAAAAGTAAGTGGACATGTAACCCCAGATCCCTCTGCTCCGAAGCTAAGCAGGGTCAGGCCTGGTCAGTACTTGGATGGGTGACCGCCTGAGACCTCGGCCTTCTTTACCTCCTTCATGATGGTTCAGAGGTAGGAACCGTTAATAAAAGTTGGATGTGTGAGTGCTGAGGCTCCAAGACTCCCATCCTGATGGTTGAGTGGTAATAATTTTCCTGAACCTGGTGGTGTGGGTCCTAAGGCTCCTGTACCTTCTTCCTGATATTGGGTGGGTAATAACTGTCCCTGAACTTGGGAGTGTGCTTCCTGAGGCTCCTGTACAGCCTTTCTGTTGGTTGAGGGTTAATAACTGTCCCTGATCACGGTGGTGTGGGTCCTGAGGCTCCTGTACCTCCTTCCTGCTGGTTGAGCGTTAATGACTGTCCCTGAACCCGGTGGAGTGGGTCCTGAAGCTCCTGTACCTCCTTCCTGCTGGTTGAGCGTTAATGACTGTCCCTGAACCCGGTGGTGTGGGTCCTGAAGCTCCTGTACCTCCTTTCAGATCGTTGAGGGGTAGTATCTCTTCTTGAACCTGGTTGTGAGACACGTGAGGCTCCTGGACCTTCTTGCTGATGGTTGAGGGGTAATAGCTGTCCCATAACATTGAGTGTAAATCATGCGTCCAGTTATCTACAGTGAGCCAGTCTGCGATAAAGGGATGGTTGCAGGGTAGTCTCCCTTCAGTGAGTGTACTCGTGACTATTTATATCAGAAACGACATGAAGTCTCCTTGTAGCTTCAGAGTTTCTCGGTCAGCAAAACCCAATACCGTCACTCGCTGTTCTCTGCTCCCCATTTACAGAACAGACGTGTTGCCAGGGATGGGTCAACAGGAGAGGCGCTTGTTATTTCATATCAACGGTGGCAAAATCTCACACTGGAGCGAAGCTAAACTGTTCAAACAGTGGTTGAAGGTTACTAGAAATGAGCTCACTCGAGGAAAAGGTATGTGCCAATTCATGTGAGGATGGCCACAAATTGCCCGGGGCCTGACAGAGCGAAACTCCCTCCAAAACGTCCCTTCACACGCTCCCGAGGCCAGACATAGAGCCCAGCTCCCTCAACACCCTCATATCACACACTCCCAGGGACAGACAAAGAGTGAAACTTTTTTCACACAGTCCGATAGCACAATCACAGAATCAGACACCGAGTGAAGCTGCCCCCACACCAACTCATCACACACTCCGAGGGTCAGACAAATTGTGAAGCTCCCTTCACACAGTCCCACCACACCATCCCGGGTAAAAGACACGGAGTGGAAATCCCTCCATACTGTCCCATCACACACTTCCGTTATCAGACACAGAGTAAAGCCCCCTGCACACCGCCCCATCACACATTCCCGGAGTAATACAGAATGAAGCTCCCTCCACACCGTCACATCACACACTCCCAGTGTCATAAAGAGTGAAACTCCGTCCACACCGTCCCATCAAACATCCCGGGATCAAACACAGAAAGAAGCTACTCCACGTCGTGTCATCAAACACTGTCGGTGTCTGACAGTGAGTGAAGCTCCCTCCACACGGTCCCATAACACACTCGGGGGTCAAACAAGTAGTCAAGCTCCCTCCCCACAGTCCCATCACACCATCCCGGGAAAAAAGACAGAGTGGAAATCCCTCCACAATGTCCCATCGCAATATAAGGGGATCAGACACAGAGTGAATCTACTCCACATCACATACTGCCGGTGTCAGACAGTGACTGAAGCTCCCTCCCCACCGTCCCATTACACACTCACCGGGTCATACGGAGTGAAGCTCCCTCCCCACCGTCCCATTACACACTCACCGGGTCATACGGAGTGAAGCTCCCTCCCCACCGTCCCATTACACACTCACCGGGTCATACGGAGTGAAGCTCCCTCCACGCCGTCTCATGACACATCGCCGGACTCAGCCGCAGAGTGAAGCTCCCTGCACACCATCACATCACCTTCTCAATTCGAGTCTCGGGCACCGCTATTTTTTGATTGACGGTGTCAAGCTGTGACTTGATATCATTGAGTTGCTCGTTTACATCTCTTTGTAATCCCCGTATCTCTTCCAGAGGTTTTATCATGATCGCCGCTTCACCTGAACGAGGCCCATCGTCAGCCTGGCGAGCACGCGTTCGAGTAGTAGAGACACGTGTTGTACCTCTCCCGTCCATAGGCTCCGCACTGATTCCTTTTTTATCTCCATTCTTTTTCGCCATTCTTGCCCCCCTTATCAATTCAGATATTTTCGGAAGATCTTATATTTGATGAATGAACGCGGCAATATATGCGTTATTTTTTTCCGGAGTAGCTGTTGATTCAAGCTGCCATTTTGGACGATGACGTCACCGGAAGATCCTCGCTGGTGTCTTTAATTGACGGAACCCATCTTGAGTCTGAATATGTGTTTCTCTCTGTCTGTAACTGTCCTTGTAAAAAAGTAAACACGCTGCAGAGAAAACATAACACGAGCTGGTCACCAGAGCAACGAGGTAATTCTGCAGACAGTAGAAATTAACACAGAGCCAAACAGTCAGTCTCGGTTCCCTCTTTCTCCTTAAAGTGACAGTCCACAGACAGTATGAACAGTAGTGGTACAAAACGCTCCACAACCTGAAATGCCCCCCTTCCCCCGTCAACACGGTGCCACTGACACATCCCCTGACCGTCACTCTCAGTGTTACAGACTCGTCAGCCTACGATCATCTGTGAATGAAACTTTGCGAACAACGTCAGGAGGTGAACAGGACCCAGTGCCTACATCGTCAACAGATTCATGAGGTGAACTCTACCCTGGAATCCAGGACTTCCTAGAACTTCCTCCCGAATCTCTCCCAGTAACTGTTCCTGAGCATGGTAGTGTGAGTCCTGAAGCTTCTGACCTCATTCCTGACTGTTGAGTTGTAATAACTGTCCCTGAACCTGCTGGTGTAGGTCCTGAGACTCCTGTACCTCCTACCTGTTGGTTGAGGGTTGGTAGCTGTCCCTGAACCTGGTGGTGTGAGTCTGAGACTACTGTACCTTCTTCATGATGGTTGAGGGGAGTAACTGTTCCTGAACCTGGTGGTGTGGGTCCTAAGGCTCCTGTACCTTCTTCCTGATGGTTTAGGGTTGATAACTATCCCTAGTCCCGGAGGTGTGAGTCCTGACGACCCTTTACCTTCTTCCTGATGGCTGAGGTGTAGTATCTCTTCCTGAACCTGGTTGTGAGACCCCTAAGGTTCCGGTATCATCTCCCTGATGGTTGAGGGTAGTACCTGTTCCTGAACCTGCTGCTGTGCGTCCTGAGTGTCCCGTTGTTCCTTCCTGATGGATGAGGTGTAGTATGTCTTCCTGAACCTGGTTGTGAGAGACCTGAATATCCTGTACTTCCTTCCTGATGGTTGAGGGGTGATAACTGTCCCTGAACCTGGTGGTGTGGGTCCTGAGGCTCCTGTACCTCCTTCCTGATGGTTGAGGGGTGATAACTGTCCCTGAACCTGGTGGTGTGTGTCCTGAGGCTCCTGTACCTCCTTCCTGATGGTTGAGGGGTGATAACTGTCCCTGAACCTGGCGGTGTGGGTCCTGAGGCTCCTGTACCTCCTTCCTGATGGTTGAGGGGTGATAACTGTCCCTGAACCTGGCGGTGTGGGTCCTGAAGTTCCTTTACCTCCTTCCTGATGATTGAGTGCTAATAACTGTCCCTGAACCTGGTGGTGTGGGTCCTGAAGTTTCTTTACCTCCTTCCTGATGATTGAGTGCGAATAACTGTCCCTGAACCTGGTGGTGTGACTCCTGGGTGTACTGTTGTTTCTTCCTGATGGTTGAGGTGTAGTATTTCTTCCTGAGCCTGGTTGTGAGACTCCTGATGCTCCTGTACCTCCTTCCTGATTGTTGAGGGCTTATAGTTTTTCCTGATCTTAGAGTGTAAATCATGAGATCAGTTATCTATAGTGAGCGATTCTGCGAATAATTGATGTTTGCAGGGAAATCTCCCTTTAGTGAGTAAACCCATGACTGTTTATATCAGAAACGACATGAAGTCTCCCTGTGGTTCAGAGTTTCTCGGTCAGCAAAACCCAATACCGTCACTCACTGTTCTCTGTTCCCCATTTACAGAACAGACGTGTTGCCAGGGATGGGTCAACCGGAGAGGCGCTTGTTATTTCATATCAACGGTGGCAAAATCTCACGCTGGAGTGAAGCAAAAATGTTCAAACAGTGGTTGAAGGCTACTGGAAATGAGCTCACTCGAGGAAAAGGTATGTGCCAATCCATGTGAGGATGCCCGCAAACTGCCCGGGACGTGACATAGCGAAGGTACCTCAACACCGTCTGATCACACACCCACGAGGCGTGACAGACAGTGAATCTCCCTCCACACTGTCCTGTCACACTCTCCCGGGGTCATATAGAGTAAATCTCCCTCCACACCATCCCATCACACACTGCCGGTGTCAGACAGTGACTCAAGGTCCAGCCACACCCTCTCATGACACATTCCCGGACTCAGACGCAGAGTGAAGCTCTCTCCACACCATCCCATCACCTTCTGAATTGGAGTCTCTGCCACCGCTATTTCTTGATTGACGGTGTCAAGCTCTGACTTAATATCACTGAGTTGGTCTTTTATATATTTTTGTAATCTCCGTATCTCTTCCAGAAGTGTTATCGTGTTCGCCGCTTCACCTGAACGAGGCCCATCGTCAGCCTGGCGAGCACGCCTTCGAGTAGTAGAGACACGTGTTGTACCTCTCCCGTCCATAGGCTGCGCAGTGATTCCTTCTGTACCGCCACTCTTTTTCTCCATTATCAATTCAGATATTTGCGGCAGATCTTATAATTGATGAACGAGCGGGGCAATATATGCGTTTTTCCGGAGCAGCTGCTGACTCAAGCTGCCATTTTGGACGATGACGTCACCGGAACCCCCTCGCTGTTGCCTTTAATTAATGGAACCCATCTTGAGTCTGAGTGTGTGTTTCTCTGTGTCTGTAACTGTCCTTGTAAAAAAAGTAAACACGCTGCAGAGAAAACATAAAACGAGCTGGTCACCACAGTAACGAGGCAATTCTGCATAGCAGAAATTCACACAGAGCCAAAAAGTCAGTTTCATTTCCCCCTCTTTCTCCTTAAAGTGACAGACCACAGACAATATGAACCCTAGGGGTGGATAACACACCGCAATCTGAAATGACCCCCTCCCCCCACCCCAACACGGTGCCACTGACTCTCCCCCTGACCGTCACTCTCAGTGTTACAGACTCGTCAGTCTATGATCATCTGTGAATGAAACTTTGCGAACAACGTCAGGAGGTGAACAGGACCCAGCGCCTATATCGTCAACAGCATCTCCCATCTGAATCTCTCCCAGTAACTGTTCCTGAACACGTTGGTGTTGGGTCCTGAGGCTCCTCACCTCCTTCCTGATGGTTGAGGGTTAATAACTGTCCCTGAACACGTTTATGTGCGTCCTGAAGGTCCTGTTGCTCCTTCCTGATGGTTCGGGTTTAGTATGTCTTCCTGAACCTGGTTGTGAGGCTACTGTACCTCCTTTCAAATCGTTGAAGGTTCCATAACATTGAGTGTAAATCATGAGGCCCGTTATCTATAGTGAGCGATTCTGCGAAAAATGGATGACTGAAGGTTAAAATCCCTTCCGTGAGCGTACTCGTGACTATTTATATCAGAAACGACATGAAGGCTCCCTGTGGGTCAACAGGAGAGGGGCGTGTTATTTCATATCAACGGTGGCAAAATCTCACGCTGGGGCGAAGCGAAAATGTTTAAAGGGCGGTTCAAAGCTGCTGAAATAAGCTCAATCGAGGAAGAGGTATGTTCCACACCACGTGAGGATGCCCGCGAACTGCCCGGGGCCTGACAGAGCGAAGCTCCCTCCACACCGTCCCATCACACACTCCCGGGTTGAGACAGAAAGTGACACACGCTCCACACCGTCCCATCAAACACTCCCACGGTCAGACACAGAGTGAATCTCCCTCCACGCCGTCCCATGACACACTCCCGGGGTCAGACACAGAGTGAATCTCCCTCCGCACCGTCCCATCACACACTCCTGGGGTCAGACACAGAGTGAATATCCCTCCACACCGTCCCATCACACACTCCCGGGGTCAGAGACGGAATGAAGCTGCATCCACACCTTCCCATCCCACACTCCCGGGGTCAGACAGAGATTAAAGTTTCCAACACACCGTACCATCACACATTCCTGGGGTCAGATACAGAGTGAATCTCCCTCCACACTGTCCCATCACACACTCCCCGGGTCAGACACACAGTGAATCTCGCTCCACACTGTCCCATCACAGAAGGAAGGGTTCAGACGCACCCTGAACCTCTCTCCACACAATCCCAGGGTCATACAGAGTGAATGTCCCACACACCATCCCATGGCAGAATCCTGGGCTCAGACGCAGAGTGAATCGCCCCCTACAAATGGTTCAGACGCAGGGTGAAACTCCCTCCACACCGTCGAATTAAACAACCCCGGGGTCATACACAGAGTGATGCTCCCTACACAGCGTCTGATCGTACACTTCCGGGACAGACACAGGGTGAAACTCCCTCCACACCGTCCCATCACACACTGCCGGGGTCACAAACAGTGTGAAATTTCCTCCGCCCTATCGCATTATACACTCCAGAGTCCAACGATAAAGTTCCATGCAGAATGGTAACGAAAGAAATTGTATTTAACAGGATTTTGTTTCCAAAATTTAGATGGAAGCAGACATTACTGGATTGGAAAATGCCGAGGCATGTGAGATTTGGAATGACTGGTGGCTGTGGGGAGAGCGGCGCAGTGGGTTCATTTTGGAGACCTACAGGTCCTGTGCTGAGGGTGTGGCAGTGCGATTGGGTTGGGGACCGACATCGGGCTGGACCGGGCAGTGGGCACGGTGATTAGCATGGGGACTGATAGAGGGCTCTGGGGAGAGAGTGGAACAGTGCAATTTGCTTGGGGACTGACATGAGGCTGCGGGGAGATAGTGGGACAGTGGGATTAGTCTTGTGACGGATACAGGGTGGGAGGTGGAGAGTGGGACAGTGGTACTAGTTTGGCGACTGACTCTGCACTGCGGAGAAAGAACGGGCCAGTGCGCTTAGTGTGGTGTCCGACACGGAGCTGTAGTGAGACAGTGGACGGTGGGATTAGTTTGGGAACAGACACGGGGCTGTGGTGAGGGAGTGGGGCAGTGGCATTATTTTGGGGACTGAGAGGCAGCTCGGTGGGTTGAAAGAGGATCAGTAGGATTAGTCTGGAGTCGAGAAGTGGCTGCGAGGGAGAGAGGGGAGTGTGGGATCGCTTTGGGTCTGATGCAGGGCTGCAGGGGACAGACTTTGGGCTGTGAGGAGAAAATGGTGTATCCAAAGTAGAACTGTTAACAGCCCCGACTGTGAATCTCGCCGATCAGTGATTGACTGCGGGCAAATGCAACCACTGTTTCCTTTCCTGTTCCATGTTACAGTGGGCCAGCAGAAAACAATTTGCTGTCCAAGGCGCTGGGATCAGTCTGCAAGAGCTGTGCCTCCTAACCCGGCGGTGCCGGTTGCTCCAGGGAGAATTATTTCGTCTGCAAGACTACTGCTATTTCCTGCCCGGTTTACAAAGATCGACGACCTGGCATGTATTTGGAATGTGGGAGGAAACCGGAGCAGCCGGAGGAAACCCAAGCGTTCACGGTGAGAACTCATTATTGGCAGCGGCTGGAATTGAACCCGAGTCACCAGAACTGTAAAGCGTCATGCTAAACACTACGCCTCCCTCCCGCCCTCCACCACCACCTTTTTTTAAAAAGTTTAATTGACCTGTAAGAGGACTGGAAGGGTCGGTTAGTGAGTTTGCAGATGACATCAAAAATTGCTGGTGTTGGACACAGTATGTTGGGTTGTCGTGGGACATTGACGGGATGCAGAGATGGGCAGGGACGTGGCAGATAGCGTTCAATCCGGTAACGTGTGAGGGGGTTCACCTTGAGAGGACGATCTGGAAGGCAGAGATCAGGGTTAAGGTCAAGGTTCTTAGGAGTGAGGTGGAACAGAGGGATCGGTAGATTCACGTCCATGGGGATGAGAGACGCTGGAGTGAGGGATTAGAGAGGGACTGAGAGGCAAGAAAGTGGACGACAGGCAGGGAGAGGGGGATGGAGAGAGAGGAGATGGGAGAGGGGAGAGGGAGGAGGAGTGGAAGGGGAAAGAGAGGCAGAGAGGGGGGCAGTGGAAGCGGGAGGGGGAAAGAATGGATGGAGTGGGAGGGGGGACAGAGTGGGAGGGAGTGGGGTGGAAATGACGCACTCCCTGCATCACACGCTGATTAAATCTCCCTCCACACCATGCTAGAATATTCCAGGAAGAGCATTGGCTCGTAGCTTGTTAAGCAGCCTCATGTGTGGCACCACATCAAAGGCCTTCTGAAAATTCAAGTACCAAGAGCAACCGATTCTCCCTTGTCTATCCTGCTTGTTATTTCTTCAAATAATTGCAACAGATTTTTCAGTCGAGAATATTCCTTGAGGAAACCACGCTGACTACAGCCTATTGTATCATTTGCCTCAAAGTCACCCGAAACCTCACCCTTAACCATTGATTCCAACATCTTCCCAACCGCTGAGGACAAGCCAACTTCCCTTCTTCTGCGTACTCTCCCTTCTTGAAGAGTAGAGTGACACTTGCAATTTTCCCGTCTTCCGGAATCGTCCCAGAATTATCCTGAGAAAAGGGTGACATAGGGTCAGAGAATCAGAGAATGTTGAATCTTTGTGGGTGGAGTTAAGGAACTGCAAGGGTAGGAAAAAAGCATGATGGGAATCACACGTAGGCATCCAAATTGTAGCCAAGATTTGGGGTTGAGACTGCAAAGGGAGCTGAAAAGGGAAAGTCAGGAGGGTAATGACACAACTGTAATGGGCGGGGAGACTTCAATATGCAAGGAATTGGGAAAATCAGGTTGGTGCCATATCGTAAGAGAGCGAATTTGGTCAATGCCCAGGAGAAGGCTTTTTTGAGCAGCTCGTGCTTGAGACTACTTGGGAAAGGCTATCGTAGATTGGGTGTTGAGTAGTAACCCATATCTAATTAGGGAGCTTAATACAAAGGAACCCTTAAGAGGCAGTGATCACAATATGATTGAATTCCTACTACAACTTGAGAGGGAGAAGCGTTAGTCACGAGTATCTATATCGCAATGGAATAAACGGAATTTCAGAAGCATGAGAGAGGAGCTTGCCCAGGCGAATTGGAGGAGGATACTGGCGGGGATGGTGGCCGAGCAGAGATGGCTGAAGTTTGGGGAATAGTTCATAAGGCGCAGGGACAGAAGCAGTTGTTCTCATACCGCTGGTGTAGGCAACCGTGGCTGACAAAGGAAGTTAAGGACAGCATCAAAGCCAAGGAAAAGGCATAGAAGGTAGCGAAAGTAAATGGGAAGTTGGATGATTGTTGCGCTTTTAAAATCCAACAAAAGGCAGCTAAAAAACAATAAGAAGGGAAAAGATGCAATGTGAGGGCAAACAAGCCAATAACATAAAGCAGGATACTAACACTGTATAAAAAATATATAACGAGTAATGGGGAGTTCCGAGTTAATATTGAACCTCTGGAAAATGAGAATGGTGAGGTAGTAATGGGCGACAAAGAAATGACAGATGAACTTAATGGATACTCTCCATCAGTCGTCACCGTGGAAGATACTAGCAGTGTGCCAGTGGTCCGCGAGTGTCAGGGTGCAGGAGTGAGTGCCGTTGCGACTATAAAGTTAAAAAGTGCCAGGCAAACTCAAAGGTCTTCAGGTGGATAAGTCACCTGAGCCAGATGGACTGGATTCCAGAGTCCTGAGACAGGTTGCTGAAGAGATAACGGATGCATTGGTCATGATCTTTCAAAGATCACTTGATTCTGGCATGGTCCCGGAGGAATAGAAAATTGCAAATTTTCACTGTACATTTTATGTAATGAGGAAGGCCAAAGGGAAGGAATTATAAAGCAGTTAGCCTAACCTCAGTGGTTTGGAATGTGTTGGAGTCTATTAATAAACTTGAGGTTGTCTGGCACCTGTTGACTAATGATTAAATAAGTCAAAATCAGCTTGGTTTCTGTCAAGAGTATTCTTGTCTGACAAATCTGTAGAGGAAGTAACCAGCAGAGTGGACAAAGGACAGGCAGTGTATGTCATTTACGGGACTTCCAGAAGACATTTGATAAAGTGCCATGCATGAAGCAGTTTAACAAGATAAAATCCTCTGGCGTTACAGGAAAGACACAGGCTTGGCTAGAGGAATGGCTGACAGGTAGGAGACAGCCAGTGGGAATCAAAGGAGCCTTCTCTAGTTGGCTGCCAGTGACTAGTGAGACTCGTCAGGGGGTCAGAATTGGGACCGCTACTTTCCACATTGTTTATCATTGATTTCGTGGAATACATGGCTTTGTGACAAAGTTTGCGGATTAACCGAAAGTAAAGGTAGGGGTCAATTTCATTATCAAAATCGCAGAACAAAGTTTCTTAAGAGACACCAATCAATCCGTCTCGACCACCATCGCTGGAAATGCATTCCCGCTCTGTGGCAACCCACCACTTTCTGGTGAAAAACACCCCTCCAACAACCCCTTGTACCGTCTTCCAACCACCTTAAAACTATGACCCTACCCGCCCGAGAACAGTTTACTTTTCATTGACAAATAACATGAAACAACGGACTGTGTGGAGGGAGCTTCACTGTGTGTCTGACCACGGGAGTGTGTGATGGGACGGTGTGCAGGGAATTTCACTCTGTGCCTGACCCGGGGAGTGTGTGATGGGACGGTGTGGAAGGAGCTTCACTCTGTGTCTGACCACGGAAGTGTGTGATGAGACAGTGTGGAGGGAGATTCATTCCGTGTCTGACCCTGGGAGTGTGTGATGGAACTGTGTGGAGGGAGATTCACTCTGTATCGGACGCCAGAACTATGCAATGGGACGGTGTGGAAGGATCTTCACTCTGTGTCTGACCCAGGGAGTGTGTGATGGGACGGGGCGGAGGGAGATTCACTCTGTGCCTGAACCCGCGAGAGAGAGAGAGAGAGAGGGGTAGAGAGAGAGAGAGAGAGAGAGAGTATACCACGGAACAACGAAGGAGAGAGATAGTGCGCCACTGGACTCTCCTCACCTCTATCCGAGAGAGTGGTCTCATTCACACGTCGGATGCTGGGGCTCTGTCCCGGGGCCGTGGTTTCTCGCAGACAGAGCGTCTGAAGCCCCGGCGATTCTCAGGAGCTGTAGGAGCGTCCGACGCGTTATCAGCAACCAACCACGGCGCGCAAATCTCCAGGACAAAGGAAGCTCTGTATGAGTGACACAAATCCCTCCGACATTCCGTCCTTCCTCATACCTGCCCTCCTTCTCTACTTCCCTCCTTCCTTTCCTTTTCCCTCTCTCCCCTTCATCGTCTGGGTTCCTTCTCCCTCATCCCTCCCCTTCCTGCACTCTCTTCTTTCTAGATCGCTCACTCTCTCCTCCCTTTCCTCCTATCCGTTCCCTCTCATTCTATCTCTATCTCCCTCTCTTCACCCCGTTTGCTCGCCCTCACTTTTCTCCTTCTCCCTCCCAATCTCTCTCCGAATCTCCCCCTCTCTATTTCTCTCCTTTCTCCCTCCCTCCTTTCCCCGTCTCTATCGCTCTCAGTTCGCTCTCTCCCAACACTCCCTGCACCCTCTTCACTCTCTCCACTAAACACCGAACTTCCCCTCACTCTCTCCCTTCCCCCTCTTTCTACCCACTTTCACTACTCCTCCCCGCCGCTCTAAACACTTTCTCTAACGCTCCCATCCTCTCTCCTACCCGCACTTCCTCCGCCTGTTCTCGGTTCCTCTCCTCAGCAGCTGCACATCTGTTGTTTGTTGGTGTTCGGTCGGACACACTTGTCAACACGGGCTTCCTCTGCCAACGGTTGCTTCCCCTTTCTGAGCTCAGAGACGCCGAGGACGCTCGACAGCATGGACGACAGCGAGACTTACATGAATGTGAAGTTTACAAAGACGGACGCACAGTCTCTTTCCCCAGGTGAGAGGGGCAGAGAGACGGAGGGAGGGAGCTTCGCTCTGTGTCTAACCCCCGGGAGTGTGTGATGGGATGGTGTGGAGGGAGGTTCACTTTGTGTCTGACCCCGGGGGTGTGTGATGGGACTGTGTGGAGGGAGATTCACTCTGTATCTGACCCCCGGGAGTGTGTGATGGGACGGTGTGGAGGGAGATTCACTCTGTATCTGACCCCGAGAGTGTGTGATAGGACTGTGTGGAGGGAGATTCACTCTGTTTCTGACCCCGGGGGTGTGTGATGGGACGGTGTGGAGGGAGATTCACTCTGTATCTGACCCCGAGAGTGTGTGATAGGACGGTGTGGAGGGAGATTCACTCTGTGTGTCTGACCCCGGGAGTGTGCGATGGGACGGTGTGGAGGGAGATTTACTCTGTGTCTGACTCCAGGTGTGTGCGATGGGACGGTGTGGAGGGAGCCTCACCCTGTTTCAGACTCTCACTGTTCCGTCCCCAGCTGAACCTGATGTATCGTACGCGGAACTTAATGTCAAGACCCTCTCAGCGCCCCGGGTCCGGACAGATGGAGGTCAGTTTTATCTTTGTTGGTTTGACTGTGTCCAGCTGATGTGTCCAATCCTGTCGAGAGATCTCAGGGCAAGCGCACAGTTGACCCTAACGATTCCCTGTTTGAGCACAAGACGGAGGGAACGCGTGGGAGAGAATATGGTGTGTGTATGTGGAAGGGGATCTGTGTGGGAGAGGCGGTAGGGAGGGTGCAGGGAGGAGTGAGCGCCCTGGGAGAGGCGGTTTAGAGGGAGTGCCGTGGGATGGTTTGAAGAGATAGTGCTGTGGGAAGGGTCAGTGAGGAGAGATAACATGGGATGTGCCGTGTGGAGGAAGGGGCAATCAGAAGAAAGCGCTCTTGAGTGTGGAGGGGGTGGAGGCGGAGATGAGTGAGCGCCATGTCGGGGTGGTGAGACGTGACACAGTGGGAGAGACGGTTTGGAGGGAGCGCGGTTTAAATACTTTAGCACTCTCTCCCTTTTCCTACACCATTCTCTTATCCCTCTTTCCCCTTCAATCCCTTCCCGACTTCCACCCACACTCTCCTTTCTCCCTCTCTCTCCCTCTCTCCCCTCCTCTCTCCCTGTTTTGCCTGCTGTCTCCCACTGCCCCCTTCTGTTCGTCCTCTCTCATTGTCCCCTCTGCCTCCCATATCTCTTCTATCACAGACACCGTCTCTACCACTCTCGGTCTCACCCTCTCGCCCTTTACCTCTCTCTTCGTTCCCTCTCATCCTTTCCCGTTCACTCCCCCCGGTCTTCTCACCTCTCTCTGTCCCCAACTTTGCCGGTTATCTTCCCTGCGCCTTCTCTTCCTCTCTGTACACGCCTCTCTTCCTTTCCCCGACCCTCTCTCCTCTCGCTCTTTCCTCTCACTCTTAAAGTTTCTTCCACATCCCTGTCGCACTTTTCTCCTCTCCTCCTCTCCAATCTCAATCCCCCTCTCTTTCACTCTCTCTCACACCTCTCCCTGTCCTCTCAATGTCTCCGTCTCTCTCCCCTCTCTCTCCCCCTCTGTGTCCGCCTTTCTCTCCACGTTCTCTCTCCCTATTCTTTCTCTCGCATCTCCCGCCCAACGCCGCTATCGCTGTCTCCCCCTCTCTGTCCATCGCTCTCACTTTCTGCCTCACTGTGTGTCTGCTCTCTTCCCCCCTCCACCTCACCCTCTTTCTCGCTGTCTCATCACCTCTCCCCCCCTCACTTGCCCCCCTCTCTGTTCTCTCTCTCCCCGACACCCTCCTCCATTCTCTACCGCTCTCACTGTCTTCCTTATCTGCCTGTCCGAATCTCTCCCCCAGACTGTCTGAACTGCACCTACTCAGAGCTGAACTTTCGGAAAGAGGAACCCCGCATCGATGAGGACGAGGATCCTCCCATTGCCTCGGGACCCGGCGGTCTACCAACCACTGCACAAACAGGTCAGAGTTCGCAGAGATGACGTCATTCCGCAAGGATCACGTGTCTTAGTCCCACGTGACTAAGTTTCTGCCTCGACCACTTCCTCTGTTAGCTCGTTCCATAGACTGACCACCATCTGGGTAACAAATGGTTGTCACTCGGCTCCCCATTAAATCCCTGTCTGTGATCTACATAAATGATCTGGACGAAAGTGTAGGTGGCTGGGGTTAGAAACATAGAAATATAGAAAGAAAACATCACAATACAGGCCCTCCAGCCCACAAAGCTGTGTCGAACATGTCCCTACCTTAGAACTACCTGGGCTTTACCCATAGCCCTCTATTTTTCTAAGCTCCCTGTAGCCATCCAGGAGTCTCTTCAAAGACCCTATCGTTTCCGTCTCCACCACCGCCGCCTGCAGCCCATTCCACGCACTCACCATTCTCTGCGTAAAAATCTCACGCCTGACATCTCCTCCGTAGCAACTTCCAACCACTTTAAAACAGGCCTTTCGTGTTAGCGATTTCAGCCCTGGGAAAAAGCCTTTGACTCTCCACACGACCCAATGCCTCTCATTATCTTGTACACCTCTATCAAGTTACCACGCATCCTCCGTCGCTCCAAGGAGAGAAGGCCGAGTTCACTCAACCTATTCTCTTAAGGCGTACTCCCCAATACAGGCAGCATCCTTGTATATCTCCTCTGCACCCTTTCTATTGTTTCCACGTCTTTCCAAGAGTGAGGCGACCAGATTTGAGCACAGTACTCCAAGTGGGGTCTGACCGGGATCCTATACAGCTGCAACATTACAACTCGGCTCCTAAATGTATATAAACGACCTGAATGAGATGGTAGATGCGTCGGTTAGTAGGTTTGCAGATGATACGGCGAAAGGCGGTGCTCTGGAGAGCGGAGAAGACTGGCAAAGAATTCATGCGGTCGTAGATTAGTTAAAGATATTGTTTGGAGACCGGGCAGATGGAGTTTAATCCGGACAAGTGTAAAATGTTGCACCTTTGTAAGTCAATTGAAAGAAATGACACACTGTCCAAGCCAAGAACCTAAAGAGTGTTGAAACATGTGAACATAGAAACATCGAAAACCTCAGCACAACACAGGCCCTTTGGCCCACAATGCTGTGCCTTACTCTAGATGGGCATCGGAACTTGAGGTTCATGTTCATAGCTCCCTGATCGCGGCTGCGCAGTTTGAAAGGATGGTGATAGAACATAGAACGTAGAATAGAACAGCACAGTACAGGCCCTTCGGCCCACAATGTTGTCCCGACTCTCAAAACCTGCCTCCAATGTAACCCCCCACCTTAAATTGCTCCATACACCTATCTAGTAGTTTCTTAAATTTCAGTAGTGCATCTAACTTCACCACTGACTCAGGCAGTACATTCCACTCACCACCCAGTGTCTGAGTAAAAAACCTTCCTCTAATATCCCCCTTGAACTTCGCACCCTTACCTTAAAGCCAAGTCCTCTTGTACTGAGCAGTGGCTCCCAGAGGAAGAGGCGCTGGCTGTTCACTGTATCTATTCGTCTTAATATTTTGTATACCTCCATAATGTCTCCTCTCATCCTTCTTCTCTCCAAAGAGTAAAACCCTAGCTCCTTTAATCTCTGATCATAATGCATACTCTCTAAACCAGGCAGCATCCTGGTAGATCTCCTCTGTACCCTTTCCAATGCTTCCACATCCTTCCTATAGTGAGGCGACCAGAAATGGACACAGTACTCCAAGTGTGGCCTAACCAGAGTTTTATAGAGATGCATCATTACCCCGAGACTCTTAAGCTCTTATCCCTCGACTTATGAAAGCTAACACCCCATAAGCTTTCTTAACTACCCTATCCACCTGTGAGACAACTTTCAGGGATCTGTGGACATGTACCCCAAGATCCCTCTGCTCCTCCACACTGCCAAGTATCCTACCATTTACTTTGTACTCTGCCTTGGAGTTTGTCCTTCCAAAGTGTACCACCTCAAACTTCTCCGGGTTGAAATCCATCTGTCACTTCTCAGCCCACTTCTGCATCCTATCAATGTCTGTCTGCAATCTTTGACAATCCTCTGCACTACCTACAACACCACCAACCTTTGTGTCGTCTGCAAACTTGCAGCCCACCCTTCTACACCCACATCCAGTTGGTTAATAAAAGTCACGAAAAGTAGAGGTCCCAGAACTGATCCTTGTGGGACACCACTTGTCACAATCCTCCAATCTGAATGTACTCCCTCCACCACGACCCTCTGCCTTCTGTAGACAAGCCAATTGAACATCCACCTGGCCAAACCTCCCTGGATCCCATGCCTTCTGACTTTCTCAATAAGCCTGCCGTGTGGAACCTTGTCAAATGTCTTACTAAATTCCATGTAGATCACCTCCACATCGCTACCCTCATCTATATGCCCGGTCACCTTCTCAAAGAACTCTATCAGGCTTGTTAGATACGATCTGCCCTTCAAGAAGGCCTAAGGCATTCTTATCATTATTAATCGGGGCATTGAATATAAATGTCAAGGAGTTATGTTGCAACTTTATGAACAAAATCACCAGTCAGTGTGAATCAGGCGTTCCGTATACTGTTCTGGTCACCACATCATCGGAAGGATATCAAGGTGTTGGGTAGCTCCCGAAGGGTTTAACAGAATGCTGCCTGGTTTCCATGGCATGAGTTACAACGAGAGGTCGGTCACCTGGGTTGCTTTCTCTAGAGCGGAGGAGACTCAGGGGAGATCTGACTGATCTCTGAAATCCGTGAGACACCTGTCAGCCTCTGCCAAGTCAAGGAATTTGGACTCTCAGCGACAACGGCTGAAAGTAGATGAGATTGAGAGAGGGGGAGTTGATTGTGGTGGAAGGAGAGAGCGCGTTTTGTGGGTGGAAGGGAGTCCCAGTGGGAGTCACGGCTGAATTCACGCACTCTGAAGGTTCTCCCTACAGGTCTGCAGAAACAGGAGTCGAAAGAGAAAATCGGAAACGGATCGTACCGAAAGATCTGCCTACTCTGCCTCGTTATGGCCATCCTCGTCGCGATAGTGGCCGGGCTCTCGATTCACGGTGAGTCTAACGGGCTCCGGGTGCAGTCGGACCGTAAACAAACAGAGTGGAATAAAATGTTAGCGCATAACCTCACCGTGACACCGACACGCCCCGCACCATAAGACCGAGTCTCCCCTCACAGAGACACAGTAACACCCCTCACCGTGACGCAGACAGTCCCCACACCGTGAAATCGTCAAGGCCCTCACCGTGTCACGGACACTCCCCCTGACTGTGATACGAACACTTCTCTCACTGTGACACCGCCGCTCTCCTCACCGTGACACTTACACACCCCACACAGAAACACTGACACGCCCTTCACCGTGGCACCGACACTCAATTCACTGTGACACCGACACAACCCTTTCCGTAACACTGATACACCGCTCATTGTCACACCGACACACCGTTCACTGTAACAGTGACAGACCAATCTGCGTGACACCGACACTCAGATCACTGTGACACCGGCAATCCTCTTTCCGTGAACCAATACATCGCTCACTGTGACATTGACACCTCCAACACCGTGATCCCGAAACTCTCCGCACCGTGACATTGACTGTTCCCTCACTGTGACACCGATACTCCCCACAACTTGACACTGAGACTGCGAGCACAGTGACACCGATACATTACTCACCGTGAAACCGACACATATCCATCACCGTGACACCGACACATTACCTCACCGTGACACTGTCAAGCTCACACTATTACACCGGCACTTCCCTTACCGTGACACTTACACACCCCACACTGTCACTGACACTGCTCTCAGAGTGACAACGTCACGCCTCTCACTGTGACTCATGCACGCTCCACACTGTGACATCATCACGCCCCTGACTGTAACACCGACAGTCCCGTCACCGTGACACCGACACTCTCCTCACTGTGACTCTTACACACTCCAGACCGTAACATTTGCCGTCCCTTCACCGTGACACGGACACTTCACTCACTGTGACAATGACACAACTCTCTCCGTGACACTGATGCACCCCTCTGCGTCACGCCGACATTTCTCACACCGTGTCAGAGTGAGACCCATCACTGTGACCGACACACCCCTCACTCTGACACAGACACACCTCACACCGTGTCACTGACACACTCCTTACTATCACCCTCAGTATCACGGACTCGTCAGTCTCTGATCACCTCCGACCGAAACTACCGGAGACTTTGGGAAAAACATCAGGAGATGAACAGGACCCAACGCCAATGTCAGCAGCAAGTCCGTGAGTTGAACTCAACCCTTAAATCCAGGACATCTGAGAATTCCCGCCTGGATCTCTCCCAGAGAAACTGTCTGAAGAATATTTCCGTCCTCGGCAACAACCTCTCCAAACTCGAAAACAACATTACCGTCCTCAACTCCGATCTCTCAGAGCTGAATCGAACGCAAATCGATCTCCGTCATCAATTCCAGCAGCTCAAAACGAAGTACAGAACCATCTCCGAAAACAAAACTCAGATTTGCCAATACTTCACCAGCAGAAGAGGTGAGATAACGTCCCCCGCTTCCCCTTGCTCCTCATCCGCGGCGGTGAGAGACGGGGAGGGAGGAGGCGGAGAGCTGTGTGATGGGACGGTGTGCGGGGTGATTCCCTCTGTGTCTGTCCCGGAAATCAGTGATGTTACCGTTTCTAAGGATCTACACTGTGTTTTACCATGGGATTGCGCAATGGGACGGCGTAGAGTAACATGACACTATGTCTGATCCAGGAAGTTTGTGATGGAACGGCGTGGAGGAAGATCCACTCTATGTCTGACCCTGGGAGTGCGGGATCGGACGGTATAGAGGGAAATTCACACCATGTCCGATGCCCGGAGTGTGTGATGAAACAGTGTAGAGGGAGCTTCACTCAGTGTCTGATACCGGGAGTGTGTGATGGGACGGTGTGGAGGGAACTTCACTCAGTGTCTGATACCGGGAGTGTGTGATGGGACGGTGTGGAGGGAACTTCACTCAGTGTCTGATGCCGGGAGTGTGTGATGGGACGGTGTGGAGGGAACTTCACTCAGTGTCTGATGCCGGGAGTGTGTGATGGGACGGTGTGGAGGGAACTTCACTCTGTGTCTGATGCCGGGAGTGTGTGATGGGACCGTATGACAGCAGCGCCACCTGCTGTGCTTACTGCGACATTTGGAGGGAGATTCTCTCCCTGCCTGACCCGGAAATCCTTTGATGTTACGGTTTCTAGGAATCTACACTTTTTTTAAAAACCATGGGATTGTACAATGGCACAGTATGGAGTAAGCATGCCGCTGTAATTGACCACGGGAGTGTGTGATGCGACGGTGTGGAGGCAGCTTCACTCTGTTACTGACACCGGGACTGTGTGAAAAGACGTTGCGGAGGGTACTTCACTGTGTGTCTGATTCCGGGATCTGTGATGTGACGGAGTAGAGCGAGGTTGCCTTTCTCCGAACCCTGCTGGTGAAATGAGCGTTCTAGCAAATGATTCACTATTTCCTGATTTGCAGGGCAAACGTGTCCCCAGTTCTGGCAGAGAAATAAAGACCGGTGTTATTTCATATCCACGTTGGAGAAATCCTATGATGAAGCGAGGGAATATTGCTCAGACCTTCATGCAACACTCCTCGAAATAAATTCAAAGGAGGAAAAGGTATGTGTCACATCGTGAGAAGAGATATCAATAACAATCACATATTCCCGGGGTCTAACGTGCAGTAAATCAGTCCACAGCGTACCATCACACACTCCCGTGGAAGACTCAGTGAATGTCCTTCCACACTGTCCCATCACACACACTCGCGGTCAGCCAGAGAGTGAAGCTCTCTCCACATCGTCCCATCACACACTCCCGGGGTCCGACACAGAGTGAAGCTCCCTCCACACCGTCCCTTCACACACTCTCGAGGTCAGACACAGAGCGAAGCTCCCTCCACACCGTCCCATCACACACTCCCGAGGTCAGACACAATGTGAAGCTCCCTCCACATCGTCGCATTACACACAGCCGAAGTCCAACACAGAGTTAAGTTCCCACGACACTGTCCCATTAGAGACTCCTGGGATCAGACACAGAGTGATGCTCCCTCGACACCGTCAAATCACACATTCCAGGAGTCAGACACAGAGTGAATTTCCCTCCACACCGTCCCATCACACACTCCCGGGATGAGACACTCAGCGAATTTCCCTTCACACCGTCCCATCACACAGTCCCAGGGTCAGTCACAAAGTGAAGCTCTCTCCAAACCGTCCCACAACACACTCCCGAGGTCAGACGTAGAGTAAAACGCCCTCGACACCGTCGCTTCACACACTCCCGGGGGCAGACACAGAGTGAGGCTCCGACCACAATTTCCCATCACACACTCCTGGGGTCAGACAGAGAGTGAAGCTCCTTCCACACTGTCCCATCACATACTCCGGAGATCAGACGTAGAGTGAAATTCCCTGCACACCGTCCCATCACACACTCCCGGGGTTAGACATAGAATGGAACTTCCTCGACACCGTCCCTTCACACACTCCCGGGGTCAGACACAGAGGGAAGCTCCCTCCACAACGGTCCCATCACACACTCAAGGGGTCCGAGACTGGGCAATTCCCTCTTTGTACCAACGCTTCACATGCTCCCCTGTTCAGGCATGGAGAGAGGCCAAATGTAACCCTCAGGTTCGAGCATCATGCGTTTGTCTGGGCGGGGTCGAGGCGAGACTGTCCACGGCCCGTCCATGCTGTGAAATATCATTTGTATGGATGCTGCGTGATGAGTTCCCCGGTTACAAATTGCTCGCACAAAGTAACGAGAAGTACACCATATGCAATTTAACCATTGAGCTTTATATTTCTTCATTTGACTGCAGGGTTAGTGTAGAAAACAAGGAGAAAAAAGGCCCATTGTAACTAATCTGTCTAAAACGCTTGTTGTATCTTACTGCCTTCCCGTCCGTTCGTTCTCTATCGATTTCCCCCGGGGTGTCGTCGACTCCCGACACCATTCCAAGTCCGCTCAGGCCTGCAGTCTACGACTTCCCCGTTGTGGCATTTCCTATCTGTATCTTTTCTTGAAATAAAGCCCGAGGAACCCTCGCTGTCGGACACACAAGAAAGAAACCTCCTCCCATCATGGGACGCCGCACATTCCCAAGGCCCCCGTTATCTCTGGTCATAACCCAAACACACTACTGCTGCAGAGAAACCATTACATTAGTAGTGGAACATTTCCCAGCGCGTTACATGCACATTAATCGAAGGGATTTAATTTCACAGGATTTTGTTTCCAGCTCTATCGGCTATGCAGACAGATTTTACTGGATTGGAAAATGCAGAGACGGGTGAGGTTTGGACTCTTGCAGGTCGGTGGTGTGCGAGTGACACGAGGATGTGGGGAGAGCGTTTGAAATTGAGATTAGTTTGTTGACTGATACTGGCTTGTCGGGAGAGGCTGGTGCAGTGGGATTAATTTAGGAACTGACTCAGGATTGCATGGGACAGCACTGTAGTGGGATTCGTACGGCGTTGGACCTGGCTCTGTACGGAGAGCGCGGTATCATGGGATTAGTTCAGAGTCTGACAAGGGGCTGTGGGGAGAGCGCAGGTTAGAGGGATGAGCTTGGTCACGTTCTCCGGTTGTCTGCTGGGTCTGCTGGGTCTCTGTTGAAATTGTCTAATCCTCTTTGATAGGAATGTGGCCTCTTATCTTCTCTACGAGCTGTCCCAGGGATCGCCCACCTGCAGTAAGTGCGACTCGTACGGATGGATTTACAATTGCAAAAGTAAATATGGATTCATCTGCGAGAAGTCTGCATATTTATACCCGGATATTCCTGAAGAGATCCAGGATCTTTGTCAACAGCCTGACGGGACGACTTCAATCAAGTGACTACACCCAACTTCTCCCCATTCAATCTACCCCACTCTCACTCTCCCATCCCTTCAATCCCCTCCCACCCTCTCTGCCCCTCCCTTCTACCCCATTCTCCTCTTCTTCTCGCATCCACATTCTCCCCAAATACTCTCCCTCTCCCCATCTGGAGCACTCCTCTCACTTCCCGGCCCCGCTCCCCCCATTTATTCCCCCTTTCCACCCCTCTTCTCTCTCCGCTCTTCTTATCCCCAACTCATTCCGCTTCTCCTCCTTTCTCTCCCCCTCGGACCCCATTCTCTGCCTCTCCTCTCTCTTTTCCCTCCACCCACTCTGGCCTCAATTCTGTGCGCACTGGCCCTCAGTTCACAACGGCGGTGGGGCGGGGTGGGGGGGGGGGGGGAGAATATTCACGTTCACCCAAACTGTGCCTCTCCTGGCTTCATACCAACGCTCCAAGTAACAAAGTTCCATCCTTCTTGCCTTCTTTCCATAACTCAGACCCTCGAGTCCCGGTAACATCTTCGTGAATCTCCCTCTGTACTCTTTCCAGCTCAGTGGCATCTTTCCTACAGCAGCGCGACCAGAACTGAACACCGTACTCCTCGCCGACGTTTTGTACAACTACAACGTGACCTCAGTGCGGTGCAAAGATGTAAAATTAACGTAAATAAGGAAAATTAATAAATACTGAAAAATAGGTGAGCACCATGGGAACGTTCGCAAACTGATACTGACAACACCCTGGAGAAATGCAGCAGGTCGGGCAGCATCCGTGGAAAAGATCGGTCGACGTTTCGGGCCCGAAAGTGAAGGGGCAGATGCCCTATAGAGAAGGTGGGGGAGGGTGGGAAGGAGTAGGCTGGTAGGTTCCAGATGAAAAACCAGTAAGGGGAAAGATAAAGAGTTGAGGGAAGGGAGGCAGGGAGGTGACAGGCCGAAAAGGTGAAGAAAGAATAGGGGAAAACACAATGGGTAGTAGAAGGAGGCGGAACCATGGGGGAGGTGATAGGCAGCTGAGGGAGGGGGCAGAGTGACATAGGCCTAGGGGAAGGGAGGGGGAGGGAATTACCGGAAGTTGGAGAATTGTATGTTCATACCAAGGGGCTGGAAACTACCTAAACTGTATATGAGGTGTTGCACCTCCAACCTGAGCTTAGCCTCATCATGGCAGTAGAGGAGGCCATGTATGGACATATCTGAATGGGAGTGTGAAGGAGAATTGAAGTGGGAGGCTACTGGGAGATCCTATCTGTTTTGGCGGACGGTCCGGAGGTGCTCGACGAAGCGGTCCCCCAATCTGCGCCGGGTTTCACCGATGTAGAGGATGCCACACTGGAGTACCGGATGCAATAGATGACCCTAACAGACTCACAAGTGAAGTGTTGCCTCACTTGGGAGGACTGTTTGGGGCTCTGAATGGTGGCAAGAGAGGAGGTGTAGGGACGGGTGTAGCACTTGCGCTTACAGAGATAAGTGCCGGGTGGGAGATCCGTGGGGAGGGACATGTGGACCAGGGAGTCGCGGAGGGACCGATCCCTGTGGAAAGCTGAGAGGGTGGAGAGGGTAACATGTGCTTAGTGGTGGAGTCCTGTTGAAGGTGGCGGAAGTTGTGGAGGATAATGTGCTGGATCCGGAGGCTGCTGGGGTCGTAGCTGAGTAGAAGGGCAACTCTGTCCCTTCCGTGGTGGCGGGAGAATGGGATGAGGGCTGAAGTGCGGGAAATGGAGGAGATGTGAGTGAGGGCATCATTGATGACAGCAGAAGGGAAACCACGATCCTTAAACAAAGAGGACATTTGAGATGTCCTAGAAGTGAAAATCTCATCCTCGGAGCAGATGCGGCGAGACGGAGGAACAGGGAACAGGGAATTGCATTTTTCACGTGGCGGGGTGGGAAGAGGTACGATTGAGGTAGTTATGAGAGTCAGTGGGCTTGTAGAAGATATCAGTGGACAGTCTGTCTCCAGAGATGGAGGTCGAGAGATCGAGAAAGGGGAGAGAAGTTTCCGCGATAAGCCAAGTGAATTTGCAGGCTGGGTGGAAGTTAGAAGTAAAGTCGATGAAATTGACGAGCTCAGCATGGGCGCAGGAAGCAGCACCAATGTAGTCGTCAATGTCCGGAAGGAAAAGTTGGGGAGCAGTACCAGAATAGGTTTGGAGCACAGGATGTTCAACATAACCAACGAAGAGGCAGGCATAGCTGGGGCCCATGCGAGTTCCCATAGCTACACCGTTAGTCTGAAGAAAGTGGGAAGGGCCAAAAGAGAAGTTATTAAGTGTAAGAACCAGTTCTGCCAACCCGAGGAGGGTAGTGGTGTTGGGGAACTGGTGAGGTATATTATCTAGAATGTAGCGGAGGGCTTTGACGCCTTCTTGATGGGGAATGCAGGGGTACAGGGATTGGACATCCATTGGGAAAATGAAGCGGTTGGAACCGGGGAACTGGAAGTTATTGAAGAGGTGGAGGGCGTGGGATGTATCCTGGATGTAGGTGGGGAGGGACTGAACTATGGGTGATAAAATGGAATCCAGGTAGGCAGATACAAGTTCGGTGGGATAGGAGCAGGTAGAAACTATGGGTCTACCGAGACAGCCAGGCTTGTGGATCTTGGGGAGGATGTAAAACCAAGCGGTACGGGGTGTGGGAATTCAAGCAACACACATCAAAGTTGCTGGTGAACGCAGCAGGCCAGGTAGCATCTCCAGGAAGAGATGCAGTCGACGTTTCGGCCGAGACCCTTCGTCAGGACTAACTGAAGGAAGAGCTAGTAAGAGATTTGTAAGTGGAAGTGTTGGGGTAGATCCAATATGATAGCGGAAGACAGGATGGGGAGGGATGGAGCCAAGAACTGGACAGTTAATTGGCAAAAGGGATATGAGAGGATCATTGTACAGGAGGACCAGTGAGACGTAAAAGGAGGAAGGGGCGTAAACCCAGAGGATGAATAAGGGGTATATTCAGAAGGACAGAGGAAGGAAAAGGAGAGAGTGAGAGAAAGAATGTGTGTATATAAATAAGTAACGGATGGGGTACGAGGGGGCGGGGAGGGTCATTAGCGGAAGTTTGAGAAGTCAGTGTTCATGGCATAAGGTTGGAGGCAACCAAGACTGAATATAAAGTGTTGTTCCTCCAACCTGAGTGTACCTTCATCTTTACAGTAGAGGAGGCCGTGGACAGACATATCAGAATGGGAATGGGATGTTGAATTAAAATGTGTGGCCACCGGGAGATCCTGCTTTCTCTGGCGGACAGAGCGTAGGTGATCAGCAAAGCGGTCTCCCAGTCTGCGTCGGGTCTCGCCAATATATAAAAGGCCACATCGGGAACACCGGACGCAGCATGTCACCCCAGCCGACTCACAGGTGAAGTGTTGCCTCACCTGGAAGGACTGCCTGGGGCCCTGAATAGTGGTGAGGGAGGAAGTGTAAGGGCATGTGTAGTATTTGTTCCGCTTACACGGATAAGTGCCAGGAGGGAGATCAGTGGGGAGGGATGGGGGGGGACGAATGGACAAGGGAGTCGCGTAGGGAGCGATCCCTGCGGAAAGCGGAGAGAGGTGGGGAAGGAAAGATGTGCTTAGTGATGGGATCCCGTTGGAGGTGGCGGAAGTTACGGATAATAATATGTTGGACCCGGAGGCTGGTGGGGTGGTAGGTGAGGACAAGGGGGAACCCTATTCCTAGTGGGGTGGCGGGAAGATGGAGTGAGAGCAGATGTGCATAAAATGGGAGAGATGCGTTTGAGAGCAGAGTTGACAGTGGAGGAAGGGAATCTCCTTTCTTTTAAAAAGGAGGACATCTCCCTCGTCCTGGAATGAAAATCCTCATCCTGAGAGCAGATGCGGTGGAGACGGAGGAATTGCGGAAGGGGATGGCAATTTTATTATGAGTTTTCTGTTTATTGTTTTATTTTGTGTTTACGGTTCGCAAGCTCATGTCGGAGAGGAAGCCACTGCTTGTAAATTGTTGAGTTTTCCGGCTCCGGTATCCTGATGGTACCGATGAGCACAGGACATTTCCCAGCTGGTGAGGGTCCTTTCAAATGTATGCTGTCTTCCCGAGGCATTCCGTCTTGAACATGTCATCGATGGATGGGAGGGTTGTACCCGTGATGGAGTTGATTCAGTCTAGAACATTCTGTAGTCCGTGGCGACCCTCTGCGTTGCAGCCTCCACACCAGACGGCCATGCATCAAGTCAAAATGCTGTCCACCGTACATCCCGAGAAAAATACGAAGCTTCAATGAGAGCCCGCATCTCCTCACACTCCTAACGCAGTAATCCCTTTTGTAACGAGAGAGATATGAATGATGGTGAAGGTAATTGCCGAGTAAGGTCTAGAATACACTCCGACTCAGACTTGAAATAAACAAGAGGACAGTGAAGAAATCCAGAGACAAAATCACAAACAGCAGTACTCGAACTGGGTCTCCTACGGTTGAGCATTGAGTGCTCGGCTTGAGACCTTCATGGACAGACATTCCATGCAGCAATGTTGACAGGCAACAATTGGCAGTCTGACCCTTAAAGGGAAGGTGGCAGCTAACAACACTATGGGGAATGCTGTGTTGCCTCCCAGGTGCCAGAGTACGGGATGTCTCGGATCGGGTCCAGAAAATTCTGAAGGGAGAGGGCGAGCAGCCTGCTCTCTTGGTACACGTTGGTACCAGTGACATCGATAGGAAGATGGAGGAGGTCTTGAAGAGAGATTTTCGGGAGTTAGGAAGGAAGCTGAGAAGCAGGACTACCAGGGTAGTAAACTCGGGATTGCTACATGTGCCACGTGCTAGCGAGGACAAGAATAGTAGGATCAGTCAGATGAATGCGTGGCTGAGAGACTGGTGTAGGGGGCAGGGCTTCAGATTCGTGGATCATTGGGATCTCTACTGGGGGAAGTCTGACCTGTTCAAAATGGACGGGTTACACCTGAACCCGAAGGGGACCAATATCCTGGTGGGAAACGTTAATAGAGCTGTTAGGGAAGGTTTAAACTAATTTGACAGGGGGATGGGAACCGGAATGATTGAGCAGAGGAGGGGGAAACAGAATTATATCTAAGATAGTGAGCAGTGAAGATGTCAGGAAAGACAGACAGGCGTTTGGGCAAATTTGCAGCCATTGGGATAAATTGCGGTGCAATAAAGTTGCGGTGCAATCAAAGCAAAGGTACCGAGTACTGGTCTTAGGTGTTATACTTAAATGCACTCAGCATAAGGAATAAGGTGGATGATCTTTTGGTACAGTTACAGATTGGCAGGTATAATATTGTGGTCATCACTGTGACGTGGCTAAACGATGCATGTCTCTGGTAGCTGACGTCCAAGGATACACGGTGTATCAGAAGGATATGCATGTAGGCAGAGGGGATGGTGTGGCTTTATTGGTAAGAAATGATATTAAATCACTAGAAAGAGGTCACCTAGGATCGGAGGGTACAGAATCATATGGGTTGAGCTACGAAATCGCAGGGGTAAAAGGACACTGATGGCAGTTATATGCAGACCTCCAAACAGCTGCAGTAATGTGGATTACAAAATGCAACAGAAAATAGAAAAGGCTTGTCAGAAGGGCAGGGTTATGATAATTGTGGGGAATTTAACATGCGAGTGGATGGGAAAATTAGGTCGGCACTGGATCTCAAGAGAGAGAATTTGTAGAATGACTGCGAGATGGATTTTTAGAACAGCTTGTTGTTGAACCCACTAGGGGATCGGCTGTACTGGTTGGGTATTGTGCAGAGAGATTGAGGTGAAGGAACCGGTAGGAGGCAGTGATCATAACATCATTGAGTTCAGGAGAAGCTGAAATCCGATGTGTCGGTATTTCATAGAAACATAGAAAATAGGTGCAGGAGTAGGCCATTCGGCCCTTCGAGCCTGCACCGCCATTTATTATGATCATGGCTGATCATCCAACTCAGAACCCCGCCCCAGCCTTCCCTCCATACCCCCTGACCCCCGTAACCACAAGGGCCATATCTAATTCCCTCTTAAATATAGCCAATGAACTGGCCTCAACTGTTTCCTGTGGCAGAGAATTCCACAGATTCACCACTCTCTGTGTGAAGAAGTTTTTTCCTCATCTCGGTCCTAAAAGGCTTTCCCTTTATCCTCAAACTGTGACCCCTTGTTCTGGACTTCCCCAACATCGGGAACAATCTTCCTGCATCTAGCCTGTCAAATCTCTTTAGGATTTTATACGTTTCAAACAGATCCCCCCTCAATCTTCTAAATTCCAACGAGTACAAGCCCAGTTCATCCACTCTTTCTTCATATTAAAGTCCTGCCATCCCAGGAATCAATCAAGTGAACCTTCTTTGTACTCCCTCTATGGCAAGGATGTCTTTCCTCAGATTAGGGGACCAAAACTGCACACAATATTCCAGGTGTGGTCTCACCAAGGCCTTGTACAACTGCAGTAGTAACTCCCTGCTCCTGTACTCGAATCCTCTCGCTATAAATGCCAGCATACCATTCGCCTTTTTCACCGCCTGCTGTACTTGCATGCCCACTTTCAATGACTGGTGTATAATGACACCCAGGTCTCGTTGCACCTCCCCTTTTCCTAATCGGTCACATTTCAGATAATAATCTGTTTTCCTATTTTTGCCACCAAAGTGGATAACTTCACATTTATCCACATTAAATTGCATCTGCCATGAATTTGCCCACTCACCTAACCTATCCAAGTCACCCTGCATCCTCTTAGCATCCTCCTCACAGCTAACACTGCCACCCAGCTTCGTGTCATCCGCAAACTTGGAGATGCTGCATTTAATTCCCGCATCCAAGTCATTAATATATGTTGTAGACAACTGGGGTCCCAGCACTGAGCCTTGCGGTACCCCACTAGTCACCGCCTGCCATTCTGAAAAGGTCCCGTTTATTCCCACTCTTTGCTTTCTGTCTGCTAACCAATTCTCCACCCACATCAATACCTTATCCCCAATACCGTGTGCTTTAAGTTTGCACACTAATCTCCCGTGTGGGACCTTGTCAAAAGCCTTTTGAAAATCCAAATATACCACATCCACTGGTTCTCCCCTATCCACTCTACTAGTTACATCCTCAAAAAATTCTATGAGATTCGTCAGACATGATTTTTCTTTCACAAATCCATGCTGACTTTGTCCGAAGATTTCACCGCTTTCCGAACGTGCTGTTATCACATCTTTGATGACTGACTCCAGCAATTTCCCCACCACCGACGTTAGGCTAACCGGTCTATAATTCCCCGGTTTCTTTCTCCTTCCCTTTTTAAAAAGTGGAGTTACATTAGCCACCCTCCAATCCTCAGGAATTAGTCCAGAATCTAACGAGTTTTGAAAAATTATCACTAATGCATCCACTATTTTTGGGCTACTTCCTTAAGCACTCTAGGATGCAGACCATCTGGCCCTGGGGATTTATCTGCCTTCAATCCCTTCAATTTACCTAACACCACTTCCCTACTAACATGTATTCCGCTCAGTTCCTCCACCTCACTGGACCCTCTGTCCCCTACTATTTCTGGAAGATTATTTATGTCCTCCTTAGTGAAGACAGAACGAAAGTAATTATTCAATTGGTCTGCCATGTCCTTGCTCCCCATAATCAATTCACCTGTTTCTGTCTGCAGGGGACCTACATTTGTCTTTACCAGTCTTTTCCTTTTTACATATCTATAAAAGCTTTTACGGTCCGTTTTTGTGTTCCCTGCCAGTTTTCTCTCATAATCTTTTTTCCCCTTCCTAATTAAGCCCTTTGTCCTCCTCTGCTGAACTCTGAATTTCTCCCAGTCCTCAGGTGAGCCACTTTCTCTGGCTAATTTGTATGCTTCTTCTTTGGAATTCATACTATCCCTAATTTCTCTTGTCAGCCACGGGTGTACTACCTTCCTTGATTTATTCTTTTGCCAAACTGGGATGAACATTTGTTGCAGTTCATCCATGCAACCTTTAAATGCTTGCCATTGCATATCCACCGTCAATCCTTTAAGTGTCATTTGCCAGTTTATCTTAGCTAATTCACGTCTCATACCTTCAAAGTTACCCCTCTTTAAGTTCAGAACCTTTGTTTCTGAATTAACTATGTCACTCTCCATCTTAATGAAGAATTCCACCATATTATGGTCACTCTTACCCAAGGGGCCTCTCACGACAAGGTCGCTAATTAACCCTTCCTCATTGCTCAAAGCCCAGTCCAGAGTAGCCTGCTCTCTGGTCGGTTCCTCGACATGTTGGTTCAAAAAACCATCCCGCATACATTCCAAGAAATCCTCTTCCTCAGCACCTTTACCAATTTGGTTCACCCAATCTACATGTAGATTGAAGTCACCCATTATAACTGCTGTTCCTTTATTGCACACATTTCTAATTTCCTGTTTAATACCATCTCCGACCTCACTACTACTGGTCCTTTACTGGGGAATGCTGAGAAAGTCTCTAAGTGGACAGTTGCTTGGGTTATTATAGATAACAGGGTGCTATTAATCAATGGGTGGTCATGTATCGTTTTGTTTTCGGATACAATGCTGTATCATATGGCTGTGGACGGGGTTTTTGGGGGGAGTCGGAGTGGAGACGGGGAGGACGTGGGACGTGCCGGAAGTCTCCGATCGATCACTCCGGGTGGTCCCGAACCGTGAGTGGACAGGATCCGGGTGGTCGTCAGGAATTTATTGAGCTCCAACCGTTGCGCGCGAAGATCTTGGACTTTGATAAGTGTTGGCACCTTTTTTTTTCATTACTTCCCTTTCTGTATCGAATTTATATTAGTGTCATAGACTTAGTGATATCTATAAAGTGTGTTTGGTAAAACGTACTGGGTGTGCTGGCTGATGACTGATGTTTGGGATTGATTCGGGCGGCAACCGACTCCGTGGGAAGCGTTCAGGCAGGTGCTGGGTGGGATTTCCCCTAGACATATAGGAGCCAATATAACTGAGTGTTAGAAGTGGGGGCACCATCCGGGATTTGGATTTTCGGTAAAGCTATATAGTCGTCGCGTTAAGTGGTGTGAAGATGGATCGAGATAAGATTGTAAGTTGGTGTGATTTAGAGGATGTACCGGTGAATCATGCGTGCGTGCTGTTTGGGGTGGATTTCCGCATTCCGGCAGATGCACTGGTGCGAGGGTTGAGTCTGATTAAAGGTATCGGGCAGGTAGACCTTGTAGCTAGAAGGTGAGGAAAAGAACTGGAGTCCAGCTGGATGTTGGTACGGACGAGTGCCGACGTCATGACGTTGGAACTACCAGTGACAGTCCACGTCCAGAGGGAGGCGTGGCCGTGGGGTCTCCACACCCTCCCCGAGGACGCAAGTGAGGAGGTGCCGGAGGAGGAGCTAGATGAGGCCCCCGGGCGGGGGGGGGGGGGGCGGGTGGCAGTAGCCAGGGGTGGAGGTGTGGAGTGGGTAGGTTTGGCCAGGCCCCGCCCCCGTGGGGTGATGAGACTGCCGAGATAGCGGCTGCCATTACCTCCCTAGTGAGAAGGGTTGAGGGACACCGCCCGAAGCTGAGAATTTTCTCACGAGCCAGGCCTACCCCGGAAGGGGAGGATGACTATGAGATCTGGGATGAAGATACATCCCAGTTGTTAGAGGTGTGGCCAGTTTCGGATGAGGAAAAGAGACAGCGATTGGTGGAAAGTTTAAGGGGCGGGGCGGCCCGTGTGGTCCGCGATCTGAGGGTGGCACGCCCCTTGGCTTCCCTAGCGGAGTGTTTGGACGCTTGGCAGGAAGTGTTTGGACTGTCAGGAGATCCCTGGAAACATTTAGCGGAGTTTCAACGGATGGGGCAGAGAAGAGGGGAAAAGCTCTCAGACTATGTTTTCCGGCTGGAAGGAAAGCTTGCGAGGTTGCTGCGACGAGGGGTAGTGAGGGAGGAAGAAGTGGCGAAGTTAAGGATATGTAGCGGTTCCCGGGAGGATGACAGGGTGGCTTGGAGTGTTCGGCAGTCATTTAAGCGGAGCACCCCTCTATCATTCGGACAGCTGATCCGAGCGGTACGGGCCGAGGAGTGTGCTTTGGGCCGACCAGGGGGCTTGGACCCTCAGGGACGGTCTTCAGAGGGTCAGGAGGTGGTAGCCGGGGTGAGATCCGAGAAATCCAAGGGGTCCCCGGGGTGCCGTATAGGGAGGAGAGAGGCGGCGGTTAGCGGGTGCTATAACTGTGGGAGAGAGGGGTATTCCCGGCGGGAATGTGATTGGCCGGGGGTGTGCTACCGCTATGGGGAAGCTGGCCACTTGCGGAGGATTGTGAGAGACGAGATGCGCCAAGGGGGGAGGGTCCCCGGTCCACGAAGAAGGGAGAGGTGTCGGGAAACTTAGGAGAGGCTCAGTGAGGGAACGGACTGGAGTCTCGGGAGGAGCACGTTCCCAGAAAACCGCTATGGAACCCCGGAACGAACAAGCCCGGATTCCTGATGGAGTGGTGGGACCCCGTTCCAGCGTGTCCCTACGGATAGAGGGAATCTTTGCGAAAGCCATCCTTGACACCGGGTCGCAGGTTACCTTACTGTACCGGTCGTTCTACAACAAATATCTGAAGCATTTGGCAGTAACTCCGTTTAACGAATTGGAGATTTGGGGCATAAGTGATGGTGATTACCCGTACGATGGATACTTGTCAGTGAGACTGGAATTTTCGAAGGAAGACGTGGGAGTGTCAGAAGCCTTTGAGACGCTGGTGTTGGTCTGTCCTGACCGGGTGGAACCCGGTGGCGCTGCCCTACTGGTGGGAACTAACTGCCCTCTGGTGCGACGGCTCTTGGGAGCCTGTAAGCAGACGGGCGGGGGGGACATTCTGGAGACCCTCCCGGTACATCCCGTGTTCCGAGCGGTGTATGAAGGAGTGAGTAACCCCCAGGGGCTGGATCCTGAGTACAAACGAGGGACGGTGTGGTGCACTCAGGCGAGGCCTAAGGTGATACGGCCAGGGGAGGCGGCATTCGTGATGGGGACCCCCAGATTCCCCAGATTACCGGCGGGCGAGGCCCTGCTGGTAGACGCCCCCCCCCCACGACCTGGAAGAGGAGTCCCGGTTCCCGGCTGGGGCGCTGGTGAGACCTGAATTGCAGAGGCCCTCAGCTGTACAGGCACGTCGCATGGAGGTGATGGTAAGGAACATAACGGAGAGGGAGATCACCTTTAAGCGCGGGATGCCCCTTGCGCACTTGTTCCCGGTGACGGTGATGTCCAGCGCCCCCGTGAAGCCCACTGGAGGAAAACTATTGGGAAACGGGGCCTTTAATTTTAAAGACTCCCCTGTACAGTGGAAGAATAAGAGCAGGCTGGTGGAGAAGATGCTGAAGTTAGGGAAGTCTTTTCTCAGGGCGAGTTTGATGTGGGATGTTCCAAGAGCACTCGACACACTATCCGGGTGACAAATGACACCCCGTTTAGGGAGAGGTCGCGGCGGTTGGCCCCAGCAGATGTGGAAGATGTGCGGCAGCACTTGCGGCAGTTGAAAGACGCAGGGATTATTGCGGAGTCCCGAAGCCCCGATGCGTCCCCCATAGTGGTGGCAAGGAAGAAAAATGGGAAGGTACGCATGTGCGTGGACTATAGGACCCTGAACCGGCGCACTCTCCCCGGCCAGTATACGGTCCCGAGGGTGGAATATGCATTGGCCTGTTTAAGTGGGGCGCAGTGGTCTAGTGTATTGTATTTGCGGAGTGGGTATTACCAGATTCTGATGAGTGACGCCGATAAACTGAAGACGGCCTTTATCTGCCCCCTGGGATTTTTCGAGATCGAACGAATGACCCGAGGCATATAGGGGGGCCCAGCCACCTTCCAGCGGCTCATGGAGCGGACAGTGGGGGCATGAACCTGTTGGAGGTGTTGGTGTACCTGGATGACCTGATAGTGTTTGGATCTACGTTGGAGGAACATGAGGAGCGGCTGCTGAAGGTGCTGAGTCGGCTGAAGGAGGAAGGGTTGAAACTTTCCCTGGATAAATGTCAGTTCTGTAAGACGTCGGTCAGCTATGTCGGGCACATAATCTTGCGCAATGGAGTGGACGCTGATCCGGCAAAGATAGCCGCAGTGACCACCTGACCGAGACCCTAGAATGTGAGCGCCTTGTTCTCGTTTTTGGGGTTTTGTGGGTATTACTGGCGATTCGTGAAAGGACATGCGAAAATGAATCACCCATTTAACCAGCTATTGTGTGGTTATCCACCTGTGGGGAAAACAAAGCAAGGGAGACCTTGGGCCGGAGGTAGAAGGATACTTGAACCCGGGGGAGCCTTTTTGATCCAGGTGGGATGTTCAATGTGAGGAGGCGTTCCAATCTCCGAAACGGGCGCTGGCACAGGCCCCGGTGTTGGCTTTTGCTGATCCCCGGAAGCCGTATGTTCTGCACACTGGTGCCAGTCACGCTGGTCTGGAGACTGTCCTGTACCAGGAACAGGGAAACGGATTGAGGCCGGTGGCGTTTGTCAGCCGGAGTTTTCGCCATCTGAGAGAAACTATCCTACTCACAAGCTGGAGTTCTTGGCGTTGAAATCGGCGGCGGTGGACAAGTTGAGTGACTATCTACAACGGGGTCCAGTTTGAGCTGAGAACTGACAACAACCCCCTCACTTATATGCTGACCTCGGCGAAGCTGGACGCTACTGGGCATCGGTGGGTAGCGGCCTGGTCTGCCTATGAGTTCAGCCTGAAGTACCGGCCGGGGAGTCGGAACATCGATGCGGATGCTTTATCTCGTCGGGCGCTCGCCGAGTCAGTCACGGCTGAGGAATGGGAGATTGTCCCCGCCCCGGGAGTAATGGCCATGTGTCAAGTTGGGAGCGAAGGGGAAGTAGGAGCCCCGATGGGAACGGATCGGGGAGTGGATCGATTGGGGGTTGACGATGACGCGCTACCCACTGCTTACTGTAATTTGACTGCTCGGAGGAACAGGCAGCTGCCGGAGTTGAGCCCTCAGGAATCGGGAGCGGCTCTGCGTGATGACCCGAGCATTGGTACTATCTGGTACGCGGTTAGCAGGGCGATATGGGCCAGGTGGAGAAGGCGAAGCATGCCTCGGTTCTCCTACTACAGAAGGAGTGGCCTCGGTTGAAGCTGAAGAACCACGTCTTGTACCGGGTCACGTCGCCTCCGGACCACCCCCGGCGCTGGCAGCTGGTCATACCTGAGAAGTATCGGAAGACTGTGCTCCAGGCACTACGTGATGATTCCGGGCACTTAGGGGTAGAGAATACCTATGAATTAGTCAAGGACCGGTTTTACAGGCCCCCGATGAGAGGGCGGGGAGGTGAAGAATACTGTAAGACCTGTAGTCGTTGCATCAGGAGGAAGACCTTGCCTGCGCAGGCGGCCTCCTCTGTCCCACTTGCAGAGTGCGAGACCCACGGACCTGGTGTGTATGAATGTCCTGTGTATTGAGACAGACACTAGAAACACCGCTAAAGTCTTGGTCATCACGGATCTCTACGCTAGATATGCGCAGGCTTTTTCTACTAAGGACCAGAAAGCGACTACAGTGACGAAGATATTCTGGGAGAAGTACTTTGTTCATTATGGCCTTCCCCAGCGGATCCATAGTGATCAGGGACAGGACTTCGAGAGCAGGCTTATACATGAATTGCTGTATAAGCTTGGGGTTGAAAAGTCCAGGACCACCCCCTATTGCCCGCAGGGTGATCCTCAACCCGAGAGGTTTAAACTGACCCTGCTGGACAAGCTCGGCACTTTGGAGATCGGACAGAAGAGTAAGTGGATTGAGCACATCGCCCATTTGGTTCACAATTACAATTGCACTCGCAATAACGCTACGGGGTACTCGCCTTATTATCTGATGTTCGGACGGGAAGCGAGGTTGCCCATTGGTCTATGTTTTGGGACTGAAGCGGGTGAATTATCTTCGAAGCCATATCTGAAGTATGTGTCCGGTATGAGGAGGGAGTTGAAAAGGGCGTACGAGTTGGCTGAGGCGGCGGTCACCAAGCAGAACCAGCGGAATAAGAGGAGGTATGATCAGAAAATGAAGTTCGCCCAACTATTGCCGGGAGATCGGGTCCTTATCCGGGATTTAGGACTACCTGGTAAGCACAAGTTGGCGGATGGATAGGCGGCCACTCCCTATGTGCTAGAGAACCAGATGCCGAATCTACGTGTTAACCGGGTGAGACCAGAGGATGGGAAGGGGCTTGTCAAGGTAGACCAAGAGCACGAATGGGAGTTTACGCCTAGTACGAGGACTCTGCGAGGGAAGAGTTCGCTGCGAAAGAGACGGGGCTGGTCCCCACCCCGGAAAGGGATACGTCATCGGAAGACGATGTTTCGCACGTGTGGCACCTGTTTCCGTTCGCTAATTCCCCGGTACCGGAAGAAGGGGCTCCTGGCCCTTCCCACACTGAGTTAGGTGAGAGGAGGGAGGGCGTTGAGGAGCAGCCTGAGATACAGCCGGCACAAGGGGGAGAAAGGGTGAAACCAGAGCCCGAGGCAGACGGCTCACAGGAGCCGAGGAGTGCTAGTAAGGGTGAGGGTGAGGGTGAGTGTACGACAGGTAGGTTGGGCGTGTCACCTGCGGTATCTGAGCTGGAAGAGTCATCAGAGGAGGGGCAGAAGAGGTACGGAGGTCTCAGAGAAGTACGCACCCCCCGTAGAGGTTGACCTATAGATCGCCAGGAGAACAGGGTGTGATCTCTACTGCCCTGGGAAGTTATGGCGCTGCTTTACGCACCTGCGTTGGGTTTTGTGTTTTGCAAGGAGCAATGGTAAACTCTGTTAATGTCATGAGGGCATGACTTTTATTTGGGGAGGGGGGAGAGTGTAAGAGGTTTCTTCTTTTATGTTACTGCGTATGTTAATCAAAATGGCTTCCATGTTATGTTAATCTTTCATGTTACTAAGTATATTAATTAAAATGGCTTCCATCTTATGTTTAATGGTGATATTGTCTCTAGCTAGCACTTTGCTTGGGTTATAATATAGATAACAGGGTAAATGGACCAATCGGTGTCCATGCTATTCTTTCCTGGGGGGATATGGTGTCTCATATGGCTGGGAACCAGGAGGTTTTGGCGGGGAGCCGGAGGAGAGACCGTGAGGACGACGGACGTGCGGGAAAAGCTCAGGCTGATCACTCCGGGTTGTCCCAGGCTACGAGTCGGCGGGGTCAGAGTGGTTCCGAAGAGGTCCCCGAGCTCCAACGTGTGCACGAAGAAATTGAACGTTTCCGCCAAGAAATTGTGGGTGTCTGGCGCCTTCTCCACTCATTTTTGGTTTTGAACTATTAATCTCGCAGACTTAGTAATAGCTACAAAGTGTAATTGGTAAAACGTTCATTGTCTGCTGGCTGATGATTGATGTTGGAAGCTGAATCAGGTGGCAGTTTTACAGTAACCGACGTAACCGGGAGAGAAGGTGGGCGGCAGACGGGGTTTGCCCTAGATAAATACGAGCCAATATAGCTGAGCGTTATAATTATCTTTTAGTATTTTACAGAAATTTTACATCGTTCCGCTATGATGATGCTGCAAATGATCAGATCCCAGGGCGTATAATTCACAGATAATAAATGAGATCGTGATTCCTGTGGAACACATGCGATACAGATAGACAGGACATTTGGCACACAAATCTTCTTCAGTCAGGACACTGAGTGCAGTAGTCGGGAATCACTTTGCAGTTGAACAATTCAGCGTGGCCGCACTTGGGGTACGGTGTTCAGTTTCGGTTGCTCTGCAGTCGGAAAGATGCCACTGAGCTGCAAAGAGCGCAGAGGGAGATTTCCGAGGACGACGCCAGGACTCGAGGCACAGAGTTACGAACAAAGGTGGGGTAAGTCAGGACATTACTTCTTGGAGTTTAGGGGTGACCTTACAAACGTGCATATATAGGGTGAGTGCGCACAGTTTTTTTTTTCCCCCCAGGGTCGCGGAATTGAGGATCAAAGGGCACAGGATGGAGACAAAAGCAGGTGAGAGAGAGGAGGGAGAGCGAGATAGGCTCGATAATATGGGAGAGAGAGGGAAGTGGGAGACAAAGCGACGCTGGAGGGATGGGGGAAAGAGAGATCGAGATTGGGAGAAAGGGTGCGATGGGGGAGGGGTGAGTTTAGTAGAAGTGAGGGCAGGTAAGGATGAGTGAGACTTGTGGTGAGAGACCAGGGAGAAAGAGAGGGTTGCCACTTGATTCAAATCGTCCATACGGGCTACTGACAGAGATCGTGGATCTCCTCAGGAATATCCGGGTACAAAGGTGCAGCCGCCTCGCAGATGAAACGGTGCTGCTTACGATTGCAAGGGTAACCCACGCTGGACGATTTACATTCAATGCATTCGACCTTTCCAGACATCGTCACGTACAAGACATTAGAGGCCGTTTTCCTATCAAAAAGGGGTGAACAATTTCAACAGAAAGCAAAATACAGCCAGCAGACAGCCCCGAGACTGTTCTCGAAATATTCCCACTACAGAGCTCTCCACGTCCCGGCGTCAGTCTCTAAACTAATCTCACATCACTGCGCTCTCTCCACGTCCCTGTGTCAGTCTCCAAGCTAATGCCACTACACCGCTACCGCAGACCGCACCCGTTCTCGCATACCTGTGAAGTCCGCAAACTAATACCACCAGTCGACTCTCTCCTGACAGGCCGATCTCAATCAGCAAACTAATCGTATTGACCCGCTCTCCCCAGAGACCTGCCTCCGCGCACACCAATGTCCGTCACCAAACCATTCGCACTGACTCCCAACAGATCTATGTCAGTCTCCCACACCACAAGACCCGGTCAGTCAATCCTCACCCGGCTTTACATTTTCCGATCCAGTATGTTCTGTATTCAGAGCGGTCAACGTTGGAAACAAAGGTCTGTGAAATTAAATTTATTTTATTCAGGTTCAGAAGGAGTTTCATTCTTTCCCTGACAGCGGGAGACTGCGAAGGGACGGTGTGGAAGGATGTTCGCTCTGTGCCGAACACCGGGAGGTTGAGAAGGAACGAGACAGAGGGGACTTCACTCTGTGTCTGGATCCGGGAGTATGTGATGGAACGATGTGGAGGGAGCTTCACTCAGTATCTGAACCTCAGGGTATGTGTGAAGGGACGGTGCGGAGAAAGTTTCATTCGGTGACTAAACCCAGGACTGTGTCATGGGAAAGTACGGTGGTAGATTCACTCTGTGTCCGACCCCGGGAATGTGTGATGAGACGGTGCGGAGGGAGATTCACTGTGTACCTGACCCCGGGAGTGTGTGATGGGACGGTGCGGAGGGAGATTCACTCTGTATTTGACCCAAGGAGTGTGTGATGGGACGGTACGGAGGGAGATTCACTCTGTGTCTGACCCCTGGAATGTGTGATAGGACGGTGTGGATGGAGATTCACTCAGTGTCTGACCCCGGGAGTGTGTGATGGGACGGTGCGGAGGGAGATTTACTCTGTGTCCGACCCCGGAAGTGTGTGATGTTTCGATGTGGTAGGAGATTCTCTCTATTTCTGACCCCTGGAATGTGTGACGGGACGGTGTGGAGGGAGATTCACTCTGTGTCTGACTCCGAGTTTGTGATTGATGTGCATATATCTTCTCACAGTGTACACATACCTCTTCCTCGGTTGAATTAATTTCAAGAAGTCTTGAATCAAAGTTTGAACATTGTTCTTTCGCTCCCTCGTAGGATGTTGCAGACGTGGATTTGAAATGACAACCTTCTTTATTTTTGACCCAAAACTTCGAATACGTTTGCTCTGGAAATCAGGAACAGGGAAAATGGATCTCGCTTCGCACAGTCCCATGGCACCCGCATGGGTTTTGACACAGAGTGAATCTCCCTCCACACCATCCCATCACACACTCCAGGGGTCAGACACAGGCTGAATCTCCCTCCATACCGTCCCATCACACACTCCTGGGGTCAGACACAGAGTGAATCTCCCTCCATCCCGTCCCGTCACACACTCCCAGGGTCAGATGCAGAGTGAATCTCCCTCCGTACCGTCCCATCACACACTCCTGGGGTCATATACAGAGTGAATCTCCCTCCGCACCGTGCCATCAAACACTCCCAGGGTCAGACAGAGAGTGAATCTCCCTCCACACCGTCCCATCACACACTCCCGGGGTCGGACACAGAGTGAATCTCCCTCCACACCGTCCCATCACACACTCCTGGTATCAGACACAGAGCGAAGCTCCCTCCAGACTGTTCGATCAAGCAGTCTCGGATCCGCACAAGCGAAACTCATTCCACACTGTTACATTACACATGTTCGGTGTGAAACAGAGAACGAAGCTCCCACCATTCTGTCACATCACACACTACCTGGGGTCAGACTTAAGGCTGATTGATACTTGTGCTTCAAATGGACGCCGTGACCCACGCAAAATGCGTATACTTGGACGTTGTGAGCAATTATACTTGTGCGTTGGTGTGGCTTTCTCTCTCTGTAACTCGGGCAAGTCACGCATGCGCAACCACCTACCCAAGGTCATGGTAGTCATGGTCATGGTAGCCTTTCTGGTGGTAAACAAGAATCGAGCGTCTTATTTCGTAAAAGCGAAATGTGTCCTCCATAATTTCGGAGATCTTTAAATATTTATGGAAGCATTGCAGCCAGAGTTTCCCCCCTGCCCTTCAGTCGGCCAAAGGGAAGCTATTGCAGCCCAGGAGGACAAGCGATGCCTCCAGGCGGACCAATCCCAGTTGTTGCTTTCTGCGTTGCCGCGAAGCGCAGTTACATTATGGAAGAGATGCGCGTAGGTCTCGGCGTAGAGATGCGCGTAGGCTCTGCGTAATAGTCGCGTCGACAGTGTCGTGCCTACGGCTTTGAGTTCACGCTGAGGTATAAATCAGCCTGGAAGTATAAATCAGTTTAAATCGGAATTTAAGTGAAATTCCCTCCACACCGTCCCAACACGCATTCCCGGTGTCAGACACTAGGTGTCACTAACTGCGCACCGTCATATCAGACACTCACGGAGGTTCCTCGATACCGTCCGATACTCCTGGAGTCAGACAAAGAATGAGGCTACCCCCACACCGTCCCATCACACATAGCTGGGTTCAGGCACAGAGTGAAGCTCCCTCCGCACCGTCCCATCACATACTCCCGGGGCCAGACACAGAGTGAAGCTCCTACCACACCGTCCCGTCACACACTCCCTGGGTCAGACACAGAGTGAATCTCTCTCCACACCGTCCCATCACACATTCCCGGGGTCCGACACAGAGTGAATCTCTCTCCGCACCGTCCCATCACACACTCCCTGGGTCAGACACAGAGTGATCCTCCCTCCACACCGTCCCATCACACATTCCCGGGGTCCGACACAGAGTGAATCTCTCTCCACACCGTCCCATCACACACTCCCTGGGTCAGACACAGAGTGATCCTCCCTCCACACCGTCCCATCACACATTCCCGGGGTCCGACACAGAGTGAATCTCTCTCCGCACCGTCCCATCACACACTCCCTGGGTCAGACACATAGAGTGAAGCTCCCTCCACACGGTCTCATCACACGCTCCCAGGTTCAGACACAGATTATAGCTTCCTTTCTGTCTGCAATGTGATGAGTAACAAGAGAAGTTGGGTTGGAAGTTCGTTTGTTAACTCACCTTTTCTGCTGGTCAGCAGTTGACAGATTTGAGCCTTCGCTTTGGTCAGAGTCCTGTACTTAATTTCGATGTCAGTGATCTTTTAGGACATAGAACATAGAACACACAATAATACAGCAGAGTACAGGCCCTTAGGCCCACATTGTTGTGCCGACCCACAAACCCTGCCTCCCATATAACCCTCCACCTTAGATTCCTCCATATACCTGACTAGTCGTCTCTGAAATTTCACTAGTACATCTGCCTCCGCGACTGACAAGTCTGACAATGCATTCTACGCACCAACGACTCACTGAGTAAAAACAACCTTCCTCTGATATCCCTCTTGAACTTCTCACCCTTTACCTTAAAGCCATGTCGTCTTTTATTGAGCAGTAGTGCCCTGTGGAAAAAGCTCTGGCTGTCCACTCTCCCTATTCCTCTTAATATATTGCATACCTCTAGCATGTATCCTCTCATCCTCCTTACTCCAAAGAGTAAAACAGTAGCTTCCTTAATCTCTGATCACAATCCATACTCTCTAAACCAGGCAGCATCCTGGTAAATGTCCTCTGTACCTTTTCCAATGCTTCCACATCCTTCCTGTAGTGAGGCGACAAGAACTGAGACACAGTACTCCAAGTGTAGCCTAACTAGAGTTCTATAGAGTTGCAGCATTACCTCCCGAATCTTAAATCATATCCCTCGACTTATGAAAGCTGACACAACATAAGCTTTCTTAACTACCCTATGTACCTTTGAGGCACCTTTCAGTTATCTGCGGACATGTTCCCACAGATCCCTCTGTCATCCACACGACCAAAAATCCTGCCATTGACTTTGCACTCTTCCTTGGAGTTTGTCCTATCAAAGTGTATCACCTCACACTTTTCCGGGCTGAACTCCATCTGCCAATTCTCAGCCCACTTCTGCATCCTATCAATGTCTCTCTGCAATCTTTGACAATCCTCTACACTATCTACAACACCACCAACCTTTGTGTCGTCTGCAAACTTGCCAACCCACCCTTCTAACCACACATCAAGGTCGTTTTAAAATCACGAAAAGTAGTGGTCCCAGAACCGATCCCTGTCGGACACCACCAGTCACAACCCTCCAATCCGAATGTCCATCCTCTACCACGACCCTCTGCTTTCTGCAGGCAAGCCAATTCTGAATCCACCTGGCCAACCTTCCCTGGATCCCATGCATTCTGACTTCCTGAATGAGCTTACCGTATGGAACATTTTCAAATACCTTACTAAAATCCATGTAGATCGCATCCACTGCACTACCCTCATCTATATGCCTGGTCACCTCCTCAAAGAACTCTATCAGGCTTGTTAGACACGATCTGCCCTTCACAAAGCCATGCTGACTGTCTCTGATCACAGCAATTTTCTCTAAATGCACATAGATACCATCTCCTAGAATCTTTTCCAACAACTTTCCCACCACAGACTTAAGGCTCTCTGGTCTATAATTACTCGGACTATCCCTACTAACTTTTTCTGAACAGGGGGACAACATTCGCCACTCTCCAAACCCCCGGTACCATTCCCGTGGACAACGAGATTATGAAGATCCTAGCCAAAGGCTCAGCAATCTCTTCCCTCGCCTTTATCCGGAGATCAGTGTGCTGTTGATTCAGATCGGAGAGATGGGTGTTCAGGATGGAGTTTTTATATTCGAGGACTGACAATTTACTTTCGAGGATGGATAGGTTGTTGTTAAGGACGTAAATATTATTGAGTCAGGGGTCCTGGAGACAGCCAGGCGGGAATTCTCGGATTTAAGGGATGAATCCAACTCATTTACCTGAAGTCGACATTCCTGCTGCGTCCTGTTCATCTCCTGATATTGTTCCCAAAATTCCTGGTGGTCTCGCTCGCAGGTGATCAGAGATTGTCGAATCTGTGATACTGAGAGTGATAGTGAGTAGTGTGTTCGCTGTCATGCGAGTGGCTTGTCGGTATCACGGTGAGTGGCGTGCAGGTGTTACGGTGTGTGGTGTATCGGTGTAACACTGAGGCGTTATCGGCATCACTGCGTGCGACGTGTCGGTGTGACGATGAGGTACGTGATATTGTCACATTGAATAGTGTGTCGGTGTCACGGTGAATAGTGTGTCTGTGTCACGTTGAGCGGCGTGTCCGTGTCACTGTGGTGCTACTTTCACGTTTCACTCCACACTGTTACTTCACGGTCTGACTCCTCTCGGACCCCGTTCGACTCACCATGGATCGAGAGCCCGGTAACTATCGCGAAACAGATGGACGTAACTGTGCAGAGTAGGCAGATCTTACGGTACGGTCTATTTCCGATGTTCTCTTTCGATTCCTGTTCCTGCAAACCTGTAGAGAGACCATTCAGTGTGTGCATGAATTCAGCCGTTACTCCCTCTGGGTCTCCCTACCACCCACCATCCGCCCTCTCTCTTTCCACCACGATCATCCCTCCCTCTGTCAATCTCATCTACTGTCAGCCGTAATCGCTGAGGGTCCAAATTCCTTGACTTGGGAAAGGCTGACAGATGTCTGTCACATTCCAGAGATCAGTCCGATCTCACCTGAGCCTCCTCTACTCCAGAGGAAGCAACCCAGGTGTCCGACCTCTCATTGTGAAACATTCCTTCGAATCCACGACACCCCTCTGCCCATCAACACTGTTTAGGGTCTTGGCTTTATTCGTGTGCCCCTTCTTTCCCCTGACCTACCAAAGTGCAAATATTTAGGTTTGCCCGGGTTAAACTACATCTGCCCGGTCTCCAACAGGTCGATATCGCACTGAATTATTTACCAGTCTTCTCCGCTCCCTACAACACCACCTCTCGCCGTAACATCTGCAAACCTACTAAGCAACCCATGTACATTTTCATCCAGATCATTTGTAAACATCACAGACAAGAGAGGTCCCAGTTACATCCATAGATACATTTCACTTCATTACAGTAGAACAAGGTCAATCAGTAACAGAACGCAGAGTAAAGTGTCACAGTTCCGGAGAGAGTGCAGTGCAGGTAGTCAATAAGGTGCAAGCGGCCACGACGAGGTTGATCGTAAGATCAAGAGTCCATCTGACCGCTAGTAAAGGAGGGAGTTAGTAAAGAAGTTAAGAAACAGGACCTCAAAGGTTGTAATCTCGGGATTACTGCCTCTGCCACGTGACAGCAAGTATAGGAATAGAATGAGGTGGAGGGCAAATTCTTGGCTGAGGGATTGGAGCAGGAGGGAGGGAATTAGACTTCTGGATCACTGGGACTTCTTCTGGGGCAGATGCAGAAGAAATGAGGGGCTGCATTTGAATCCGAGGGGGACCAATATCCCGGCAGAAAGATTTGCTGAGGCTTTAGGGGAGAGTTTAAACTAGAATTTCTGAGGGTGGGAACTAAACCGACGTGACGGAGGAAAGGGAGGTTGGCTCACAAATAGAGGATGCTGCGAGTCCATGCGAAAGGGAGGATAGGCAGATGATAGAGAAGGTACGCTCTCTGACCGATGGTTTGAGATGTGTCTATTTTAATGCGAGGAGTATTATGAAGAAAGCGGATGGGCTTAGAGCATGGATCATCACTTGGAGCTACGATGTTGTGGCCATTACAGAGACTTGGATCGTGCAGGGGCAGGAATCGCTACTTCAAGTGCCAGGCTTCAGATGTTTCAGAAAGGATAGGGGGGAGGCAAAAGAGGTGGGGGCGTGGCACCGTTGATCAGAGTTGGTGTCACGGTTGCAGAAAAAGAGGAAGTCATGGAGAGGTTGTCGACAGAATCTATGTGGGTGGAAGTTAAGAATAGGAAGTGGTCAATAACTTTACCGTTTTTTTTATAGACCACCCAATCGTAAGAGGGATATGGAGGAGCAGATAGGGAGGAAGGTTCTGGAAAGGAGGAATAATAACAGGGTTGTTGTGGTGGGAGATTTTAATTTCCCAAGTAATGATTAACATCTGACTGGAGTGAGGGGTATAAATGGGGTAGAAGTTGTTGGGAGTGTTCAGGAGTGTTTCTTGACATAATATGCAGATAAGCCTACAAGAGGAAAGGAAGTACGTGATCTGGTTTTGGGAAATTAAACTTGTCAGGTGTCAGGTCTGTCGGTGGGAGAGCTTTTCGGAGATAGTGGTCACAATTCTATCTCCTTTAGAAACATAGAAACATGGAAAATAGGTGCAAGAGTAGGCCGTTCGGCCCCTCGAGCCTGCACCGCCATTCAGTACGATCATGGCCGATCATCCAACTCAGATCCCTGTACCTGCCTTCTTTCCATACCCACTGATTCCTTTAGCCACAAGGGTTATATATAACTCCTTCTTAAATATAGCCAATGAACTGGCCTCAACTGTTTCCTGTGGCAGAGAATTCCACAGATTCACCACTCTGTGTGAAGACGTTTCTCCTAATCTCGGTCCTAAAAGGCTTCCCCTTTATCTTCAAACTGTGACGCCTCGTTCTGGACTTCCTCAACATCGGGAACAAGCTTTCTGCATCTAGCCTGTCCAATCCCTTTAGGATTTGAACGTTTCAATAAGATCCCCCCTCAATCTTCTAAATTCCAACGAATATAAGCCTAGTCGATCCAGTCTTTCATCATATGCCATACCAGGTATCAATCTGATGAATCTTCTTTGTACTCCCTCAAAGGCAAGAATGTCTTTCCTCAGATGAGGGGACTAAAACTGCACACAATAGTCCAGGTGTGGTCTCACCAAGGCCTTGTACAACTGCAGTAGTACCTCCCTGCTCCTGTACTCGAATTTCTTGCTCTGAATGCCAGCATACCATTCGCCTTTTCACCGTCTGCTGTACATGAGTGCCCACTTTCCATGACTGGTGTATAATGACACCCACGTCTCGTTGCACCTCCTCTTTTCCTAATCGGCCACCATTCAGATAATAATCTGTATTCCTGTTTTTGCCACCAAAGTGGATAACCTCACATTTATCCACATTAAATTGCATCTGCCATGAATTTGCCCACTCACCTAACCCATCCAAGTCACCCTGCATCCTCTTAGCATCCTCCGCACAGCTAACACTGCCGCCCAGCTTCGTGTCATCCGCAAACTTGGAGATGCTGCATTTAATTCCCTCGCCTATGTCACTGATAAATATTGTAAACAACTGGGGTCCCAGCACTGAGCCTTGCGGTACCCCACTAATCACTGCTTGCCATTCTGAAAAGGTCCTGTTTATTCCCACTCTTTGCTTCCTGTCTGCCAACCAATTCTTTATCCACATCAATACCATACCCCCAATACCGTGCGTTTTAAGTTTGCACACTAATCTCCTATGTGGGACCTTGTCAAAAGCCTTTTGAAAATCCAAATATACCACATCCACTGGTTCTCCCCCATCCACTCTACAAGTTACATCCTCAAAAAAATTATATGAGATTCGTCAGACATGATTTTCCTTTCATAAATCCATGCCGACTTTGTCCGATGATTTCACCACTTTCCAAATGTGCTGTTATCACATCTTGGATAACTGACTCCAGCATTTTCCCTACCACCGATGTTAGGCTAACCGGTCTATAATTTCCCGGTTCCTCTCTCCCTCCTGTTTTTAAAAAGCGGGGTTACATTAGCCACCCTACAATCCTCAGGAACTAGTCCAGAAACTAATGAGTTTTGAAAAATTATCACAAATGCATCCACTACTTCTTGAGCTACTTCCTTAAGCACTCTGGGATGCAGACCATCTGGCCCTGGCGATTTATCTGCCTTTAATCCCTTCAATTTACCTAACACCACTTCCCTACTAACATGTATTTCCCTCAGTTCCTCCATCTCACTAGACCTTCAATTCCCTACTATTTTCGGAAGATTATTTATCTCCTCCTTAGTGAGGACAGAACCTAAGTAGTTTTTCAATTGTTCTGCCATGTCCTTGTTCTCCATAATGGATTCACCTGCTTCTGTCTTTAAATGACTTACATTTTTCGGAACCAATCTTTTTCTTTTCACATATCTATACAAGCGTTTACAGTTTTTTTTTTAATGTTCCCTGCCAGTATTCTCTCATAATCTCTTTTTCCTTTCCTAATTAAGCTCTTTGTCCTCTTCTGCTGGACTCTGAATTTGAATTTCTCTCAGTACTCAGTTGAGCCGCTTTTTTTTCTGGTTAATGTGTATGTTTCTTCTTTGGAATTGATACTATCCTTAATTTCTCTTGTCAGCCACGGGTGCACTACCTTCCCTGATTTATTCGTTTGCCAAACAATTGTTGTACTTTTCCAAGCGATCTTTATCACAGCATTGGAGAGGGATAGGAACAGACCAATCAGGGAAACATTTGATTGGAGTAAAGGGAAATATAAGGCTATCAGGCCGGAACTTGGAAGTATAAATTGGAAACAAATGTTCTCGGGGAAACGGACGGAAGAAATGTGGCAAATGTTCAGGGTTTATCGCTGTGGGGTTCTGAGTAGGAACGTTCCAATGAGACATGGAAGTGACGGTTGGTACAATATCCGTTTTGTAAAAGGCTGTTGTAAATCTGGTCAAAAATAGCTGACGAAACGCTCAAAAACTTGGTAATGATTTTTATAAATGATCTCGATGAGATGAGTTAGTAAATTTGCTGATGATACAAAGGTCGGGGGTGTGGTAGATAGTATAGAGGGCTGTCAGAGGTTACAACGGGACATTGACAGGATGTAACACTGAGATGAAACGTGGAAGATGGAGTTTAACCCAAATACGTGTGAGGTGTTTCCTTTGGTGGGTCCAATATCATGGCAGAATATAACATTAATGGTAAGACTCTGGGCAGTGCCGATGATTAGAGGGTTCTTGGGGTCCGAGTCCATCGGCCACTCAAAGTTGCTACGCAGGCTGACTCTCTGGTTAAGAAAATATACGGTTCATTGTCCTTCGTGCGTCTGAGTTTAAGAGCCGAGAGGTAATTTTGCAATTATATAGGGCCTTGGTCAACCAGACTGTGCTCAGTTCTGGTCGCCTGACTACAGGAAAGATGTGGAATCCACAGAAAGGGTGCAGAGGAGATCTACAACGATGTTTCCTGGACTGGGGAGCTTGCCTTATGAGAACAGGCTGAATGAACTCAGCCTTTTATCCTTGGAACGACGGAAGACAAGAGGTGACCTGATAGAGGTCTCATCTATTCTCGAACTGGGAATCATTAGGGTCAATTGTGCGCTTGTCCTGAGATGTCTCGACAGGACTGGACACATCAGCAAAAACAAAAAAGTCAACCTCTATAAGTCCGGACCCGGTGCCCAGAGACGGTCATGAAATTAATTTCACATCAGATTCAGCTGGGGACAGAACATTAAGGGCCAGAAACAGACTGAAGCTCCGTCCACATCGTCCTATCACAGACTCCCGGGCTCAGAATCAAAATGAGGCTCCCTCCACACTCTCTCATCACAGCCATCCGGAATCGCACACAGTTAAGTTCCCTCCACACCATCGCGTTACGAACACCCGGGGTCAGACACAGAGTGAAACTCCCACTACACCGTCCCATGACACACTCCTGGGGTCGGACTCAGAATGTAGCTCACTGCACACCATACAAGCACACACTCCCGGGGTCAAATACGGAGTGAAGCTCCCTCCACACCGTCCCATCACACACACCGGAAGACAGGCGGAATAAAGCTCCCTCCACACCATCCCATCACACACACCCGAGGACAGACACAGAGTGTAGCCTCCTCCACACCGTCCGATCACACACTCCCGGGGTCAGACACAGAGCGAATCTCCCTCCGCGCCATCCCATCACACACTCCTGGGGTTAGACACAGAGTGAAACCCCTTCCACACCGTCCCATCACACACACCCGACGTCAGACGCAGAGTGAGTCTCTCTCCACACCGTCCCATCAAACGCGTCCGGGGTCAGACACGGAGAGAAGCTCCCTCCACACAGTCCCATCACACACTCACATGGTCAGACACAGTGAATCTCTCTCTCCACGTCTTTCTGCCCCTCTTACCTCGGGAAGGAGACCGTGAATCCGTTTTTGTGAACTTCTCATTCCCGGAAGTCTCGCTGTCGTCCGTCCTATGGAAGATTCTCTGCGATCTGAGCTCTGACAGGGGAAGCAACCGTTGTCAGAGGATGCCCGTGCTGACAGGGGGTCAGACCGACGCCAGCAAACACCAGATGAAGGGCTGATAAAGACAGAGGCAGAGAGCAGGGGGAGGAAATGCCGGACAGAACGTAGATTGAGGGTGTGAGAGCGGTTGTTCTCTAGAGGTGAGAGTGGCGGAGGTAGGAGTTTTGAGATTGGGGAGAAGGAGGTGGAGGGGAGAATGAGGGAAGGTTGCGGGAGGTCGGAGAGGGAGAATTCGGTGACAGGGGGCAGAAATGGGGAGCGGAGAGACAGAAAGTGAGGTTCAGATGGAGAGGGATGAAACAGCGGGGGATATTTGAGGAGAAATTAGGGGAGAGAGGGGGAAAGCAGAGGGCAAGCTGACGGGGGAAAGAAAGAGAGAGATAGAAAGGGCCATGGGGTGGGGGGGGATGAAGAGTATGACGGAGAGGAGACAGAATGCTGCAGAGAGGGAGGAGGATGCAAGGGAGGGACGATGGAGGTTGTAGAAAGAGAAGGGAGGGAGAAATGGGTACAAGAAGGGGATTACTGAGGGATCCAATGAGTGAAGAATTAGTAACGGATGGCGGGATATGTGTCACACATGCAGAGCATCTATTGTCCGGGAGAATTTTAACCCCACGACACAACCACCCACTCCCCCATCCCCACCCGCGGCTTGTTCCGGCTTTAGGTTGCCGGACCCTCCCACTGCTCTGCTCATCGTTGGGGATTCAGACCCTCTGTGCGCGGGAATCCACGGCCCCAGGATAAATACCCAACACCCACCGAAATAAGCGAGCCCCTCCCTCCAAGTGAAAGGAACAACTCCTCACAGTCTCTCTCTCTCTCTCTCTCTCTCTCTCAAGTACACACTCTCGCCGTCAGACACAGAGTGAATCTCCCTCCGCACCGTCTATCACATACTCCCGGAGTCAGGCACAGAGGTGAATCTCCCTCTACACCGACCCATCACACATCCCGTGGTGAGACACAGAGTGAAACAAGCTCCCCAACGTCCCATCACACACTGCCGAGGTCAGACACAGAGTGAATCTCCCTCCACACCGTCCCATCGCGCACTTTGGGTCAGATACAGAGTGAAACTCCCTCCACAATCTCCCATCACACAGTCCCGGGGTCAGAAGCGAAGTTCATCTCACTCCACACCTCCCCATCACACACACCCCGTGTCAGACACAGAGAAAAGCTCCTTTCACTCCGTCCCATCACACACACAGCGAAAGTCAAACACAAAGTAAAGCTTCCTCCACACCGTCCCATCACACAGTCACGGAGTCAGACACAGAGAGAATCTCCCTCCACACGGTCCCATCACATAATCCCGGGGTGAGACACGGAGTGAAATTCCCTCTACACCGTCCCGTCACACACTCACGGAGTCAGAAACAGATTGACTTTCTCTCCCCAAGACTTTCTGACGCTCTTACCTCGGGAAGGAGACGGTGAGTCCGTTCTTGTGAACTTCAGATTCACGTAAGTCTCGCTGTCGTCCATCCAGTAGGATTCTCTGCGTTCTGAGCTCTGAAAGGGGAAGCAACCGTTGTCAGAGGAAGCCGGTGTTGTCACGAGGTCAGACCGACACCAGCAAACACCAGAAGAAGGGATGATAAAGAGAGAGGCCGAGAGCAGCGGGAGGAAGTGCCGAGCAAGACGTAGATTGAGGGTATGAGAGCGGGTGTTCTCCAGAGGTGAGAGTGGCAGGGGGAGGAGTTGTGAGAGAGGGGAAAAGGAGGGGGAGCGGAGAATGAGGGAAGGTTGTGGGAGGTCGGAGAGAGAGAAATGGGTGACAGGGGACAGAAACGTGCGAGCCGAGAGAAACAAGGGGGAGTATCAGATGTAGGAGTGAATGGGTATAGGAGGGAGGAAAGAGCGGGGGATATTTGAAGGGAAATTAGGGGAGTGAGGGGGAAAGCTGAAGGCGATCTGACGGGGAAAGAAAGAGAGAGGAGAGAGAGAGAGAGAGAGAGAAAGGGACATGGAGGGGCCGAGGAGTATGAGAGGGAAGAGACAGCGTGGCAGCAGGGAGGGAGGAGGGATGCAGTGAAGGGACTCTGGAGGGGGGAGAAAGGGAAGGGAGGGAGAAAGGAGTGGAAGAAGGGGATGAGTGAGGGATGCAATGACTGAAGAAGGAGTGAAAGACGGAGGGATATGCGTCACTCATGCAGAGCACCTATTGTCCGGGAGAATTGTATCCGCTCCACCGCCCACACCCCCCCACCCGCGGTTGGATCCTGGTTTGATCGTCAGGCCCTCCCACTGTTCTGCTCATCGCCGGGGATTCAAACCCTCTGTTGTCCGCAGAAAGCATAAACACCCCAACACCCACCGAAGCAAACAGGTCCGCTCCCTCCGAATAAAATTAACTCTTCTTCACAGACTCTCTCTCTCCCCCCTCTCTCTCTCTCTCTCTCTCTCTCTCTCTCTCTCTCTCTCTCTCTTTCTCTCTCTCTCTCTCTCCTCTCCTCTCTCTCTCTCTCTCTCTCTCTCTCTCTCCCTCTCTCTCACACACACACTCATTCTCTCTCAAATTTACACCAAATGTACACCGGAAGAAGTCGCGAAAAACAGATTGTCCCTTTTTAAACTGTGCAGTGTTTAACAAAGAACATAGGTCTGTAGACATTCTATTTAAAAACGCTATCGCGAGGAAATCTGCAAATGCAGGTATTTCAAGCAACATTTATGTGTGTTGCAAGTGGACATTGAAGTTTACAGGAAACCAACGCGCGCTGATCTGTACCTACGGTTTGACTCTCATCTCCAATTAGAGTATAAATTGGGGGTTCTCAGTATTTCAGAGAAGTTCGGAAAGCGTGCGGCTACACTGACTGGTTCTTCATTAAAACAGAGAAAAAAATAGCTGGGACGTCAGCCCAACAGAGGGAGTTCAGGAGCCCTCTCAAACACCCTCCATTACTTCCTGTCTGTCCTTTTCGCTCTCTGCATAAGTCACTGTCTCCCTACCTATCCCCATGATATACCTATCCCGCTTGAGGTTCGCAACTCTCTCCCGCTCTCTCTCTCTCTGGACACACTCTCGCCGTGTGCCTTTCCATCTCACTTCCCTCCTCACTAAGCCTTCTCTTTCTATCCCCACACCCCCTGAAACCCACCCTCACTCTGCCCATTCTCCCCCGCGCACACTGAATTTGGCACGTTTGCAGACGGCAGAAATTTTTGTAGTGTTGTAGACAGTGTAGAGGATTGTCGAGGACTACAGAAAGAAAATGACAGGATGCAGAAGTGGTCTGAAAAGGGGTAGATGCACAAGTACCCAGATTCCCTGAAAGTTGCCTCAGAGGTGGATAGGATAGTTAAGAGAGCTTATGGGTGTTGGCTTTCATAAGTCGAGGGATAGAGTTTAAGAGTCGCGGGGTAATGATGCAGCTCTACAAAACTCTGGTTAGGCCGCACTTGGAGTACTGTGTCCAGTTCTGGTCATCTCACTATAGGAAGGATATGGAAGCATTGGAAAGGGTACAGAGGAGATTTACCAGGATGCTACCTGGTTTAGGGAGTATGGATTATGATCAGAGATTAAGGGAGCTAGGGCTTTACTCTTTGGAGAGAAGGAGGATGAGAGGATACTTGATAGAGGTATAGGAGATATTAAGAGGAATAGATAGAGTGGATAGCCAGCACCTCCTCCCCAGGGCACCACTGCTCAATACAAGAGGACATGGCTTTAAATAAGGGGGTAGCAATGTATTTTACTCAGAGAGTGGTTGGTGCGTGGAATGCACTGCCCGAGTCAGTGGTGGAGGCATATACACTCGTGAAGTTTAAGAGACTACTAGACTGGTATATGGAGGAATTTAAGGTAGGGTGTTATATGGGAGGCAGAGTTTGAGGGCCGGTACAACATTGTGCGCCGAAGGGCCTGCACTGTGTTCTACCATTCGATACATCTATCTAGCTATCTCTTTCTCTCTCTCCCTTTCTCTCTCCCTTTCTTTCTCTCTCTCTCTCTCTCTCTCTCCCCCCTCTCTCCCCCCTCTCTCTCTCTCTCTCTCTCTCTCTCTCTCTCTCTCTCTCTCTCTCTCTCTCTCTCTCTCTCTCTCTCTCTCTCTCTCTCTCTCTCTCAAATCTGTACCAAATTTACACCAGCATAATTCGCTAAAAACAGACAGCCGTTTTTAGACTATGCAGTGCTTAACAAATAATATGGACACGTGGCTATTGAAGTTTCCACGAAACAGCGCAGACTGAACGGTATCTGCGGTTTGACGCTCATCTCCAATTAGAAAATAAGTCGGCGGTTATCATTTTTTCAGAGAGGCCTTGAAAGCGTGCGCCTGCACTGACTGGGCCGACATGGAACCGCTACCTCCCCAGCTATCACTCATTAATGTCCCTATCCCGCTTCAACTTTCTATCTCATTTCCCCCATCACTGAACCTTTTCTTTCTGTCTCCCCACCCTCTCTTCCCCACTTTCTTTCTTCTCACTCTTTCCTGCTCACATTGATTTATCTCCTTACGGAAACAAACGCTCCCGAAGGCAGACACACAGATCAGCTCCTTCCACACCGGAACATCACACGGTCCAAGAATCAGGCAGAGTGAACCTCCCACCACGCTGTGCCATCACACACTCCCAGGGTCAGAAGCAAAGTGAACCTCACTCCAGACCGTTCCATTCCACATTCCCGGGGTCAGACACAGAGTGAATATCCCTCCACACCGTCCCATCACACACTCCCGGGTCAGACACAGAGTGCATGTCCCTCCACACCGTCCCATCACACACTCCCGGTGTCAGACACAGAGTGAATGTCTCTCCGCACCGCCCCATCACTCACTGATGGGGACAGAAAGAGTGTGAAGCTCCCTCTTCAGCGTCGCATTAGATATTCCCGGTGTCAGATACAGAGTGAAGCTCCCTCCATACTACCCCAACACACACTCCCGGGGTTCGGCACAAAGTGATGCCCCCTTCACACCGACCCAGCTCACACTCCTGGGGTAAGACACAGAGTGAAACTCCTTCAGATCGGCCCAGCACACATACCCAGTGTCAGACACAGAGTAAATCTCCCTACACAGCGTCCCACCACATACACACGGGGTCAGACAAAGAGATAATCTCCCTCCACTCCATCTCATCACACACTCTCGGGGCCAGACACAGAGTGAATCTCCCTCCACACCCACCCCATCACACAGTCCCAGTGTCAGATGCAGAGTGAAGCTCCCTCCACAACGTCCCATCACACAGTCCAGCGGTCAGAAGCAAAGTGTAGCTCACTCCTCTCCACCCGATCACACACTCCCGGGTTCAGACACAGATTGAAGCTCTCTCCACACGGTCCCATCACACACCCCCGGGTTCCGACACAGAGTGAAGCTCCCACGTAAATATCCCATCACACACTCCCACAGTCAGACCCAGAGTGACGGGACGGTCTGAGGAGATATTCGCTCTATCTGTGACGCCGGGATTGTGCGATAGGAGGGCGTGGCGTGGGATTCACTCTGTGTCTATCCACGGGAGTGCGTGATTGGACAGTGTGGAGGGAGTTTCACTGTGTGTCTGTCCACGGGAATTTGTGATGGGACGGTGTGGAGGGAGATTCACTCTGAGTGTTACCCCGGTGGTGTGTGCTGGGACGGTGTGGAGGGAGATTCACTCTGTGTCTGATCCCG